>NC_044362.1:22942974-23273077 GCF_007364275.1 Archocentrus centrarchus | reverse complement strand
CGGGGTATGTTGGAACCCACTGTGTTATCTGCCATGCCTCACCAGCCCGATTCATCTGCCCCGCCGCCGGCACCGTCGGTAGTGTCAGCCTCCGCATCCGAAGCCACCGGAACACCGGAGAAAGCCCTGCCCACTCCTGAGGTATTCCATGGTGAGCTAGGGAAGTGTGGAGGATTTCTAACTCAGTGTTTCACTAGTTTTCGACAGCAAGACTCGCCTACGCTTCAGACTGCGCAAAAATTGGATTATGGTCAACCTGTTCCGGGGACGGGCGTTGGAGTGGGGGCCACGCTGTTTTACGAGGTAACCCCGACCTGTCTTTCCCCACTTTTCTGTCTCGCTTTAAGGAAGTTTTTGACAAGGGATCCTGCCCCGAGGCTTGCGGCTCAGAGATTGGGTCAATCTGCGGCAGGGCAGACAGCGTATGGGGATATTTTTCCGTGGACTTCCGCATTCTCGCCGAGGAAGCCGGCTGGGAGGAGAGAGAGCGCTCAGAGGAGTATTTTTGAATAGCATTAGTGACGACCTCAAATATGAACTTGCAACCCGCGATTTACCTCTTTCTCTGGAGGCGGTAATTTCACTGTGTATTCGGCTAGACGATCGCCTGAGAGCCTCGGCGGACCCCGGGCAACTACGACTCCCAGCATGCCTTTCACCGCGCTGCTTCGGTGACCGGAGAGGATCCCGGAGGATGACGCCAGGCGCACGGCGACTCCTGGTGGCGCCGGAGGAGCAACCCATGCAGCTTGGACGGCCAGATTGTCTGCTTTGGAACGACGACGAGATGGGAGGCAGGGGAATGCATGTATTGTGGCAAGATGGGTCACTTCATCGCTTCCTGTCCTGTTCGCCCAAAAGGTCGTGTCCGTCAGTAAAGGTGGGGGTACTGGCGGGCCAACTTAACTCTTGTCCTCCCTGCCGAGATTCACGCTCCAGGCAAAGCTTGTGCTTCCCTCCGGTTCCCACACGGCGTTGGCATTAATAGATTCTGGGGCTGAGCAAAATCTTATGGATTCCGCCCTCGCCCAGCAGTGGGATGTTCCATCCATAGCCTGCCCACTCCGCTCCGGGTCTCGGCACTGGACTGCGCTGCTCTCTCTGTTATCACTCACAAGACCCAGCCACTCTCCCTCACCCTGTCGGGTAACCATTCAGAAAGTTGTCATTTTTTCTTTTTGATTCACAAACAGACTCCCATCGTCCTTGGCTTTCCGTGGTTACAGTTGCATAACCCCCATATCATTGGACAACTCGAAGCATCGCAGGGTGGAGCGAGCGGTGCCACCAGCATTGTCTCCGGTCCGCCACGCCCTCTGTTAACCGCTCGTCCACGCCCAGGGGGGAGACAAAATCCGATCTGTCTGGGGTGCCCTCAGCCATATCACGATTCTGGCTGAGGTGTTCAGTAAGGACCGGGCCGTCTCTTTGCCTCCTCACAGACCCTACGATTGCGCCATCAATCCGTGCCTGGGGCTCCCTATCCATCCAGCAGACTCTACAGCCTTTCTCAGCATGAACGGACGCCATGGACCGGTATATTACCGAAGCCCAGGCAGCTGGCCTCATTCGGCCGTCCACTTCTCCCATGGCCGCTGGATTCTTCTTCGTGTCAAAGAAAGACAAGTCTTCCGCCCCTGTATTGACTACCGGGGCCTCAATGCTATCACTGTTCGTAATAAGTATCCACTGCCACTCCTCACCTCCGCTTTGAGATCCTACAGGGGCGACCGTCTTCACTAAACTGGACCCTCCGGAACGCCTATCATCTCGTTCGCATACAAGAGGAGATGAATGGAAAACAGCTTTCAACACCCATCTCGGTCACTTCGAGTACCTCGTGATGCCCTTCGGGTTGACCAATGCCCCGGCAGTGTTCCAGGCCCTCGTAACGACGTCCTTAGGGACTTCATAACCACTTTGTGTTTCGTTTACTTGGATGACATCCTGATTTTCTCTCCCTCGTTGCAGGAGCACAGGAAGCACGTTCGGCTGGTGTTGCAGCGGCTGTTTGGAGAACGGTTGTTTGTGAAAGGAGAGAAAGTGCGAATTTCACGTTGAGTCTGTCTCCTTTTTGGGTTACATCATGTGAAAGGGGCGACTGGAAGCTGACCCGGTTAAGGTACAGGCGGGTTCTGGATTGGCCCGAGCCATCGGATCGGAAACAGCTACAGCGTTTTCTCGGATTCGCTAATTTCTATCGCCGCTTCATTAAGGACTTTAGCACCATCACCCATGCTCTTACTTCTCTCACCTCTCCCAAGTTGCCTTTCAGGTGGACCTCGGCTGCGGCTGGTGCTTTCTCTTTTCTGAAGAATCGGTTCGCCTCCGCTCCGGTTCTCATCCAGCCTGACCTGTCCAGGGCCTTCGTGGTGGAGGTGGACGCTTCCGACGTGGGAGTGGGGGCAGTCCTTTCTCAACAGGCCACAGGTGGCCTTCGACCCTGTGCTTTTTTTTCCCGTCGCCTCTCGCCAGCTGAGCAGAACTACGATGTGGGGGATCGGGAACTGTTGGCCATCAAGTTGGCTTTGGAGGAATGGCGGCACTGGCTGGAGGGGCGCGACCCATCCATTCCTGGTGTGGACGGACCACAAGAATCTGGCATATCTCCGGTCCGCTAAGCGCCTTAATGCGCGACAAGCCAGGTGGGCCTTGTTTTTCACTCGCTTCAACTTCACCATCTCCTACAGGCCTGGGTCACGGAATGTGAAGCCCGACGCCTTATCTCGACAATTCTGCTCCTCGGACCACTCTGTCCAGCCGGAGTTTATCGTGCCTCCCTCCTGCGTTGTCGGCACCCTCACCTGGGAGATCGAGTCCGCCGTTCGAGCGGCTCTCCAGGCCGAACCAGACCCTGGCACCGGACCCCCCAATCGCCTCTATGTGCCCTCCCAGGTTCGGGCCCGGGTTCTGCAGTGGGCACATACAGCTAGATTCACCTGTCATCCCGGAGCTAATCGCATGGTCTCCTTTCTCCAGCGCTATTTTTGGTGGCCCACGCTGATCAAGGAGACCCGTGAGTACGTGGCAGCATGCAGTATCTGTGCACAGAATAAACCATTGTTGTCTTCTCCCTCTGGTCTCCTTAGGCCGCTGCCTACTCCCAAGCGACCATGGTCCCACATAGCGCTGGACTTTATCACTGGCCTCCCTCCTTCAGAAGGGAATACCGTTGTCCTGACCATCATAGACCGTTTTTCCAAGGCAGCTCACTTCATCGCCTTGCCCAAGCTTCCTTCCGCCCTGGAAACAGCACAACTCCTGACCAACCATGTCTTCCGACTACATGGAATTCCTGAAGATATAGTGTCCGATCGGGGGCCCCAATTCACATCCGGGTGTGGAAGGCGTTCTGCGAATCCCTCGGAGCTAAGGTGAGCCTCTCCTCTGGTTACCATCCACAGACCAACGGCCAGACCGAACGTGCCAACCAGGAGTTAGAGGCAGCTTTGCGGTGCGTGGCATCTTCCAATCAGGCCACCTGGAGCTCTCATCTACCTTGGATTGAGTACGCGCACAACTCTCTCTCTTCCACCGGCACGGGCATGTCCCCGTTTGAAGCTGCTCAGGGTTTTCAACCACCTCTCCTTCCTGCCATCGAAGAGGACCTCACCATTCCCTCTGTCCAACATCACCTTCGTCGCTGTCGTCGGGTATGGAAGGCCACCCACGCTGCTCTTCTCCGGACCAAAGAGCGGAACAAGCGGATTGCTGATCGCCACCGGACCCCTGCACCAGACTACCAGCCGGGTCAGCAGGTATGGCTGTCCACTAAGAATGTTCCAGTGCGTGTGGAGTCTCGGAAGCTCGCTCCAACCTTCCTTGGGCCGTTCGAGATTGAGTCTATTGTCAATCCTGTGTCTGTCCGTCTAAAGTTGCCTCGTAACATGCGCATCCACAACGTCTTTCATGTTTCGCAACTCAAACCTGTCTCCTCCAGTCCTTTGTGCCCCCCGTCTGGTTCTCCTCCCCCCGCTCGGATTATTGACGGCCAGCAGGTCTACACTATCCGTCGCCTTATGGACGCACGTCGCCGTGGGCGCGGTTACCAGTTTTTGGTGGACTGGGAGGGCTACGGTCCTGAGGAACGGTCCTGGGTGTCCCAGGCTAACGTCTTGGATAAAGGCATGGTGCGGGACTTCCGGAGACGGTATCCAGAGAAGTTCTTCGGTCGCCTGGAGGCTCCCGTTGAGGGGGGGGTACTGTCATAACCCAGGGAGGGCCGGCCTGTGTTTTTGTGTGTGTGAGTTGTTGGCTGTCCAGCAGAGATGGAGAGGGGTTTCAGGCGTCTCCACCTCTGGGCAGATACGTGGGCGTGGCTCCACCACACCTGTGATGGATCAAGGCATCAGGTGGAATTACTTAAGCTGCCAGCGGACATTCACTCGTCGCTGGATCATTGACTACTTCCAAGTTAGTGTCGGCTCCTTCAGTGACTTCCTGTCGTGTATTCCCAAGCTTACCTGTGTTTTCGCTGTTCGCCTTCCCCAGATATCCGTGTCGGCTCCTGCCTTCGCTCCCTGAAAATCCTGCTCTCCGCTCGCCACGCCGTTCCACGCCGTGCCACCGCTGATCCTCGGGACCTTTCCACCTGCCTGCTCACTCACCTGCCTGGCCTCTCCTCCCCCCCTTGGCCTCTCTGCTCGCCGCTCGCCACCAGCTGTTTCCCACAAAATCCCCGGACCTGCTTCCCTTCACACATTCTCACTGTAAATAAACTTGCACTCTGCTCTCATCAATTACCGCCTGTGTGTCTTCTCCATCTCAGTTGTGACAAATACCCCCTTTTCTTCCTTTATGCCACCTGCCATACATGTGAATATATTTTATAGACATTATCTCACCAACATATTCAGGAAATACTGAGCTTTTGAAACCTCACACAGTGCACTAAAATAACAACAATAAACACAATTTGTCAAGTAAACTGTAAACAAAGCTTTTTTTTATACAAGAATATAAAATGGAAGAAAGTACATGCAAAATGCTTTTTTAAGAAATACTAAAAGATAAATTTTGCTTCACTTTCTTTCTGAACACACAGCAGTGAATGTGAGAGAGTGTATTATGGTCTGTACCTCTGTGTGTGGTAATTTGACCACATGTTTGAATCAGCAAATTCTGTAGAGAAATAAAATATATGATTTCCCTCAGTCAACATTAAATTACCTCATATTATACTTCTCTTTACCATACTGAGAGATTTATGATAGGCCCAACATAATTTTCACACAGGATAAGTGGAAGTGAATGGATGGATGGATGGATGGATGGATGGATGGAAGGAAAATATTTTAATCGGTTTTTAAGACATCAAGCTTTCTTTGCCTTACTAGCCACGGGTGTGTTATGGCTGCTTTTCCAATTACACTGAATCCATCTTGTCCGGCTTTTGGTTACATGCTTATTCATGTCAAAGCCATTCCTTATACTCTATATTTCATGATTGTAGCCCCAGTTTCCTGTTCTTAGCTGACATGAGTGTCTTCTGCTGCTACAGCCCATTTGCTTCAAAGTTTGATGTATTTTCAATTGTAATGGAAAAGATCTACATGAACCTTCACCTACTTAACATGTGTAGAATCATGTGTATTTGTACTTTGTTCCATCATGTATTGCAGAAATCAGCATAAACTATAGGTTAGGCAGATATGTGTGTGGGTACTGTGTAATCTGTGTAAACTGTGTGTGTGTATGTTAGCTCATGCAGGTTTCCTCTTATATCTTGCTATAGTGATTGACTGCCTGTGGATTTTAGTGGTCAGACATTTGCTGCAGTTTGGTAATAAGAACTCTGTCCCTGTTTGGCCAAAAGGAATTAATAGTTTTGACTTGACTTAAGACTTATACCACAGCGTGTTGATGATTTTTGTATTAAAGGTGTTAAAATCATTCTGGTATTATTTATAGGGAAGGTAAAATTCCACGACATCAATCAGAAATGCTCTTCTGCATATTTTGGTTCTAACAAATGGTCATTCAAACTGCTGTTGCCTTCCTATCATCTCAGAGTAGCCTGGCCATTTTCCTCTGATGCCAACAAGACATTTTCACCCAGAGAAGTGCTGCTCACTGAATATTTACTCTTTTTTACACCACTCTCTGAAACCCTAGAGATGGTAGTGCAGAAAAATCCCAGCAGAGCTAGGACCAGCAAGCATGCTGCATTCATAGTAATTCAAATCTCCTTTCTTATCCATTCTGATGCTCAGTTTGAACATGACCATGTCTACATGCGTAAATGCAATAATGCAATAAGGCTAACAACGTGGCCAGTGAGTGTGTACAATACCATATAAGGATCATCATTATTAACATTTGAACAATAATGCTTATTTCCTTTGCAGTCTCAGTACAAATTTCAAAAATAGTTTCCTTCATATTTCTTCATATAGGTATATTATTATTTCATGCTTTCACTTTGCAAAGTGAAAACAATTACCGTATTTTTCGGACTATACGTCGCTCCGGAGTATAGGTCGCACCAGCCAAAAAATGCATAATAAAGAAGAAAAAAACATATATAGGTCGCACTGGCCTATAAGTCGCACTTTTTGGGGGGGGGGGGGGGGGGGGTGATAGAATCCGAGACCCAGAGCAGAAATTCCATCTTGAACGGCAATTTAAAATAATAATGGATTAAAGAACAGGATGAACACGGTTACGCCTACGTTATGCTAACGTAGCACATTCAGCTACATGACGCACAACGAACACGTGTTCGGTATGTTAACATAACATTAAGTTATTCCGATAACCATAGCATAAAGAATATACTAACAAGTTAACCAAACCATCAATCCATTGAATTCTTCATCCTCGGTGTCACTTCTAAACAATTCCGTACACTCCGTAGACAAAGCGCCGCTTCCTCTTCTGTGTCGCGTTAGTCAGACTCGTCGTCAGCTGCAGTTCCAATTATTCCAGCCTTTCTGAATCCCAACAGGATGGTTTGTCACTGAAGCCCATGTTTTCTTGATCCATCCAATGACTTCCAGGAAAGTTGGGTGGCGCATTCTCCCAGTTGCCGTTAAGCTGTGCTCTCCATCCATCATCCACTGCGCCCACAGGTTACGCAAGGCTGCCTTAAAGCTGCAGTTCACGGAGATGTCAAGTGGCTGGAGTATTTTGGTTCATGTGTTATAAATGTCACATATACGTCGCTCCGGAGTATAGGTCGCACCCCCAGCCAAACTATGAAAAAAAGTGCGACTTATACTCCGGAAAATACGGTAACCATTTATGAAAATGGTCTATGATCAATAGATAAACCTAAATGATCAAACTTAAACTGGAAATAAACAAAAAATTATTTTATGTGTAGCAGAGCTCCTCATCAAAACATGCACACACAAAAACACATACAAATATAGCAAAGGTTAACTACACACACTAACAACCTCGTGCTGTGTATGTGCCTTACAATTGAAATCTAGGCAGTATGTGTGGTATCACGCAAGCATTTAGTTTAGCTAGCTCCTTTGTAGTACAGTATGCCAATTAGCAGCTGAAAAAAGGAAATAAAGGCTATAAAACATTCTCAAAAATCAAGTCAACTTGTTTACAAAATGCAATTACAGGGTCCAGATCTTATTTGGTATTGCTGGATTCTATGTATCAAAGTTGCTTCTGCATGAAAACCAGGCTCCAGGTTAATATGTAACTCATTTTAATGTTGTTGCTACTTGGTGGTAAATTCAGTAATAAGTAAAGACAACTGATAATAAATTTTAACTCAGTGTTAAACTGAATCTAGGGAGTTTAAGAAAGCTGGCAGGGTCATGTGATGCAGTCCCCCTGAGCAGACATTCGTCGTTGGGCCTCTGCTCCACTCGAGCCAAATTTGCTTATTTTCTTTATTCTTTTCAAAACCGATAAACTTTAGGCTTACTTTATAGCAACCCGACACCATGCCCAACTCCAAGACAACTAAATCTGCCGGTAATAAACCAGTTGAAGAGCAAACCACAAGGAAGAATATGCTAACTAGCAAGGAAGCTAACCAAGGAGCTGAGCCGCACGATTCACTTGCTAGCGGCGCTGACAGCCTAGTGGCAGGCATCGCCCAGAGTGTCATTGAGAAGATTTCAGCTCTGATGGACAAGAAGTTTGAGGAGTTTGCCGCTACCTTAAACACTATCTCTGCTAAAGTAGAATCTAACACGGAGTACATCACAGAAGCAGAACACCGTGTCTCAGCGGTGGAGGATGATATGTCGGCTGTGGGACCCAGGCTGGCCGAGCTGGAGTCAAAAGTGCGCATCCTGACAGGGAAGTGTACCGATCTGGAGGGACGGAGCCGTAGGGAAAATATCTTAATCTACAACCTCAAAGAAGATGTGGAAGGCCGTCAACCAGTCTCTTTCTTTGAGAGATGGCTCCCAGCTCTTCTCAACTTGGAGTCCAAACGGGGTGCCATTAAGATCGACCGAGCTCATCGGAGTCTCGGTCCGCAAAGACCTGACCGGCCGCGCGCTGTGATCATCAAGTTACATCACTCCAGAGATACGTCCAGGATTCTTGCGGCGACCAGCAAACAGGCTCCGCTCGCATATGAAGGACAAATGATCTTCATCAGACAGGATATGACTTCTGCAGTCAAAGAGATACGCCGTGCGTTTAACGGGGTGTGTGAGCGTCTTATTAAGAAGGAGGTGAGATTCTCCATGCGATTCCCGGCTACTCTGTCTTTCACACACGAAGGGAAAACCCACTCATTCCGATCACCCAAGGATGCACTTGCCTTCCTGGATGAACTGAACTGAGACCGTCTCATGAACTGGATGGATAAATACATTGGTCTCTGCTCGGAGATCAGTGCTTCATTTTTCTGTCTCCTCAGTGTAGAAATAGGTTGCAAAGGTATGTGCTTAATTGTTGGATAGATGCTTTACGATTTTGATTACTGTTTACTTTTTGCCCCAGTATGCCTGTAAAACGGGACATGGCGAAAATATGTCGGTTGCTAAGGTATTTCATTAATGTGTGTATTTTGTTTTGGCTCGGGCTGGGTTGGGGGGGGCTAGTTTTAGGGAGAATGTCTAAACTTCCTTTTTCGGCGGCGATGCTTCTCGGTATCATGTGCCCCAGTTTTCTCACAGCGGTTCACGTCCCAGAATCGCACAGGGAAGAGGGGAGGGAGGTGGGGTTGGAATGGGATTGGGATCCATCGTTGGGGGATGGCTGTTCTTTTGTTCATGATGTTATGTCATCTGTTATTGTTCATGCCACTATACAGTGTAAGCCACCTATTTTTTATGTCACTAAACTGCCGACTTTTTTCTTTCTAACTCCCTGTAAGTTCATGGAGGTCTGCTGCTGCACTTGGAAACCTCTCCTACAGACTGTCAATTTATCATCTACTTTACCATGAGTGATCTCAAAATAGTTTCCCTTAACGTTAAGGGAATAAACAACGCAATAAAAAGACAAAAAATCCTAACATTTTTGAAAAAGGAAAATACAAAAATAGCTTTATTGTCTGAAACCCACCTAACTGACAGTGAGCACCTTAAACTGAGGAGGACCTGGGTTGGTCAGGAGTTCCACTTGTCGTATAACTCAAAGAGTAGAGGAGTTGCCATACTAATCCGTCACAGCCTTCCCTTCACACTGGAGAAAACCATGAGTGATAAGGATGGCCGTTATGTTCTTATCTTTATGGGGAACACATTTTAATAGGCTGCATATATGGCCCTAATATATACGAAGCTACTTTCCTCCCAAAACTTTTGTCACATGTTGCTTCAGTACATACACCATACATTGTGTTAGGGGGGGATTTTAATTGTATACCTGACCCTTGTGTTGACCAGTCTCCTCCTACACCCACCGCAACTTCCAGAAAAAGTTTGAGATTGCGTAAGTTTTGCCAGGATCTAGAACTGTTTGACACCTGGAGAGTCACCAACCCCAGAGAAAGAGATTACACTTTCTTCTCTCAAGCCCATCAAACATTCTCCAGGATTGACTTCTTCTTATCCTCGAGAATGATATTGGATCGAGTGAGAGGTTGCTCAATCAACACATGCACAATCTCAGATCATTCCCCTGTAAGCCTATGTATTAGTCCCCCGTACGCTGACCCTGCTTCTCGCCACTGGAGGATGAACCCCTCTTTACTGAGTTATCCATCTTTTATTGACTACATTACAGTTCAGTGGAATACATTTTTGGACACTAATAAGACACCAGATGTCAACCCTTCATTGCTGTGGGAGACAGCTAAAGCTTATATTAGGGGAAGTATCATATCATATACCACAGGTCATAAAAAAGCCGCCATTAAAGAACAATTACAGCTAGAGAGAATAGTACAACAGACAGAGGTGCAATTTAAAAGCACACCTTCTAGAGCCCTTTCTAAAAAACTAGAAGCAGCTGGCTCAGCCTTAAATCAATTACTAACAAAGCAAGCAGAATCAACCATTTTCTTTGCTAAACACAGATTATATGAATCAGGGAATAAACCAGGCCGGCTATTAGCAAGGCTAACAAAAGGCAGAAGGGAACCGAACACAATATCATCATTACAAGACAATAACCGAGACAGACATCACAAAACGACAGATATTAATAGGGTTATGAGGCAATTCTACCAAAATCTGTATTCATCTGAATGCGACTCATCTGACGCTGAAATAACAAAATTCTTAAGTGGCGTTACTCTCCCATGCTTGTCAGAGGAACAACAAGAAATGCTAAGTGCTCCAATCTGTCAGAAGGAAGTCCAAGAAGCCATAGCCTCCCTTAAGGATGGTAAAGCACCTGGACCTGATGGCTTTTGTCCAGAATTCTATAAGAAACTAAGCCATCTAGTGACAGGACCACTCACGGACATGTTTGTACACTCGCTTGAGCATGGAGACCTGCCCCCTACACTAAAGTTAGCCAACATCAACCTCATCCTTAAGAAAGATAAACCACCAGACATCTGTGGCTCATATAGACCTATTAGCCTTATCGGGGTAGACAGTAAACTGCTTTCAAAATTACTCGCAACGAGACTGGAGAAGCTTTTGACTTTCCTAATAAACCCAGATCAGCCCGGATTTATACAAAATCATTTCTCCTTTACAAATGTGAGAAGACTACTTAATGTAATTCAATACTCACGCCAGATGAACTGCAGATCCTTTGCTATATCTTTGGATGCCGAAAAGGCATTTGATAGGATTGAGTGGAAATACTTATTCAATGTGCTGGAGAGATTCGGAATTGGGGGGGACTTTTTGAAATGTATCAAAATACTCTACAACTCCCCATCGGCCTGTGTCATGACTAATGGTGTCCAATCTCCACCTTTTACTATATATAGAGGGACCCGACAGGGTTGCCCCCTATCCCTACTACTATTTGCCCTAGCTGAGGTTATCAGATCACAACAAGATGTGCATGGGGTGATAGTTGGAGATAAGGTCCATAAAATAGCGTTATACGCAGATGACATTCTGCTGTTTGTAACGAAACCTGACATTTCAATACCAGCTATCTTGTCCATTATCAAAAAGTTTGGTTCCTTTTCAGGATATAAAATTAATTTTGACAAATCAGAAGCTATGCCATTAGGTACTTCTACCATTCAAAACCTGCCCTCCAGCTGTTCCCTGAGTTGTTCCCGACATGGCTTCACTTACCTTGGAATTAATGTCTCTCCTGACTTGGCAGAGCTATGGAAGCTTAACCTCTCTCCTACACTTAAGAAAATAAAGAGAGACTTAGAGAGGTGGCATGATCTTCCCTTGTCATTCATGGGGCGTATAAGCTTAATTAAAATGAACATTTTTCCACGACTTTTATGTCCCCTTCAAATGTTACCCCTCTGGTTATCCAACAAATTTACAGTTGATATAGAAAGAGCATTTTCTAGATTTA
The DNA here is from genome assembly GCF_007364275.1 of Archocentrus centrarchus. Classification (NCBI taxonomy): domain Eukaryota; kingdom Metazoa; phylum Chordata; class Actinopteri; order Cichliformes; family Cichlidae; genus Archocentrus; species Archocentrus centrarchus. Next base: position 23,261,203 of record NC_044362.1, on the reverse strand, counting down.
TTTGGCATAGCAAGAGACCGCGACAGAGAATCAAAACCCTACAGCTGCCTGTTGACAGATTACCACTATTTTCGGCAATGCAAACTTATCAAAAGATTTTGGGGTGCAATTTCTAAGGAGCTGAGTGGCGTGTTTCTAGTCAAGATCAGGTGTGACCCAGGACTGTTCCTCCTTGGCCTCCCGTCAAAATCAGTCACTCTGACACAATCACACTTCAGACTTTGTGATAAACTGTTGTTATTGGCCAGGAAATGCATTTTGATAAGTTGGATTAAGGATAAACCACTGACTGTTACACAGTGGTACAGAGAACTATTTAGGGTCCTCCCCCATGAAAGGATCAGGGCAGTTCTTAGGGGCAATGAGAGATATGTGGTCCCCTGTGCTCAGATATTTACCTAAAGAATTGACTCAACTCATGATGAGGGGACAGAATCTAATAAAGTGGTCAATCTTAGGGCCTAACCGGTGAACATCCTCCTCCTGTATTACTATACTCCTTTTTTTTTGTTTTTTTTGTCTACACCATAGCTGCAATCTCTGATTGTCTTGTTGATAGGCATTAAATGTGTATGTAAATGCCTGGCGATTACTATGACAATAGATAAGGCATAAAACCAATGAAGACACGATAAGACATGATCGTGTGAAAGTAGAGTGGCAGCCTTTTTTTTTTTTTTTTTTTTTTTTTGTTTGTTTTGTTTTTTGTTTTTTTTCCCTTCACCTCTGTAATGTGACATAACAGTATGTTGTACAATTCTATGTTCTCTTTTTTTGTTAGTGAAAACACAAAACTAATAAAACTGTTTAAAAAAAAAGAATCAGGCAGCTGATAAAAAAAAAAAAAAAAAAAAAAGAAAGCTGGCAGAGGTGTGTTTATATAACAATTACAGACAGATGAGAAGACAGCATCAGGTTTTAAGTTTTAAGCCTGGTTTTTCTCCTTGCATTGTTCTGAAGGTTCTTGGAGTTCTTGTTATAATCCAACCAGAATCTTGGCATTAGACCAAGGATTGTCAATTTGAAAGTGCCCACAATATCTTCGTGACTTATGGTGGTAGCCAAGTGTGTTCTGAAGCCAGGTAATGTACTAGGAAAGTCACCATGTATTTCTTTAGGTACATAAACAGTTGGAGTTCAAGGCCATGGTATTTGTGCACATCAGAAATGTCCACACTAGACAAGTTTGTTTCCACTTCAAGCATAGCTTCTGCTAACCTGCTATTCTGGTTAAAATTTTTGACCTCTAGTATACTATTCATGAATTGTCCAATTCTTTTATTGGCTTTTCTTCTTGAAAAGTTTTGAGCTTCTCTGAATAACTGTTGTCTTCCAACCAATTTCTGAATTGACTTTTTGTTTTCTTTTATGGCTGTTTTGGCTGCAGCTCCCTCTAACATGTACCAGTCCCCTCCCCTGATTGCTTCAGTCAGCTCTTTGCGCTTGATGAAAGGCTCCCATTGGTCCGGGTGTCTGAGGAGAGCATCAGCCTCCACAGATCGGAGGCGATTTGCTTGCAAAGCGATTTCTTCTTCACTGGCCGCTGGATTCATTCCTCGTGCCAAAGCATGAAACAGACAGCTCTTTCCCTCGCTCTCTATGTTCACTTTCTGGTTCTTGATGTGCACATCATAATGGCCATCAGGGTATTGGGCACTCTTTGGTCTGTAGATCAGTGTCACAGTTTTATCAATAAGTCCAGTGTCAGGGTCACACGTTTGCATTTTGGTAAGCCTTCCATTTCTGTCTTCTGTTAGGATGACAACTTTAGTGCCAGTGGCTTCTGACAGGACTCTGATATCAAGGATGGTGCCTGCAGTCGTGGAGTTCTTGATCTTTTCAGAATGTGTCTGTGAGCGCTGACCTGCTTCTCCTTCAACTTTGTGTTTCGATTTCAGGTTTCTTGGCATGTATGCGATGTAGCTGTTGTTCTGCCCAGCTCTGAGTTTTTCCTCTGTTCTGTCACTCTTTAAGCCCTTTCTTACGTAACGACCAATAACGCCTTTTACATGAGAAACAATGTGACTGGAGACCTTTTGGTGGAACACTTCTACCAAAGCATCAGCCAATAAAGCACCAATGGTGTCGGCTAAATCCTGCTTGAATTCATTCAACAGCTCAATGTCTCCATCAGACAGATCACTTACATTTATGTTCTCTGAATGTTTTTGTGTTTCTCTGAATATTTTCAGCTGTTCGTGAAAATTTGAGAAAAACTTGTCTGAGAGGGTGAGGACTGAACCGATGGCAGTGTTCATTAGTAATCATTTTTATCACTCATATTTTTATTATTTTATTATTTATTGTCTGAGGCACCTAGAAAGGAATGCATTTTAAATTTCGTTGTGCAACTTCTGTGTACAATGACAATAAAGATTCTGATTCTGATTCATTAATCTAGCGTGGGTGATTAATATAGGTACTAATAAATGATATAGAATACCAGTGTGTGTAACTAACATAATTGGTGATAAATGATATAAAATAGCGGCAGTAAAATACCAATATCAAAGTGCTAAAAATTCCCAACATTTTTTGATACCCACTGGTATAAATATAGAACCAATATAAAATCAGAAGAGTAAATATTTAATAAACAGTGTGAACATTAAACTACTGCGTGAGCTGTTTTTCTAATATAATTCTCAGCAAGCTTCAAAGACTACTTAATCATATATGTTCCACCCCAAATTTTCTCACTCACATGGTGCACACGCCAGCCCTGGATGCAGGAATAAATTCTCCCCCACTCCAGAAACAATCTGATCTTACCAAACAGTGCATCCTCACCTGCAGAGCACACCACATGGGTCAGAATCTAGGCACTGAAAAATGTGGTACTTGATATATAGAAAAAAGCATAATACAACTACAGCATTAACTAAGGCATATTCAGTCTAAGACAAATTTCATGACAGTGTCCGCATCTTTTAGACCATCATTCAGTCCTCATAGTGTTGCAGCATCTTCTTCAGGCTTCTGCGGTTGGGGGACCACTTCCTCCATTCCACCTGTCCCCCCTTCGCTGCTCTAAGCAAATCATTGATGATCTTGAGCCTTCAGTTCTCAACAGTGAGCTTATGAATCTCACTGGCTTGCTTCCCGATTGTGACTATGGCCGTAACCAACTTACGGGTGACAAAATCACTCCGGTGCTTTATCCTACAGCTGACTCATTTCACAAACCAGGTTGCATTAAAATGCATTAACTACTCCTGGACTGCAGGATCTCCCAGATCCCCCCATGCTATCAATGTTGTTCCCGGTGTGCCCCCAGAAGAAGGAGTATTAGGAGACACTGGCCATCCGTTGTCATCAGAACTCCCTCTGACTGGGGAAGCAGCTCCCAGGAGCCGCGGATGTGATGTCATCATTAATAATATCCATAACATACAGTGCTAAATCTACTTAAAGCAAAACACCCCTTTTCCTCCCTTTCTTCTTGTTAAGTTGTTTTTTTAATATATTTTTCTCTTTATTTTTACACTTTTATAGTGTTTAACAAATGGATGGCATCTACAGTTGCTGTCTTACTTGGGGAGTTCTTGGCATCACATGGTAGTGTGTATGATAAGGCAAAACATACTCAGTCTATTTTGCATTGACATTAAAAATATTGCATGCAGTAACCCCTCATAGTCACTCATTTTGGTTTTTGTATAAGCTTTTATCTGAACTCCATTACAGTCAGAAGCTAATATTATGCCATCAGCTTTAGATTTAACATAAGTGGGAGTATTACTTTGACCAACAGGAAGCTTTGCTTGCTTTACAGATGGATTGCTACTGTAGATAAGCATCCAATATATTTGTTTGATAGGAGTTTCTCTGTTCATGTAGGACAGTATTCATCATCTGTATCCCCACTCAGTTATAGGGTTCCCCAGGGTTCTCTTTTGGGGTCCCACTCTCTTTTTATATATGCTTCCTTTGGGTTACATTTTTGAAAGGTGCATCATCTCCTTTCATTGCCTTGCAGATGACCTACAGATATATTTACCTTTACAATCTGACAGCCAGGCTTCTGTGCAGACACTAGTAAACTGTCTTAGGGACATGCAGTCATGGTTGGAGATAAACTTCCTTAAACTGAATAAAAGCAAAACGCAAATTATTTTATTTGGGCAACCCCAGCTCTTAGAAGGATACGACAGTGCTGTTGGTCTTTTAGCTTCTTATTGTAACCCTGTTGCAAGAACCTTGATGAGTTTTGATGGTGCTTTAAAATTTGATAAACATATTAGCTCTTTTGTTAAACAAGCTTTTTTCCAATTAAGGTTCCTCAGCAAGGCGAAGGCCTACTTCCCGCCACATGACCTTGAGAGAGTAATTTATGCTTTTATTACCTCTTGTTTAAAACTACTATAATTCTTTATATGTTGGATGTGATCAGCTGATATTTTGTTACCTAACTGAACTTTTGAAACTCTATATTCCTACCAGAGCCCTGCGGTCTACAAACCAACTGCTCTTCAGTCTGCCTAAATCCAAGCTGAAAAGCAGAGGCAACAGAGCCTTTGCAGTGGTGGCACCTAATCTCTGGAATAACTTACTCTTTCACATAAGAGCAGCCCTTTATCATTTAAAAATTTTAAAAATTTTAACTTCGCTTGAGTACAGATTTAGTTGAGCTTAGTACCCTAAGTTTTAGAATAGAATAGAACTTTACTGTCATTATACATACAACAAAATTAATCACTATACAACAAATTATATAACGACATTCCGTCATAATATAACAAAATTGCATTCGGAACAGCTATCCAGAGAAGAACAGACAAGACTAACATAGGGAGATGGGTGTCCGCAGCCGCTGCCACACTGGCGCCGCCGCTACAATCAGTCCCTGGAAAAGGAAACAAACACACATCATGGGGTAGTTAGGTTAAAAACTACCCTGGCACGGTGCTCACCTTGAGTAGGGTCCAAAAAAAACACCTTAGCAAAGCATATTTGCACATTTAAAGCCAGGATAGCAATATGGTGGGGTAGGGGGGGCGGGAGGGGATGCAGACGGAGACGAGAGGGTCAGCGTAGTGTGGAGCCAGATGCCAGCTCCTAGCCAAAACAGTTCGCTGATAGTGATGAAAGTTCATCAGCGGCCGTGGTACATCAGATCCAGCTCACACAAATCACAGAGAGGGCTGAGGGAAAGAGCGTCCATCACACATTGCCCTAGAGAGATATGATTACCTGCCCAAGGCCGGCTAAGGAGCCGAATTCCTGATAATGCAGATGTTGATTTGGAACAGGCTGCTTGTTTTTTTCCAACAGCCTTCAATTTCACTGGGCAACCCATTCAGTAAATCCAATAATCCAAATTCATTAGTTACTGTCCTCGCTGTGCAGGAACTGAACCTTATCTCCAGATCTAATGCCTCTCGCCTGCGAGCACGTTCTCAGCTGGACTACCCGTCCGCTTTACGGCTCAGGTCCAACAGGCTTTGATTCTGAGTCTGTATGGATCTGCACATCCCATCCACCTGGGTCTGCAGCCTCGGCAGATGTCGAACTGCTGCCCAGGTTTTCTTAATTTCCCAGTAAATCAGGTATCCTCCGAGCCCAACCAGAAGAGATACCGCTACCAAATAGCCGAATATATAATCACCTTCCACGTCCTCAACGTCCAGAGCTGAGAGGCACACAGGTCTCCACGAGCCCCAAGAATCGATGATGTAGCTGATGGGGTCTGTTCCACTCAGACATGCAGGCTCCCCTTTCCCCGATCTCATAGTGGAGAAAATTTGATCAATGGTGTTTAGGGCCCAGTTTGCCAGATCCATGTTGCTTCTTAATCTTATTCTTATTCGGACAGTGTGTAAGAGATGTTCTTACAGCAAGCAGCAAGCAGGAGAGATAGGGAGGGCAGGGAGGCAGGAGAGAGATAGAATGCAAGACCTCCTTTTGAGACCTCCTGGACATTTGATTTTCATTTAAAAATATTGGCCACTGCACTGGGAAGTTGTAACGCATCAATTAACTGCAACACAGCTCCTCCATATACTAGAGGATTGCCATCAACGCTCAGAAATCCTCTCTATCTCCAAATGTTAGGATTAGCATGACAAACCTCATAAACATACACTAAATCAATGTCTATGTAACGGATTGAAACAAATTTTGTGTTAAAACAGAGACCCCCCTCTATTTTTTTTAAATATACTAATGTGTATTTCTTAAGTCAGAGGCACAAAATGTATGTCACCAATAGGGGGTGCTATTGCATTACTGTGGAGACTAGAGGGCCGATACGCAGCCGCAGCGTCAGAATTAAACGAGCTGGTGGCCTGTTGTCATCGTCTCCTCTCCGTCTTTTCCACAGGTAAGCGATCAAAGTTCTTTTAGTGATCCAAACCTTGTTCTAAAGTTATCTTAATGAGTGTGAGGTTATGTACAAACGTTTTGAATAAGATGGGAATGTTTAAGTGTGTTTTAGTGTGGGAAAGAGTTGTATTTGCCAGTAAGGCAGGCAGCTTCATTTCTATCGCAAGTCCGCCATTGCTTGGGGCTAGAGGAGACAGTAGTAAAAGAAGTTGCTGTTAGGCACTATACAAGCGGTGTGATTTACAGAAGTGCCTTTAATAAGATGAGGTCAGTTTGGATTATATTGTGTATGATTACTCTCTGACTTTAGGGCGAAGTCAGACCGCCATGTTAAGTCTTTTCAGTGTGTTACCCGCCATCAGGCATACTTCCGGTTATGGGGCTAATAAGCTCTTGGGGGTGTGTTTGGGGGTGTGTGCGTGGGTGTGTTATACTGGAAGTGAGGTAAAGCTACGAAAGCTGTCTGAAGCAGCATCATAGAGTGGGTTAAGCTATATTACAGTAAAATCGAAGTAAGCTATTGTACAAATGGAAATACAAATGGTTTGTTTACATTATTTTGTTACAATTTATTACTGTCCTGTTTGAAATGTGCATTATTTGGGCGTTATGTATCATATTATTTGCACTTTATGAACAAGTTATTTGTCTACTGTAGTTTTGGTTTATTACTAATAATTATTGAAGTTGTTTTTATATCATTTGATGTTTATTGTAAGAAATGAGTTTGGTTTTTCTCATGATGTCAGAATTAAACGAGCTGGTGGCCTGTTGTCATCGTCTCCTCTCCGTCTTTTCCACAGCCACTGCATTAATTCTCACCCGCGGGCAACACAGCCTGACCTCAGCTGTGTGCCGCTTGCTACCGCCCAGCTTCCCCTAGGGCTGGCGCCGGTAACAATTGGGGGCTCGTCCGGGATGTGTCTGGAGTGAAACAACTGCCCAGTGAAGAGTGCTAGTACAGCGTTTGAGGTGTCCAGAACTTCAGGGAAGGCTCAGAGGAAGAGTGTCATCCAGAGAGTGTCTACCACCTTTTAAACATCATGTCTAGGAATTCACCACGACGGACGCTAGTTATAAAGATCCAGAGACAGCTTTCGGGTCTGAGCACAGGCCAGCTACAAGCTGTCATCAGGTCTATCGATGATGGTAACCTGGCAACCAACATTGAAGAGTTAAGTGATATAGACCTGTATGAACTCATTGTCGATTATGTGAGAGGTGACCAGTTAAGGTCTCTAGAGGATGAAGGCATGGCCCAGCTGCTCCTTCTAGATGATCTCATCACAGACCTGCTGCAACCTACAAGTGCCACGCTGACTGGGGTCGAGGATGCCGCTCATCTCCCAATGGAAGACCCAGCTACTGTTCCTATCCAGTCTCCCCTTTCTTCTGACAGGGACAATGGTGTATCGCTGAGGAGCCCCAACGCTCCAGCACAAACTGCAGGAACTGTTGATCCTACTTTGGGTACGATTAGTCCATCTTCCACCCTGAGAAAACAGGTATTGAGTCTTAGTGATGTGACAAGTCTACTCCCACGCAGAGAGTTTAAACTACATGGTGGACAGATCTGTGACAATAGTTCTGAAATTTCTTATGGCAACCTGTGTAAACAAATTGATGAAGGTTTACAAGAAGGTTTCACTGAGTCCGAGGTCATTAGAGGTGTCCTCAAAGTAACAAAATCTGGTCCATTTAGAGAAATGTTAACCAACAGAAGTGATCTAAATGTTGATGAGCTTAAGAGATTCCTCCGCTCTCACATTCGTGACAAAAACAGTACTGAGCTTTTTCAAGAGTTAACTAATGCCAAACAATCTGATAAAGAGAGTCCACAACAGTTCTTGTACAGAGTAATAGGTTTAAAGCAGCGTGTTCTTTTTGAGTCACAAGTTGGTACTGGTTTCAACTATGATGTAAAACTTGTTCAGGGTACTTTTCTCCATACACTGTATCAAGGGTTAAATGAGAAAAACGATTACGTGAGACGTGACTTGAAACCCTATCTCAAAGACATGCAAATTAGTGATGATTTCCTACTAGAACAAATAACTAAGTCCACGAGTGAAGAAGCAGAAAGACACAAAAGACTGGGTTTCACTACTAGGTCCAAGGCAGTGACTGTGGCGACACTTGACCATAGTGACAAGACTAACACCAAGACTGACCAAGAGCCACAAACTCAACATGATGCTATTAGAGAATTAACGGCACAGGTGTCCTCGCTGACCAAGCATCTTGCCCAAATCACCCGACCATCTGACAACGCTGTACCTGTTGATCTTAACCCGCCAAGGCGCAGTTCACTAGCACAAGCAGAAACACGGGGCCGATGCAGATCCTGCATACAACGAAACAATGTTACTTGCCAACATTGTTTTGTGTGCGGCCAGGCAGGACACAGAGCCATCGGCTGTCTACAACAAAGGTCGGCGGGAAACGTGAGGAGGTCACTGGAGGGGGGCAGCCAGTGACCAGGACAACTCGAGGACCCCCAGTAACTAATAGTCATTTTCAAAATGCAAAATCAAAGCCAACTCAACTATCACCAAGGAGAAGATTGGCACAGCTCATTGGTAAGAGATGCATGGTTTCCTGTGCACTCAATGGATCCCCGATTCGAATGCTGCTTGATTCAGGTGCCCAAGTGACTATGGTGGGTAAAGCATGGATGGAAGAGACATTACCTAATGTTTCCATTCAATCACTTGAATCCCTTCTGTCAGACAAGCCACTTGAAATCTCGGCTGCAAACGGTACTGATGTTCCTTTTGAGGGATGGGCAGACTTGGAACTCCAAATTAAAAGCCATAACTATGGACATGTTACCATCCAAGTACCCACACTAGTCACCCAAAACTATCTTAACCACCCCATCTTAGGCAGCAATGTTATTGCTGAGGTTATTAAAGCCAATAAAGAAAGCGATGCTAACATCATTGGCCTACTCAGAGAAGCTTTAAGCATTGATAGCAGTACTGTGGAAGCCCTAGTATCTGCGCTTGAGATTTTGAACCCAGCAAAAAACAACATTGAGTGTGATGTCAAAACTGGTAAAAGGGGAGTAATATTACCTGCTGGTCAAATTTGTGAAATTTGGTGTAGGGTAAGGAAATTGCCAGCAGGTGGTGAAATGCTTTTTCAGCCAGGTGTAGGAGACTGTTGTCCTGAGGGATTAGAGTTATTCCCTGCACTAATAGATGTTCCTAGTGGGTTAACAAAAACTGTCAAAATCCCTGTGCAGAACACCACTCAGCATGACATTTACCTCCCAAAGAGAACTGTACTTGGGACTTTAGAAGAAGTCGTGGAAGTAAGACCAATTAACTGCATCCCAAACACCACTGACTCAAAGTCTCAACTCTACGTGAACACCTGTTCCGCTAACCTAAATGATTCTGATACATGCCAAAGAAAGAGTACAGAACGCCAGAGATGGCACCCACCAGTCGATTTGTCTCACCTCGGAGAGGATGAGCAAAGAATTGTGCGAGACATGTTGTTTGAAGAGTCAGATGTTTTTGCTAAAAGTGACTCAGACATTGGCTGTATCCCGAGTTTGCAGCTCCAAATCAATCTCACAGACAATGTACCAGTTCAAACTTCTTACAACTCAATTCCTAAACCATTGTACAAGGAAGTGAAAGAACATGTCCAGAAATTGCTGGAACATGGCTGGATTAGGAAGTCCACATCACCCTACTCTTCACCAGTGGTCTGTGTGAGGAAAAAAGACATGTCTTTGCATCTGTGTGTTGACTTTCGGGGGCTAAACCGCAAAACTATTCCTGACCGCCATCCACTCCCACGCATTCAGGACCTGCTGGATAACTTGGGGGGTTATCAATGGTTTTCAATACTCGACCAAGGCAGTGCTTACCATCAAGGGTTTGTGGAAAAGAGCTCTAGGCACTTGACCGCTTTTAGCACACCCTGGGGGCTGTACGAGTGGACACGCCTCCCATTCGGCCTTACCAATGCCCCAGCTGCTTTTCAAAGATGCATGGAAGGAGTACTTGAGGGGTTAAGGGATGAGTGTTGCTCCCCCTACTTAGACGACATATTGTGCTATTCTAAAACTTTTGATAACCACGTTAATGACCTTAGGCGTGTCCTACACAGACTCAGGGAGCATGGTGTTAAATTACGTCCTAACAAGTGTGAACTGTTCAAACGCCAGATTAGGTATGTGGGTCGTCTTGTCACTAGTGAGGGTGTTCGGATAGATCCCAAAGACCTGGAAGCAGTCTACCAGCTAAGAGACAGAGAGCCAAGGAACGTGGGGGAAGTAAGAGCCCTCCTTGGTTTTTTAGGCTATTATCGTACATTCATTCAGGATTTTTCTCGATTAGCAAGACCATTGTTCAAGTTAATTGAGGGCCCTAATGAAGCTAATCGTAAACCCCATCAAAGCCAAACTAACAAGGCTATCCAAAGAAGTAGCAGTACAGGTCAACTTCCATCAAAGATGCCAATCAAATGGACACAAGGACACAGTGCAGTAGTATCACGATTTGTTGACATGCTCACTAGCCCACCTATTCTAGCGTACCCAGATTTTGACTTGCCTTTTGTCCTTCATACGGACGCATCAAATGAAGGCTTGGGGGCTGTTTTATACCAACAGCAAGAGAACCAGTTGCGTGTTGTAGCATATGGTTCCAGGACTCTTACACCTGCAGAAAAAAACTATTATCTGCATTCTGGCAAGCTTGAATTTCTTGCCCTCAAGTGGGCTATCTGTGATAAATTCAGGGATTACCTTTATTACGCTCCTTCCTTCACTGTATACACAGATAATAATCCTCTTACATATGTTTTGAGCACAGCCAAGTTAAATGCAGCCGGGCATTGCTGGGTGGGTGAACTAGCAGATTTTCACTTTACAATCAAGTACCGCCCTGGCAAGTCAAACATTGATGCTGACACACTGTCTCGATATCCTGTCCAGCTACAAGACCACTTGTCTGAGTACACAGAGACAATGCCTCCAGAGGTTATTTCCACCATTTGGCAGGGGGACAAAGCCATGAGAGACAGTGATGTACCTTGGATTGCTGCTTTACAGTTAAACTCAAATGTCAGTGACACACCCAAAGATGGGTCACCTGGAGTTCACCCTGAAGACATCAGAGCAGCTCAAAAAGAGGATGCTTCAATCTGGGAGGTGATACAACTAAAAAAAAAAGGATGGAATCCCAATAAAAAGGACAAGAGACAGATGACACATGACACACGCAGACTGGTACATGAATGGAACAGGCTCAAATTGGACAGAGGACTGCTGTACAGGTGTACTGGGCAAAGAAACCAGTTAGTTCTCCCAAGCAAGCTAAGAAAGACTGTTCTGAAATATTTGCATGATGACATGGGACATGTAGGTGCCGACAAAGTAATCCACTTGGCAAGAGAACGCTTTTATTGGCCCTTCATGCAACGGGAAATTGAATATTATGTCATACGCCAGTGTGCTTGTATCAAACAAAAGCAGCCTTGTATCCCAGAGAAAGCACCAATGGGTTCAGTGACCACAAGTACACCGTTTGAACTTTTATCAGTTGACTATCTCCATTTGGAACCAAGTAAAGGTGGTTACGAGTACATTTTAGTCCTCGTAGATCATTTTACACGTTTTGCACAAGCCTACCCAACTAGGAATAAGTCTGGCAAAACTGCAGCTGAGAAAATCTTTTATGATTTTATTCCACGATTTGGATACCCTGAAAAACTCCACCATGATCAGGGCAGGGAGTTCGAAAACCACTTATTCCAAAGGCTGCAACAACTTGCTGGGATATCCCACTCTCGGACGACCCCATACCATCCTCAGGGGAATCCGGTTGAACGTCTAAACAGAACACTGCTACAGATGCTACGCACGCTGCAGGAAGAAAAGAAATCAGAATGGAAAGACCACCTACCACACATTGTCCACGCGTACAATTGTACCCGACATGAAGCTACAGGTTACTCACCATTTTTTCTTCTATATGGCAGAGCACCTAGATTACCTGTGGATTTACTTTTTGACATGAAACCAAAGAGTGAGTGTAGAACCAGACCAGAATATGCAGAAAAATGGGCTTCTCGTATGCAAGAGGCATACAAAATTGCCTCACAAAACAGTCAGAAAAGCTCAGCAAAAGGTAAACGGTATTACGACAAACATTCAAAAGGCATCTCTTTACAACCAGGAGACCGAGTGTTAGTCAGAAACCTCTCAGAACGTGGCGGCCCGGGTAAGCTGAGAGCTTACTGGGAACAACGCGTTCACCTTGTTGTTGAAAGGATTGGAGAGGGACCTGTATATCGTGTCAAAGCTGAGACAGGGGACCGTAGTCTTCGGGTCTTGCACAGAAATCTCTTACTACCAGTCAATGATTTGCCACTGGAGCGAAATTTCGGTTGCAATGTAAACAGGAACCAACAAAAACGGAGGAAAGACAAAAGACGATCCCAGGAAGCTGCTGAGAAAGAGTCAGAACAGTTTGATGAGGAAGAAGGGTATACATATTGCTGGCAAGGCATACCTGTGTATGATTTGAGACCCAGACGTAGGCCACAATCAGATCCTAAACTTAGGGCTGCAGCTCCTGAATTTCAACCAGTGAGACAGAGTTTTCAACTAGCCAATGAGCAGGAGCGCCCCATGCTGCAGGGTGAAGTACACCAACCAAGAGTAACAACTCCAGTTCTTGTACCCGATTCAGCACCATGACCAGCTCCGGGGGTTACAGCACCTGTTGAGGAGATACCTGTGAATGAGACAAGTGACATTATGGATGATGTGAGTGGAACCGTGCCAGGCGAGGAAATTGGTCACGGAACGCTCACACCAGATGATCAAGTGTGTGATAATGGGTCTGGCACGAACACATCAGAAGAGGGCACCCCAACAGTGCGACGGTCCACTAGAGTGGTGAGGCCACGGGAGGTGTTCACTTACAACCAGTTGGGACAACCGTCCTACCAACCATGGATGCCGGGAGTGAACATGATGCTTGCCTGTGTTCCTTGTCCTGTACCTTGGTATCCAGCGCAACTGGACATGTACTCTTATCCTACTTCAATAGGGCCATGCTGTAAAGGGCTCTAAAATGAAACACTGTGAGACTGCGTACTTACATGACTTAAAACACTTCTGGTACAAGATGGCGGAGTCATCTCTTAAAGCGGGGGAGAGTGTAACGGATTGAAACAAATTTTGTGTTAAAACAGAGACCCCCCTCTATTTTTTTTAAATATACTAATGTGTATTTCTTAAGTCAGAGGCACAAAATGTATGTCACCAATAGGGGGTGCTATTGCATTACTGTGGAGACTAGAGGGCCGATACGCAGCCTCAGCGTCAGAATTAAACGAGCTGGTGGCCTGTTGTCATCGTCTCCTCTCCGTCTTTTCCACAAGTAAGCGATCAAAGTTCTTTTAGTGATCCAAACCTTGTTCTAAAGTTATCTTAATGAGTGTGGAGTTATGTACAAACGTTTTGAATAAGATGGGAATGTTTAAGTGTGTTTTAGTGTGGGAAAGAGTTGTATTTGCCAGTAAGGCAGGCAGCTTCATTTCTATCGCAAGTCCGCCATTGCTTGGGGCTAGAGGAGACAGTAGTAAAAGAAGTTGCTGTTAGGCACTATACAAGTGGTGTGATTTACAGAAGTGCCTTTAATAAGATGAGGTCAGTTTGGATTATATTGTGTATGATTACTCTCTGACTTTAGGGCGAAGTCAGACCGCCATGTTAAGTCTTTTCAGTGTGTTACCCGCCATCAGGCATACTTCCGGTTATGGGGCTAATAAGCTCTTGGGGGTGTGTTTGGGGGTGTGTGCGTGGGTGTGTTATACTGGAAGTGAGGTAAAGCTACGAAAGCTGTCTGAAGCAGCATCATAGAGTGGGTTAAGCTATATTACAGTAAAATCGAAGTAAGCTATTGTACAAATGGAAATACAAATGGTTTGTTTACAATATTTTGTTACAATTTATTACTGTCCTGTTTGAAATGTGCATTATTTGGGCGTTATGTATCATATTATTTGCACTTTATGAACAAGTTATTTCTCTACTGTAGTTTTGGTTTATTACTAATAATTATTGAAGTTGTTTTTATATCATTTGATGTTTATTGTAAGAAATGAGTTTGGTTTTTCTCATGATGTCAGAATTAAACGAGCTGGTGGCCTGTTGTCATCGTCTCCTCTCCGTCTTTTCCACAGCCACTGCATTAATTCTCACCCGCGGGCAACACAGCCTGACCTCAGCTGTGTGCCGCTTGCTACCGCCCAGCTTCCCCTAGGGCTGGCGCCGGTAACATCTACAAGCTACTGTTAAAGCTTTTCGTTCTAAACTCAGCAGATCAACCTTCTCAGCTTCTAAATTAGAAAACCTTACACCTGCAGGATTAAGTTAAACAACTACTTAGCCCACATTACAGCCACACTCATCTCTAAAGCAAGAACCATCCAAAACAGTGTTGAATCAGCTGCGATAAATTCATTATGCAGGTTCATTTTCTCAAGCTCTCAAATTTTTCAGTCTGCAGCACACAATTATGAGGAGTTCCTTCATCATTTGGAAACAGGGTTAACATTATTACATCTTTAATAGTTCAGGGGCAGATAAAGTTACCTCATACAGCGTAGTCTAGTTTGAGTGATAGAAAGCAAAGCCTACAACTGATGTGGCGTACAAAGAATTGCCAGATGTTCTACAATAAAAAATCCTGGTTTCTGAAAAGCAAAGGCTGCTGCCATCAACTCTTAATAACAAGGTGGGAAGCCAGCCTTTATGTTATACAATTTTGTGCTTTAATAAGGCCATTGGCTGCTTACCTACTGGGGTGTCCTGCATAAGGACAGCCTTTACATATTATCCACATATAGGTGGAAAGATTTTGAGTAATTCAGAATTACCCAATGCCAAGTCAGATTGCGTGTCCTGCTTCAGTGCATCAGATGTTGCTCCTGCCGACCACTGCAACTAAGAATCAGAGTTAGTTTGTCCTGCTGCCCTCATTAAAGCAGCAGACATGTGGTTTTAAATACATAGTCACAAATCCACTGTCTGCTGAATCCTACCATACCCAAAAATGTCAACATTTGCCCAACCGTTTGCGGTTTTGGGCCTTTAATTACAGTTTCTAATTGAGAGGGAGCAATTAGCTTCCTCTGTCCACTAAATGGTCTTCCTAGATATTCCACTGTTTCTTGACAGAACTGCAAGAATTCTTCTCACTTTGTTCTTTTAGAGGACTGTAATTCAACTGCATACTGTAATACAGTACTGAGAATACTCAGATACTGCAAATCTTGAACAAAGATTTGGTTAAAGATGTTAGGGCTGTTAATCACAGTTACTGTATCACAGAATGCTAAAAGCTAAGTGTAACAGACCCAGGTTCTGAGCCTGTTTAACAGATTAAATGTTCCTGTAAAACACAGGGAAATGATGAGACAGACGGCTGGTAAGGTTTCTCAGTGCCTCGCTTCTGCCATATTGGAGATGGAGACCTACAACCTCGCTATTCTGTCTCACAGAGCAATGCGCCACCTTCTGGCATGGAGGGTGTAACTACAACTTAAACGAAGTCATCCTCAAAGTGACTTTTTCTCTCATTTCAACCGCAAAAATAAATATTTAATGTGATTACACATTAGGGTGTCACACGCTCCCTGACAAATAATAATGGCTCCTGACATTCAAAACCCACAAGTCCACAAACATGACCTAAAATCAAATACTCAACATTACATAGGCGTAGTGCACATGTAAGGCATGACTGGGTAAGGCACATAAGGCGCAAACCCTGCACCAAATGGCATGAAAGGTGTCGGTGCCCATGGCTGGTATGGAATATATGGTGCAGCTAGAGTGGATACCATAGCCTGCGGTTGTAGTGAGGGTTCACCTAGTGACTGATACGTAAACATTTTTCTTGGCCTCCTTTCTCTAGCTGACCTTCTTAACTCAGTCTGTGGGTTGGTTGTTGGTATCTGAGGTGTTATATGTCCTGGTGGAGTGAACCACTCTGCCCTTTCACCTTCTTCGTCAGGGTGAATTGGCTGTGCCTGCACCACAGGAACAGGGGGCATCTGTGGCACCGGTGAATTGTCTCGTTCAGTCTCGTTATGCCCACTTGGTACACTAATGCTTTCATTGTCTCTAGTAGGTAACAGGAAGTGGCCACTCGTGTCCTCAGGGACTTGGTTTGTCAATGGTATTTCAGGTAGGCTGCAGTCACTGTTTCTTCCACGTGCCCAGTCTCTCTAGGAAACCTAAGCCAGTACCCTCTTGCATTCTCATCAGAACCTGAGTCACTTGAGTCACTTTTCTGTCTGTCTTGGTCACTTAACTGAGACTTTCTCCGTCTTGTCCGTCTCTCAGGTGCTCGCTCAGATCTCAGTGGTGGAGCTTCAACTGGAAGGTCGTTAACAAGTAATAGGAGATTACGGTGCAGAACCCTTGTCTTACTCCCATTGCTGTTCTCAGGGTAAACTGCATAAACTGGGTTTTCACCTACTTGCTCTTTAACCAGATAAATGGTCTTCTCCCAGTAGGAACGTAGCTTCCCTGGTCCCCCGCGTTCACTACAGTTTCTGACCAGGACCCTATCACCGGGCTGTAAAACTACACCCTTCAGCTTCTTGTCATAGTAAGACTTGCCTCTGATACTGGACAGTCTACTTTTCTCACTGGCTATCTTGTACGCCTCCATCATCTTGGTCGCCCACCTGTCTGCGTAGTTTCTGTGTGACACTATCTGTTTCTCCCCACCTAGACCAAACAGTATGTCTACAGGGAGTCGTGGGTGGTGTCCAAATAATAGAAAGTGGGGGGAAAACCCTGTAGATTCATGACGTGTACAATTATAAGCATGTACAATGTGTGGCAAATGATCTTTCCAGTGTTCCTTCTCTTTTTCACCTAGTGTTCTTAACATCTGCAAAAGCGTCCTATTAAACCTCTCGGCAGGGTTACCTTGAGGGTGATATGGTGATGTTCTTGAGTGTCCGGTACCTGATTTCTCCCTCAAGGTCTTGAAAAGTTCATTCTCATACTCACGGCCTTGGTCGTGATGGAGTCGTGCTGGGTATCCAAAACGTGGGATGAACTCTCCAAAGATCCGTTCAGCTGCTGTCTTCCCAGATTTGTTTTTGGTTGGGTACGCCTGGGCAAACCTGGTAAAGTTGTCTACGATCACAAGGATATATTCGTATCCCCCCCGGCTGGGCTCCAGGTGAAGGTAGTCGACGCAGACCAGGTCTAAAGGCGAGCTGGATGTTATGGTGCCCATAGGAGCACGTACTTGGGTTGTTGGTTTCTTGTTGATGATGCATGGACATTTTCTTGTAACATAGTCCTCAATGTCCTTTTTCATGTATGGCCAGTAGAATCTTTCCCTTGCCAGTGCCAGTACTCTCTCTGTGCCGATGTGTCCCATGTTGTCATGTAGGTGTTTTAACACAGTCTCTTTATATTTGGCTGGGAGGACCAGTTGTTGTCTATCATTTGTCTGTCTATACATTAATCCATTTTCAAAATGTAGTTTGTTCCATTCCTGCAACATTTTTCTTGCTGTTTTACTCACTGTGTTTCTGATGTTATTTGTTAAAACTGTCATTTTCTCCTTTAGTCTTATTATCTCACCAACAGTTTTGTCCTCTCTTTGTGCTTTGGCAAGCTCACCTTGGTCCATTACAGGGACAAGTGACTGTGGTTCTTGAGTTGCGTTGGCAGCGAGGGCTAGGGCAGCAACCCATGCGACATCACTTTCTTGAGCTGCTCTAGCCCCATTCCAAGTTGCTTGAACCACTTCAGGTGATAGTTCTTCCGTGCATTCATTGACATACTTGTCGATATTACGGGGCAGCCGTGACAGTGTGTCAGCATCAACATTGGCCTTGCCGGGTCTGTACTTGACATTAAAGCGAAAGTCTGACAGTTCTCCGACCCAGCGATGCCCCACAGCGTTGAGCTTGGCTGTACTCATTACATAGGTCAATGGATTGTTATCCGTGTATATCGTAAAGTATGGGGCGTAATACAGGTAGTCTCTAAAACGCTCACACACTGCCCATTTGAGTGCAAGGAATTCTAGCTTGCCACTATGGAGTCGATAATTCTTTTCAGCTGGAGACAGCGTCCTGGACCCATACCCTATCACCCTTAACTTCCCGACCTGGCGCTGGTAAAGAACAGCACCGAGGCCCTGTTCTGAGGCGTCCGTGTGGAGGCAGAAGGGTAAGTTAAACTCAGGGTAGGCCAGAACTGGAGGGCTCGTAAGCATGTCAATGAGCTGTTCGAGTACTTGCTGGTGTTCACTAGTCCACATGACAGGGGTCCTGGATGACAACTGGGGACCTTTAGTCTTTGGCCGGGGAGACAGCTGGATTGACATGCTGGGCTTGACTTTCAATAGCTCATAGATAGGCTTTGCAATACGTGAAAAGTCTTGTATGTAGCTCCGATAGTAACTCAAGAAGCCCAGTAGACGTCTGACATCACCAACTGTCTGGGGTGTTTTTGTCTTTAAAGATTGGACTGCCGGGACTTCCGGGTGAACATGGCTGGCTAGAAGGTGTGCTCTCGCTGTGCCCCAGCTTCCACCAATACTTATTACCGTATATTACGCGCTACTGCCAAGATTTTTCAAGTGAGTGGACTGTGTGATGTTTATTGAATATTTTTTCGTTCAAGTTCTGGTGTTTTGAGGCATTAACATGTCAAAACAAACGAAAATTTAACCAAAAAGGTTGACGGCGACCGCTAGCCAAACCGATGTGCTTATCAAGAAGCTACCACAAGCCTCCGAGGACACCGAGGCCTTAATACGCAAAGTTTCTGAATGATTTTGCGAGGTGTTGGAACAAAAACTGTCCAAGCTCTCAGAGGCTCTGGACAAAGTTTCTTCTGCAATGGAAGGCCACTCAACACGCATCGCAGCAGCGGAGCAGAGAGTCGCGAATGTAGAGGACACCGTTAACGACTTGGAGGGGAGACTGGCGGAAGCCGAGAGGAAAATCATAACAATGGTTAACAGTTTGGATGACATGGAAAATAGAAGCAGACGAGACAATATTCGGATCATAAACTTGAAGGAAGGAGTGGAGGGCAAGAACCCTATCCAGTTTTTCGAAAGTTGGCTCCCCTCACTGCTCAGTCTGGATAGGAACACCATGGCCAAAACTCGCATTAAAATGGACCGCGCACATCGGGGTCTCGGCCCACAAGGCCCGCGACCCCGGCCAGTTATAATCAAGCTTCACAATTCCAGAGACAAGCAGCGGATTATGGCAGCGGTAAAGACGACACCTGAGCTGAAACACGAGGGGCAGCGGATTTACGTGCATCAAGATTTATCCTCAGCAGTCCGTGAGAAAAGACGACGCTTTAATGAGACGTGCCAGGCTCTTATTAAGAAAGGCATCCGCTTCGGCACGCGATACCCTGCTACGCTCACTGTGTCTCATAACGGCACTCAACATAAATTCAATACGCCAGAGGAGGCCCAGAACTTTATTGACTCTCTGGGTTGAGAAGGCGGCACCAGAGGAGAAATCCACTAAACAACACGGCCCTCTGGATGACGTGAGTGCGTTAAGCATATACTGCTTCAAAGAAGGAAAAAAGAAACACAACAATGGGAAGTGGACTCCATCTAGCCCTTTACTCTCACAAGTATATGGATAGAGTCAAACTTTTTGTTATGTAATTATTCATCTTCATTTAAATATTCTGCCTCTTTATAATAGACAGTAGCCTGGTTTAATTTTTAATTTGGGGGAAACTGGAGTGGGATTCTTGATTTCTGTTTTTCCCTGTGGAGTGGAGACAGCCTATAGCTACACCTGGTTTCTTCTTTTCACCACCGGTAGGTGGCTCTTTATGTTTTGAAAAATACCTACATGTACACTTGTTGTGTAACTCGCTTATTGTTCTTGTTTTGATGTATATAGTTTTTTGGCCAGCAGAGTATGGTAACAGTGTTCATGCCAGTACAGGTAGTTCTGATCAAAGCTTAGTGTTGGTTACTGATTTTATGTTTTGTTCTGGATCCTTTGATTTATCCTGTGGGTAATATTCTGTATAAAATCGATTTGAGGTGGTTATATGAGTAATATAAGAATATCAACCTTCAACGTGAAGGGAATCAACCATGTTATTAAGAGGCGTAAAATACTCTCCACGCTTAAAAAAGATAGGGTTCAGGTTGCATTGCTACAGGAAACTCACCTAACTGATCTTGAACACCAAAAACTGAAAAGGGATTGGGTGGGACAAATTTATTACTCCTCCTATAACTCCAAAAGCAGGGGGGTAGCAATACTGATTCATAAAAAGTTAGCCTTTACTGTGGATAAAATTATAAAAGATGCAGATGGACGATTTGTCGTAGTCACTGGGCTCCTCCATGGTGAACAGATGCTTCTAGGCAGTGTATACGCCCCAAACACGTACGACAGTGCGTTTTACTCAAAATTTCTGGCTGAAGTCTCCCTGATTTGCCCTACCCATGTTCTGATTGGCTGTGACTTTAACTGTGGTATTGATCCCAGTGTGGATTATAACCCACCCAAAAATAATCCACCCTCAAAAATGGTAAGAGCCACAGTCGAACTGTGCACTGATCTTGAGCTGCTTGATGCCTGGAGACTATGTAACCCACGTGTAAAAGATTTTACTTTCTTCTCACGTCCTCATCACTCCTTATCAAGAATAGATTACTTGTTTGTTTCTAGATCAGTTCTGGACAGGACTCTGACCTGCTCAATTAACCCATGTGTCCTCTCTGATCACTCATCAGTGTTTATGGAGTTGTTACCACCTTATTATGATCCAGTAACAAGAAATTGGCGTTTAAACCCAACTTTGCTGAGTGATCCTGATTTTACCTTGGAGCGGGACTTTAAACAGTCTCCATCCACCTTAGTGTTGAAAAAATTAGATGCAGCCAGATCTGCATTAGATCAATTACTCACTCAACAAGCAGAAAAAGCAATATATTATGCAAAACACAGATTATTTGAATCTGGAAATAAACCTGGACGCCTTCTCGCCCGACTTGCTCAAGGGAAAAATGGGCCCTATGTAATATCCTCTTTGAAGGACAAGAAAGGTGATGTACACTTTGAAACTAAAATGATCACCAAAATAATTAAACAGTTCTATCAAGAACTCTACTCTTCTGAATGCTGTAATACAGCAAATCTCTGTGATGCTTTTTTTGATAAATTGAAGCTCCCTGTGTTGTCAGAGCAAAGCAGATCAGATTTGTGCAAACCCATTACAACCCAGGAGGTCTTACAGGCTATAAGATCTCTTTGGGCCTGATTTTTACAAAAAAATGGCCAATCACATCGTCAACCCTTTATTAAACATGTTTAAAGAATCTTTTGAACTGGGTATACTACCGCCAACTCTAAATGTAGCCCACATATCCTTAATCCTGAAAAAGGATAAACCCCCTGATTCATGCACATCATACAGGCCTATTAGTTTGCTAGGGGTAGATGGAAAGATCTTGTCAAAGATCCTGGCAGGGAGACTAGAGAATGTGATGGCAACCTTGGTGAGGCCTGATCAGACGGGATTTATAAAGAACAGGTACTCCCATTCCAATGTGCGACGACTTTTAAACATTTTACAATATTCACAGAATGCGAACTATAAGGCTCTAGCAATATCTTTAGATGCAGAGAAGGCATTCGACCGGGTGGAGTGGGAGTATCTATTTAATGTTTTGGGCAGGTTTGGTCTGGGCCTGGAATTTATTAGGTGGGTTAAATTGCTGTACAGTGCCCCCACTGCAAGGGTCTTGGTAAATGGCTCTACTTCTGAGTTGTTTCACCTAGGTAGAGGAACCCGTCAGGGCTGTCCCCTTTCCCCCTTATTATTCGCACTGGCAGTGGAACCACTAGCGGAGGCTATAAGAATCAACCCTGAGATTACTGGAATTCGATTAGGAAATATTGAATACAAAATTTCACTCTATGCTGATGACATTTTACTATTTATTACTAAACCAGAAACATCTATCTCAAAATTAATCTCTGTTATTGATCAATTTGGCCAAATCTCAGGGTATAAAATTAATTTTGAAAAGTCTGAGGCCTTGCCACTGGGGGTTCAGAGGTCTGGTTGGGACCCCCCTGCTGACTTTCCCTTCAGATGGTCAACCACAGGTTTTGCATATTTGGGCATTAGAGTATCTGCAAATACCTCTGAGTTGTACAAATTAAATTTCAAAGCAGTTCTGGACTCAATTAAGAGTGATCTGAATAGATGGTTTGACCTCCCACTGTCCTGGATAGGTAGGATGAGTTTAATAAAAAGGAACATCCTCCCCAGGATACTTTACCCTATGCAAATGCTACCTCTTAAAATTAATAGAACAACCCTCTCTGAAATTGAAAACTGCTTATCCAAATTTATATGGCATGGGAAGAAACCTAGACTTAAGATGAAGATTTTACAACTTCCAATTGACAGGGGGGTCAGGCTATCCCTAACTTATTATATTATTATTGGGCATGTCATGCCAGGTTAATATCGGGGTGGCTACACTCTTTTTTACACCAATCTGAACCGCATGTAGACAGTTGGTGTTGTGAGCCCCTTTCGCTACTCTCTCTTTTGTCCACAGATCTAGCTGAGCTTCCAGTCGGGGTTAGAAACAATAACTTACTGCTTATAACATTAAAAGTTTGGCGTAATATTATGAGTCACATTGGGAGAAGGAAATATTCAAGTGCAATGCAGCCGCTTATTAAAAATAGAGCCTTTCCCCCTGGTATGGGTCCAAGTATATTTGACAACTGGTATCACAAAAATTTTAAATTGGTTTGTGACTTGTTTGAAGAAGGTAGGTTTGTGTCCTTTAGACAAATACAAGTTAAGCATAATATCTTACAGAAGGACTTCTTTGGTTTCCTTCAAGTAAGACATTTGTACAATCACTTATTTTTCCAGACGACCAGCCAATTTTAAACCCCATAGAAAGTTCTCTGCTTAAATTTAACACAGGTCCTGACCATAAAAAGAAATTCATTTCATTGCCAAGATGGCGCTGGTGAGGTCAGCAGCCGTCGTACCTGCTCCTACGCTTTGTTTGTCTATATTAGGTTTAGCTCTAATTTTGGACTTTATAATTCCGCCTGCTCTGTGTCATATCACGTATGACAGACAGACTCTTTTTAATATCAGAATACAGCACTCTGGCTGTATTCTGACACCTTTTTCTCCCGACCCGACTTGGCCTCGGGAGATACTGCGTTTCCAGTGGGCCAGCTCAAACAAAGGACCCAGGTCACGGACAAGGCCCCGAGGGAAAAGAGCCGGCGTAAGAGAGAGGCTGAGGCGCAGAGCGCACCAAACGCCACTGCCGAGCATCCTGTTGGCTAATGTCCAGTCACTGGATAACAAGCTGGACGAACTCAGGGCCAGGATACAGTTTCAGAGGGACATAAGGGACTGCAACATCATCTGTCTCACGGAGACATGGCTGACTCCCCTCATACCGGACCACGCCGTACAGCCGTCGGAGTTCTTCAGTGTTCATCGCACGGACAGAACGAGTGAGTCTGGAAAATCAAGAGGAGGAGGTGTGTGCCTAATGATTAATAACAACTGGTGTGACAGTAGGAATGTTGTCCTTCTGAAACAATCATGTTCACCTAACCTGGAGCTCCTAACCCTGAAATGCCGTCCCCACTACCTGCCCCGCGAGTTCACTTCGGTCATCTTCAGCGCCGTCTATATTCCACCTCAGGCGGACACACACACTGCACTATCCGAGCTACATGAGGCGATTTCCACCTATCAGGCTAACCAGCGTGATGCGGCTCTCATCGTAGCCGGGGACTTTAACAGTGCAAACTTGAAAAAGCTGATACCGGAATTGATTCAACACATCGACTGCCCCACCAGAGGAGAGAGGACCCTAGACCACTGCTACTCTCCATTCAAAGATGGCTACAAAGCAAAGCCTCTTCCGCCTTTTGGGAAGTCTGACCACACCTCTGTCTTTCTCATGCCGAAATACAAACAACGGCTCAGGCAGGAACCCCCTGCTGTGAGAGAAGTGACACGGTGGTCTGATCAAACAGAGGCCGCTCTGCAGGGTGCGTTGGATTCAACCGACTGGGACATGTTTCGCAGCAGCGCGGGCGGAGACATCGAGGAGTTTACGGAAACTGTTGTGGGATTTATTGGGAAAGTTGTTGAAGACACTTCACTTAGGAGGACCATCAGGACTTTTCCCAACCAGAAGCCGTGGGTGGATAAATCTGTCCGCGACGCCCTGAGGTCCCGCACCGTTGCCTACAACTCCGGCCTCGCCTCTGGGAACATGGAGGACTACAAGGTTGCATCATACAACATCCGCAGAGCGGTGAAAGAGGCTAAACATCGCTACGGCCGCAGACTGGAACAGCAACTACAACAGTCTGACTCCAGGGGACTGTGGCAGGGACTACGCACCATCACGGACTACAAAGCACCACACACACACCCGGTGAGTGCCGACGCTTCTCTGGCTGATGAACTCAACATCTTCTTTGCGCGCTTTGAGTCGGGAAGCCGACAGCCCGCTGCGCTCCCGGCCGGAGGGGCGGAGACACTCACTGTGACGGAGCGCGACGTGAGGAGGGCGTTTAGACGTGTAAACACCAGGAAAGCGGCTGGACCAGACGGTATTAGTGGACGTGTCCTTAAGACCTGCGCTGACCAGCTGGCACCTGTGTTTACAGTGATATTCAACCTCTCACTGAAACTGTGTGTGATTCCCACCTGCTTTAAAAAGTCCATCATAGTCCCTGTCC
Source organism: Archocentrus centrarchus (assembly GCF_007364275.1). Classification (NCBI taxonomy): domain Eukaryota; kingdom Metazoa; phylum Chordata; class Actinopteri; order Cichliformes; family Cichlidae; genus Archocentrus; species Archocentrus centrarchus. The sequence goes on along the minus strand of NC_044362.1, from coordinate 23,236,063 downwards.
CAAAGAAACCACACCCCAGCAGCCCCAATGACTTCAGGCCCATAGCACTCACCTCTGTGGTGATGAAGTGTTTTGAGAGACTCATCAAGACATTCATCACCTCCTCACTGCCCACCACCCTCGACCCACTACAGTTTGCATACCGGCCAGACAGATCCACAGATGACGCCATATCCTTCCTCCTCCACAAGACCCTTTCACACATAGACACTGGTAAGGGGAACTATGTGAGAGTGCTGTTTGTAGATTACAGCTCAGCATTCAACACCATAGTTCCCTCCAGGCTGGTCTCTAAGCTGCTGGACCTGGGCCTGGGCCCATCCCTGTGCAGGTGGGTTCACAGCTTCCTGACCAGCAGACCACAGGTGGTACGAGTGGGTCACCTCACCTCATCCTCCCTCACCCTCAACACTGGATCCCCCCAAGGCTGTGTGCTCAGCCCTCTGCTGTACTCACTGTACACCCATGACTGCGAGGCCACGTCAGAGTCCAACGTCATCATCAAGTTTGCTGACGACACTGCTGTTGTGGGACTAATCTCTCACAATGAGGAGACAGCCTACAGGAGAGAGGTCTCCCGCCTGGAGAACTGGTGCCAGGAGCACCACCTCCTGCTCAACGTCAGCAAAACAAAGGAACTGCTCGTGGACTTCAGCAGGAAGCAGCAGAGGGACTACCATCCACTTGTCATCAGTGGTGCTGAGGTGGAAAGAGTGGACACCTTCAAATACCTGGGAGTGACCATCTCACAGGACCTGTCCTGGACTCATCACATAAACATCACTGTGAAGAAGGCCAGACAGCGTCTCTACCTCCTCAGGCGGCTGAGAGACTTCAAGCTCCCACTCAAGGTGCTCAGGAACTTTTACACCTGCACCATCGAGAGCATCATGCGTGGGAGCATCACCACCTGGATGGGAAACTGCACCAAGCAGGACTTCATGGCCCTAAAAAGGGTGGTTCGTTCAGCTGAACGGACCATCAGAACCACCCTCCCCAACCTGCAGGACATTTACACCAAGCAGTGCAGGCTGAGGGCCATGAAGATCCTAAAACAGCCCAGCCACCCCGGACACTCTCTCTTCTCCCTGCTCCCATCAGGCCGGCGTTACCGCTGCCTGAGGGCTAAGACTGAAAGGTTGAAGAAGAGTTTTTACCCACAAGCCATCCGTCTGCTCAACTCTGAGCCCTAACTGGACCATTATTGCACAATGTAAATATTATAATTTAAAAAGTGTGTATAGTGTATAGTATAGAGTATAGTGTATAGTGTGAATTACTTTTTTTTTAAATTTTTATTCTTCTTCTTCTTATTTATATGTGTGTGTATATAAGGTTGCAGGTACAAAATACATTTCACTGTGCATTGTACTGTGTATAACTGTGCATGTGACAAATAAACACTATCTTATCTTATCTTATCTTATCTTATCTTATCTTTTTTTATAGGCAACTAATGATGCTAAATCCTCTCACAACTGAAAGGTCCAAAAGTCACTATGAAACGGATTTGGGGGTTGAACTTAGCAGTGAAACATGGTCGAGGGCTTTTTCACTAACAAAAAAACATTTATCTGCAACAGACTCAGGGAGAACCAATTTAGAATTCTTCACAGGCTACAACGTACTCCACAGTTTATGCATAAACTTCACTCTCAATATTCACCTCTCTGTATAAAATGTAACACAGTTGTGGGTGACTATTATCATTGTATCTGGCAATGTGCATTGATAAACAGGTTTTTTGAAGAATGTTGCTATAGAACTTTGTTCTATTTTTCATCAAACAATTCCTATGGATCCTAGGTTGTTTCTTTTTGGCTTATCTGTGCATGGCCTGTCCCTGATGCCTGAGGAGATAATGTTACTACGCAAACTTTTACATCTGGCAAGACGCTGCATTCTGTTACAGTGGATCCAAGGACAGCCCCCTTCTGTTACACAATGGTACAGAGAGACATTTAGGGTCCTCCCAATGGAGCGCCTCAGTGCCCTAATAAAAGGCAATTTGGATGCCTTTTATAAAATATGGCAACCCCTTCTGGATTACTTACCTCAGGATTTAAATGATATACTTTGCAAAGGAGGGTCACATTTTACTTTTAAAATATAACCAATGTTAAGTCTACTTTATTTTATGTATGCCCTGTGCTGGCCTGTCCTGTTTTTGTTGTTGCTTGTTTGGGTTTTGTTTTTTTTTTGTTTTGTTTTTTTTTTGCTTTTTGCTTTTTCTCTCATCTTTTTTTTTCTTTCTCATAAAAGTAAATGTTCAATAAAATATATATAAAAAAAAAAAAGATTGGACTGCCTCCAAGTCCTTGGGGTCAATTCTCACACCCTCTGCAGATACAAGGCGGCCTACATACCTTACTTCTCTGCGAAACAGTTCACACTTTTCGGGCCTCAGCTTGACACCATGTCTCTGAAGTGCTCTCAGAACTTGTCTGACACCCTCAACATGCTCTTCGAATGTTGGTGCATAGCACAAAATGTCGTCCAGGTATGGGATGCAGCAATTGTCCCTGAGTGAACTTAACATCTCCTCCATGCTTCTTTGAAAGGCAGCGGGTGCGTTAGAGAGGCCGAAAGGTATCCGTACCCACTCATAAAGCCCCCAGGGGGTGACAAAAGCTGTGAGGTGACGTGAGCCTTCTGCCATAAACCCCTGGTGGTACACCTTGCCCTGATCGAGAATACTGAACCATGAGTGCCCTCCTAGGGTGTCGGTCAGGTCAGGGATGGTTTTCTGGTTCAGCAGACGGTAGTCTATGCAGAGGCGTAACGAGCCATCCTTTTTACGGACGCAAATGACTGGAGCTGCATACGGTGATCTTGATTTAACAACCCACCCTTTTGCCAGGAGGTCCTGCATGTACTCTTTCACTTCAGAAAACAAAGGCTTTGGGACAGAGGAGTAAGCGTTTTGTACAGGGATGTCATCTTTGAGGTTGAGTGACATTTGTAAGCTCAGAATACAGCCTATATCATTAGCATCTTTTGCAAAAACTGCTGACTCCTCATACAGCATCTTTTCTACAGTCTCTTGCTGCTGTTTCCCAAGATGGGTTACATCTACTGGTGGCTGCCACAAAGATTGTGGAGGGTTTGTTTCAGCCTGAGCAACAATAGCAGTCTCTATTTTAGTGTCTCTTTCAACAGGTGAATCTGTCTCTATCACTTTCTTAACTGGCTGGATATTACCAATAGCAGTCCTTCTTGTTAAAACAATGTCATGTTTTGTGTGATTTTCTAGTGGGAGAGTTACATAGGGTACTTTACTGAGCTGAATCTCCAGAAGTCCCTCTCCCAAACCTAGTTGCTGTAACTGGGCACAACTCTCCTCAGGCTCAAACAAGACTAAAGACTCGCTTGGGTCAAGCTGAGGTGGGATTTTACACTTTACCCAGGTAGTACTGCCTGCAGGGACTATCGTGTCTTTGTAGCCTACTCTCAAACGTCCCTGGGTTGTGTTCTCTTGACGTGTCTGAATGTAATGTACCATGCCCTGTGCTTCATCTACTGGAATAGACAGTGCCCCCCCAAGTAGCTTAGCTAAGTTAGAGGCAGCTTGCCCTGAACTTCCCTGAATTGGTACTTCCACTACATTAAAGCCTATGAGTGGTGTGTCTAAAGGCGCTGAGCTGATTAGAAATGGCACATTCATAGAAAGCTCTGGGTCATCATTGCCTGGTAGGTTCACATTTAATATTACCCACCCATCAAATGGGAGACACTCCCCATTGACTGCATAAATCGTTGACACTTCTCGACAGTCTGTTACTGTAAACTCATGAGCTCTGATAGCGGGTTTACATTAACATCTGGAATGTATTTATTTTTCCAAGCCCTGTCTATCAAGCTAACCCGAGCCCCTGTATCTACAAGAGCGGTAACAGTTAAGCCATTAAGGAGACATTTTGTTGTTGCTTTCTTTCCTGTTAGTCTGACTATTGGCTCTTTGTTAGTTACTGTGGTTTTGAATGGCGCATTTCTGTTCTTTCTGAGTGTCTGATTTTTGGCTTGGTTTACTTTTGCCTTGCTGCAGGAGGCAGTCTCTGTGTCTAAGGGGGACTCTGGGGTTGTCTCGGTTACCGCTGGTCCCTCTGCGGCAACCGGCTCTCGTTTCCCTGCTGCTTTGGGCGCTTCAAGCAGCCCATTGCTCTGTGGCCTTCCTCGCCGCATGAGAAACAGTGGGTGCAGCTTTTGGAGCCCACCTGTGCACACTTAGGACTAGGACATGCATATAGTCTCTCTCTCTGCTCCGGTCTTGTCGTACTGTTAGGACACTCTTTTTGTACTTTCTCTGCCAGTGAATTTACAACCCTAGTTAGCGCATCAATCTTTTCGGCCAGTTCCTTCACTGTATCAACTTTTGTTTTTTTGTTCCGTAACCTCTCTTTTTGTCTGCTTTGCTTTTCCTTCATCTGCATGGGCAACATGAGCACTGACCTGTTTTGCTCGTTGTGTGGAGCCTAATCTACGATAACGCTCAGATTCCTCACTGGTCAGTTTCATAACATGTTTCAAGATGGTCTCATCAGTAATTGACTGATTTGTAAGCAAAGGCTTAAGTTCTCTTCTAATGTTATTGTCCTAGTGCCCTATTCCTTGATAAACTGTGTGCAGGAAGACACCTTGAACGGTCTCTGGAGTGTACATAATCTCAGAATCAGACTTTTTGGATTCAAAAAGGATTCTCTGTTTCAAGCCGATCACACGGTAGAGGAACTGTTGTGTTGTCTCATTTTTGTTCTGTTTGGCACAGATCAACTCTTGGAACAGCTCTGTGCTATTCCTTTCTCCAAGATGTGACTGCAAGAATCCCTTCAATTCAGAAACTGTCATGTTGTCTTTGTTAACTAACATGTCCTTAAAATCTCCCGGTTTGATGATTTTTAACACACCCCGTACAATCTCAGACTCTGTGAAATTGTCGTTTACACTCTCCTCTATCTGTCTGGACACACTATTGTAGCTGATGTCCGATGTGTGATCTCCTATTTGGCCTCCCTGAACCTTGAACTCACGTCTTGGAAGGTAAGGTAGGTCTTTGAGGGAAACTACCGGGCTGGGAGGAGGTCTAAAGTTCCCTTGTAAGGCATGAAGTTCCTGAGCTTGTTGTATTGTAGGGGACCTCACCAAGTCCTGCAATGTCTTACTAACCCTCTCATAGTCTGAAATTATTTTGAGGACTTCTTCTTGTGAGATGTTAGGGCTAGGGTTTCTATGGTCCATTAACATTTGAGCTACATTGGACTGGGTGGTCTCTAGGAATGGGGGTGGTGCGTGGTCTGCTATTGATGTCTCCATATTTCTTTCCACACCACCGGTGGGGCTGCAGGTGGGATGTAGAAGGTCATCTACTAAGTCCTTAAGCACTAACAACTCCCCCATCCCACTGTCTTCAGCTTCTAACATTACCTCGCTGTACATAAATGAGTTTATGTGCTCAAAACTCCCTTCTGCATCCTCACGTGACAGTTTTGAGGGATCCCTGCCCTTTACTGGACCCACTTTCAGCGCAATTTGGAAGAGTTGGTCCGACGTCAGTGCGAACAGGCCCTTCCTGATGTCCCACACCAGGCTCTTCCTTTCGCTGTCAGCCATGTTGTCCTCCTCGTTGCTCTATGGTGGGTGATTCGGTGCTGGATCTTCTCCTGCGGTGGTTAGCAGCTTCTCCACTTCACTTCAGCTCTCCCTGGGATAGTCAGCTCTGCAGCAGGTTCTATAGATGTGTGAGGATCAGCTCCATGGATAGTGTGGAACCAATCCCCGTACGGGCCACCAAGAATCTGTAACAGACCCAGGTTCTGAGCCTGTTTAACAGATTAAATGTTCCTGTAAAACACAGGGAAATGATGAGACAGATGGCTGGTAAGGTTTCTCAGTGCCTCGCTTCTGCCATATTGGAGATGGAGACCTACAACCTTGCTATTCTGTCTCACAGAGCAATGCGCCACCTTCTGGCATGGAGGGTGTAACTACAACTTAAACGAAGTCATCCTCAAAGTGACTTTTTCTCTCATTTCAACCGCAAAAATAAATATTTAATGTGATTACACATTAGGGTGTCACATAAGCTCAAACACCACTTAATACCTGGTGCACTGTTAGAAAGCAAATTTGAGGATCAAGAACCACAGGTGTGTCAGATTCTGCAAACGCATTTAGAGGGCTATCGGTATGTAACTGTTGGAATTTAGTGTTGATATAGGAAGAATAGGCCTATTACATGGACTGGTAGCTTCAACTAACAGCTGGAATTTAGTGTTGATATAGGAAGAATAGGCGTATTACATGGACTGGTAGCTTTAACTAACACTCCAGCCTCCAGTAGCTCATCAATATTAAGCGTGGTATCTTCAATGGCATGTGACTTAAATGAACATTGCCTAATATAATAAGGTAATTTGACCCCGGGTTTCAGCTCAGTCATATCAGGCTGGGCAGATTTGACCAGTCCCACATTTATTTGCTCAGTTGATATGGAACCTGTTTCAACAACTACTCCTGTTCAACTGATAATGTCATCTGACTTACACATTTTTATTTACTAACACTTTTATTACAAAACTTTCGTCGCTACTCTTCATTAAAATCCTAACAAACTGTTTGTCTTTGGAAATGTGTATGTATTTATTGTTTTGTTATAAGCATTGTCTTCTTAAAACATCGGTGCAGTACATGAGAGTATGTCCACAAGCAACCAGCAGAATGACATGTGGCACAGCATTTGGCACTTGTTACCAGTTTTTCAGCTCATCAGGTAGAGTAACAGCAGCAGCCACGCCCTGTGGAGCAATGTAAATTTCATCATTAATAAAAATAAAAATCTCTCTTTTTTTTTTTTTATTGATCAGTTCATCAAAGCACACCTCATAGTCTTTGGACTCCTGTTTCTCATCAAACAGTAATTGTAGGGCAGTCTGAGCTCCTCAGCCTCCTCCATTTGAGTTCGTACCCAGAGCTCCCACATTTTCCATCGCCCATTTAGCATGGAGTCTTCAGTCACTGGCTGCAACCAAAACACTTTAGGTTGAACCCAGACACAAATTCTGGGTCTTCTTTGCACTGTCATCAGTCTGTGTGCTTCCTCAGTTGACAGTCTGCATACAGATCATCAGTGGTGAACATGATTTTGCCTCTACAGAACACAGGATGTCTCTTCACATGAGATTTATTGAAGTATCAGCTGAGTGCAATAATTGTGAGACAATAACTTTACCTGCCACCCTCATCTGGACTGGCTGGGTTAATGGATCTCTTGGGTTTTTCCAGAGAAGCCTATGGTTTTCACAGAAGATGAAGACAAGAGGAGTCATCCTCCCTCAAGTCCAATGCATGAGTAGGTGGCCCCTGTATAAATCATAATAAAATGTTCATGTTCTTGTATTTCCACAGATATAACAGGCTCACTTGATGAATTAGGCCTCTCTGGGCCCCCTTATGACCAACATACTGCTGGCCCAGCCCAAGGGTTCATAGGGTAGTCTCTCTGGCCTGTGAAGTTACCTCTAGGCAGGTTATTCCTCTGTTGAGTAGGCTGAGTGAGTCCAAGCGGTTGTGCTGGCTGTGACAGTCCTCCTCTCCATCCTCCACGCCAGGTCACTCTGCCTCTCATCTTCCTCCCGTCTCTCCCACAGGTTTGCAAGTCCAGATTGTTACCTTGATTAACATGCACATGTACAACAGGCACAGCAGATTCAGTTAGAGCATTAGGAACAGTTGGGGAAGGAAATCTACCCGTTACCTGTGTCGTGCTGACAGGTGGAGGAGTAGGCTGGGTGTGTGAGAAGGAGCTGCAAGACTCCGAGCAGTGTTAGCAGTCAGTACTGGGGCCTGAGCCTCAGTGTGCAGTTATCAGAGGTGCTTAGCCTTCTCCTTCCTCTGTTTGGTCAGCTCTCAGTCTCTCCTCCACTGGAATGCATGCAGCCATTATGTTGGACTCTTCTCCTCTGTCAGGAGGAGTTTAGCTTAGAAGGATCTCCACCATCAGGATACTGCTTCCTTCCTTTTGAATTCATTTTGAATCAAAGGTTCTTGTGAGTTGTCAAAGCTTCAGGTTTATGAACTGAGTGTCATGCAGTCTCTCAAAACCTGTTACACATGAATATCTCATAATCAGATTATATCCTCTATCTAAAATTCTTTTATCTCCTCAGAGGCTCAGGTGTTGTTTCATCCTCCCTAATCTATATTCACCACTCCACACTCCTTTACCTACCTCACACCTACTACATTTATATTTTTAGTTCAATCTATTTATTTTAGGCTCAGTTCATGTCCAAGCTATATTAATATTATTACTATTTATTACTATGTATTATTCTATTGATGTTATTATAACTATGTTGTTTAATTCTTTTGCCCTTTAATCTCTCAGCTATTTTCAACTTTATTTCCCCTTATTTATCCAATTTTATAATTTATTCTTACCCATTCTCTTAAGCTTTTCATTTTGTTTGACTCTCTCTAATTAATGTTACTTCTATTATTATTTTTAATCAATCCAGTTATTCTGTCAGAGGTTTATCACACCTAAATGGGTTATTCTTTTATTCAAATGTATTTAAACTATCCCTGTTTTCCCCTTTTTGGTCACTAATTTAACACTTCTAACCCCTCCAGATTATCTAATTTCAGACTTTTTACAGTTTCCTATTTTACACGTACTTCTACCAATTTTATGCAAACTTTCATTCATCAGTTGCACAGAATAAGCAGACCAGCTCTGCTTCCAGCACACGAATAATGATTTATGACCCGAGCTGCTGCAGCCTGCAGCAGCTCCCTACTCCTTGCTCTCTCCTCATAACTCACTCCTCTACTACATGTACCAAAACTTCTTGAATATATTTTGGTTTAGTTTACTTATTTGAGGCTCAGATTATTTCCCAGCTATTTCATTATTACCTTTATATAATATTATCTGTTATTCTAATACAGCTCTTACAGATATTTTATTCATTTCTCCATTAGCTTCTAGTTTTCCCCAAGTATTTCCACCCTTATTTTTCCCAGTTTACCCAATTGTGTGACTTGTTCTCACCTACCTATTTTAAACTTTTAATTCTAATCAATTTCTTTTCATCTTTTCTTTTGACCAATATCACCTTTAATATTGTTTCATTGACTTACTGGCTTCGGCAGGAGCTTTGTTTTTGTTCACAGGAATTATTTTTTATTTGAGCTTCTCCAGATGGTTCAATTTTAAACCTTTCACTCTTTACAAGTTTACTATTAACCCCAAGTTCTTAAACTTCCTTGTTCGCATTTAACATTCAATTTTACACAACTTTTCTTCTTTTAGAACAGAGAGAACTACCCAGCAACAGTTTTCTCTATCCCAAGCTTCCTGCTTGCTCACCCAGACACACATTCCACACATTCCTGCAGCAGCTCTTTCTCATCCATTCACACCACTCACAGCATAAATTGTATTCTTAAAGCAAATTTACAGCGATTAATGTTTAAAGCAAATTTACAGTGATTAATGACAATAAATGAATTATATTCCTAAAGCAGAACGTAGTGAAAACAGCCCTGCGACTGCTAGCTTCTTACTTGTAAAACCTCCAATCTGCATCTTTGTGCTTTGTTAATTAAAGTTTCAAAATCTTAATTTTGAAACCTCCAAATGCTCACGTGGATTTGTGGCTTGGGCATTATCCTTTCCCCAACCGGTGCATCCTAATTCTGTCTCCGTCCAAAATGCGGGTTTGAACCAGACGCAACTAGCGGTAACCCCCGTGAAGGATTTTCTCTGTAATCTTAAAAGCGCTACTAAACACAATATCAACAATACAGACACTAAAACACCCTAAATACAAAAACAACTCAGAGCAACCAGCTCTCAGCTTCTCACGCCCGATGAGGAGACAGACTCGGGGTCCTCTGATTGGTACAGGGGAATGGGCCGATTTGACGCTGATTGAGGGTAATGCAGGCTCTCTGTATTCTGGAACAAGTAATGTAACGGCTGACTGGATGGCCTTTAGTACAGCTTGTGTCTTACTGTACATAACAGAGTCAAGCTGAGTGCATTCATTGGAATTAAAATTTAGATTGGAATAACATTTATATTCTCACATAATGTTATTTTATTTCATTATATTAATATAGCAGGTTTAGTTAGCTTTACACAAAAATAACTGGTAGAAAATTTCTCCAAAGAGCTACTTTTGTTTTCTTAGAGTACATTTCAGAGCCTGTACTTTTTAAATTTTACTTGCGTAAAGAAGTTGAACCACTACTTCAACTTCGTAATTTTTAACACAAGTACTTGTACTTCTTGAGCAGAGAATGTCTGCACTTTTGCCACCTCGACTTGTCAGAAACAATGATGCTGGATGAACGCTATTTCAGTTATGTTAGCAAACGAGTTAAAGGCAATAGGAGCAGCTATGCTGTCTCCTTTTTTTTCATTAATATTAGAGTTCATTCTGAATAGTAAACTGCTTCCACCTAACGTTAGGTAGTTAATCTGTGGGTTGGAGTCTATCATTACCTAATTAGATATATAATCAGTTAAATGGTTTAACTAGCATTAGACAGTACACTGTCTGAGAAACTATGACAGCCTTCAATTTGTGATAATTAGTAACAACTTTCTGTTTCGTTTCATTTTAATAGAAGGCGATAACAGCCGTGCGACAGCTAGCTTCTTATTCATAAAACCTCCAACCCAAATATATTTTCAGGGGAATAAAGACGAAATTGAAATGCACTGCAGTGCTGCTTCAAAGTGTGATGTATTGTCAATTGTAAGGAAAAATAACTAGATGAACCTTCACCTGCTTAAAATATGCAGAATCAATGTGTACTTGTGCTTTGTTCCATCATGTATTGCAGAAATCAGCTTGAAACATAGGTTATTCAGATGTGTGTGTGTACTGTGGGTACAGTGCAAACAGTGTGTGTACTTTTGCTTCTGAAGGTGCCTCAGTTGATAATCCTTGCTATAAGGATTATCCACCTGTAGACTTTAGTGGTCAGATTTCGGCTGCAGTTTGGCAGTATGAACTCTGTCCCTGTTTGACCAAAGAGAATTAATAATTGTGACCTGGCTTAGGACTTCTACCACAGCTTGTTGGTCACAGTTGTATTAAAGCTGTTAAAATCATCATAAAATCCTTCAGCTTTGGGGATTCAAACTGAGATTCAATTCAATTTCAATTCAATTTCAATTGAATTGAATTGAATTGAATTAAAATCATTCAGCTTTGGGGATTCAAACTGAGATTGTTTCTGGTCTGTTTCCCTTGTGCTGCATGTTTATCAGTTCTTTTTCATTTTGATGGCTTAAGCTTCAAGTTTGGCTGTTTTGCTGTTTTTCTTTACCTGATCAGGAAAAATTAGTGGATTCAATGAGAGCATCATCTTGTTCTGATTTTGCCAATCAAGGACAAATTGTTGAAGAAAATTCTGTAATTATTTGACCTGCATTCCTGTTCAAAATGTCTTTTGCTATATCAGTCCTTGTGTGCTCACTATAAATATATATATATAAAGTTCCTGCTTATTTTAAGAATGCTGACATTCACCCACTCTTAAAAAACCCAAACTTGACTCTTCTATTTTCAGTAGCTACAGACCAATTTCAAAATTACCATTTACAGTATTTCTGAACTGCTAACTCACATTTCCACCATCCATTTTCCCAAAATCTTAAACACAAATCCAAAAACTCAAGCTAATTTCCCCAAATCTCTGACTTTCCTGTCAAAATCAAATAATCACTGGAAAAAGCAGTTGCCTGTGTGCAAAAACAAACACTGTTTGCAGATCACACACACACACCAAGTAATAAATCTATTCACAAAGACCATCTGTTACACAGTACATCAAATCATTTAAGACACAGCATCCAGGGCATGTTGTCGACAGAAAATGTTTATTTCAAGTGTATACAGCGAAACACTGCCATAGTTAGAGTGACATGACTGTGCTGAATGTAGATAAACAAACAATCCGTGAATAAAAAATAACATACAACGGAAAGCACATCACTGTATGACAGATTCAATCTGCACCATCATGTCTGTGTGCATGGTCTGGCCAGAGGACCTCATTCACATCACAAGCAAGGGGGAAAACCCCCCCTGGTGTGCCGAATCCAGCCTTGACAGGACTCTACAGTAACATGCGTGTTCCATTGCCTCCAGTATATTCTCCCTGGTGTAGGGCTGGCGGTCAAACACCTTCCACCGCCATGCAGAGGAAAACTCCTCTGTTGGATTGAGGAAGGGTCTGTAAGGTGGATGGAACATGTTCATGTAGCACTGGTTGTGTGCGAACCACTTGCATGTTTGGAAGGCACGGTGAAAGTTCACATTGTCCCAAACTATGACATGTACAGGAGGCACTGCTTGCTGATCCAGCTGTTCACGCACAGCCATGCGATCCTGTAGACCACCCAGGAAAGTGAGGAGCTGTCCGGTGTTGTATGGCCCCAGGTTTGCACGATGGACGCCGCTGCTCGGTTACTAACCAGAGTGAAAAAGAGAGAACATATTACCCCTGTACTGGCTTCCCTGCACTGGCTGCCAGTATATTTTAGAATTCAATATAAGATCCTTTTACTTGTTTTTAAATGTCCACATGGCTCTGCTCCTTTTTACCTCTCTGAGCTACTTGACCCATATACTCCGACTCATTCACTCAAGTCAGCTGACCAACTACTCCTGAGAGTACCTAGGTCAAAACTTAAACTCAGAGGAGATAGAGCTTTCAGTATTGCTGCTCCTAAACTGTGGAATGGCCTTCCATCATATATTAGGAGTGCTCCTTTTTTATCTACTTTTAAGACTCTTCTTAAGACCCATTTTTACCGTTTGGCTTTTACCCCGAGTTAAGACTGTTGCTCTTAGCCAGTGGCTGCACAGAGGGTGACTTTGCCACTCCGCTGGCCAGATACTTCAACATGTTGCATGAAAAGGACACTCCTGCCACCCACGTGTGCTTGTTGTTCAAGTCTGGGAAAGGGGGAGTGCACTTACAAACGTATATTGCCAGTGGACATTGCATTGTAATGAATATCACAGTACTTGCAGTGTGGCATACTGTGTGTCAAATGTTGTAGAGCATGCAACAGTGAAAGTCCTGATGATGCTGCCACAGAGAATCTGCTGCGATTGGGTTGGACCCTTTGTCCTGTGTCCCTCATGGTCATCCTGCAGACGAGGACATGGTGTACAATGGTTGCCTGTATCTCATCGGGGACGACTGTTCTCGGTTGTCTTTGTCCTCTTCCTCCTCGTCCGCCACCTCTCACACGCACTCTTCCTCCTCTGCCTCTCTGTATGTGTCTGTCCATTGTAGATGCACATGTGCCACCTGCACACTAAACTGACTTTTATCCTGCCCAGGTGGTCTGATCACATCATTTGACAAATGTGTTTTCTATTGTGAGTTGCTGTGTGTAACAGATGACTGCGGTGTTGGAGTTGTTTGCATTCTGCTCCCAGTGTTTATGATTTTGCAACACAGGTGTGAAATGACTGAGACTGTGTCATGGTGGCCTGCGGAAAACGGACCCAGATGAAGAGGCAACAGTTCACAGAAAACAGAGTCTTTATTTCAAAAATAAATGCAAATAGGGAAAACAGGGGAGCGTGGAATTTTCTGGCGAGCACGGAGAATCTGAAAAGAAAAAGCAAACAGGGTCAGGCAGGAAATTAACTAACTAAAACAAAGGTGATTGTCAGGGGGGAGGGTAAGGTGGCTTACTCTGAACTCAGGTTTTACGGTCTGGTCAGGGATGAGGTTGGTGAGTAAGTCCGGGTGAGGTGGTCCAAGGCTGGCAGAAGCACATGAAGGCAGGGGAGCAGGGCCGAGTGGATGGGTTCTGGAGTGGTGGTGGCTGGAATCGCCGCTCAGAGGTAGGGTAGAAAGGAATCCAGAGCAGGAAAACAAAGGTTGGTACACCAAGGAGGATTACTAAACAGGAGGAAGGAAAAGCTGGTAAGTACAGATATGAATATCCAGAGAACAAACCTCTACTAGTTTTACTTTGAGTAGTCTAGTTACTACCACAAAGAGCACAGCAACAATCTGGCAGCGAGTCAGCATTTCAGCCCCTCGTAAATACTCCCGACCTTGATGAGCAACAGGAAACAGCTGCCTGCCTTAACGGACCACCTGGAAGACAGAAAACACTCCCAACCACACAGCCTGCCCCGACCCATGACAGACTGTGATTACAGTTTTTATTGATTGTTTTGAAGCAGCCATCAACTCAAAATCCACATTTTCAAAACAGTTAACGCAGAGGCCTAAACAGTGCCACAGTGGTCAAAATGACATATTTTGTCTGCAAAAGGCTCTAACTGTGCCAAAACATTAAAAATATGGAACAAAAGCAAATTTTGCCATCAAACAACTCAACTATGCCAAACCTGTAGGACAGATTTTTTGCATTTGCGCAATATTTCTAAAATTAGAAACATCCTTTCTCAGAGTGATGCTGAAAAGCTAATTCATGCATTTATTACTTCTAGGCTGGACTATTGTAATTCATTATTATCAGGCTGTCCTAAAAGCTCCCTGAAAAGCCTTCAGCTGATCCAAAATGCTGCAGCTAGAGTACTGACAGGGACTAGAAAGAGAGAGCAGATTTCTCCCATATTGGCTTCTCTTCATTGGCTCCCTGTTAAATCTAGAATAGAATTTAAAATTCTTCTCCTCACATACAAGGTCTTGAATAATCAGGCACCATCTTATCTCAAAGACCTCATAGTACCATATCACCCCAATAGAGCACTTCGCTCTCAGACTGCTGGCTTACTTGTGGTTCCTCGGATACTTAAGAGTAGAATGGGAGGCAGAGCCTTCAGCTTTCAGGCGCCTCTTCTGTGGAACCAGCTTCCAGCTTGGATTTGGGAGACAGACACCCTCTCTATTTTTAAGATTAGGCTTAAAACTTTCCTTTATGATAAAGCTTATAGTTAGGGCTGCATCAGGTGACCCTGAACCATCCCTTAGTTATGCTGCTATAGGCCTAGTCTGCTGGGGGGTTCACATAATGCACTGTTTCTTCTCATTCACCTTAATTACTTTGTTTATACTCCACTCTGCATTTAATCATTAATTGATTTTAATCTCGGGCTCTCTTCCACAGCATGTCTTTTCTCTCCCCTCAGCCCAACCGGTCGCGGCAGATGACTGCCCCTCCCTGAGCCTGGTTCTGCTGGAGGTTTCTTCCTGTTAAAAGGGAGTTTTTCCTTTCCACTGTCGCCAAGTGCTTGCTCATAGGGGGTCGTTTTGACTGTTGGGTTTTCTCTGTATTATTGTAGGGTCTTTACCCACAATACAAAGCGCCTTGAGGCAACAGTTTGTTGTGATTTGGCGCTATATAAATAAAATTGAATTGAATTGAATTGAATTGAGCTCCACGAGGAAGTGGACCGGCGAGGCTAAAGAGAGGCTTCGGGACTGCATGGAGCTAACAGATTGGAGTGTGTCTGAGGATGCTACAGGCAGCCTGGATGAGTACGCGGACACTGTGACATCCTATATCAGCTTCTGTGAAGACACCTGTGTCCCCACCAGGACTTGCATAAAATATAACAATGACAAGCCCTGGTTTAATGCCAGACTGAAACAGTTGCGCTGGTCTAAAGAAGAAGCATACAGGAGTGGAGATCGGGCTCTGTACAATCAGGCAAGGAACACACTTAACAAAGAAATCAGAGCTGCAAAAAAGAGCTACTCTAACAAGCTGAGTAGTATGGTGTCCACAAATGATCCACCAGCTGTTTGGAAGTGCCTGCAGAACATCACCAGCTACAAAAGGACACCCCCCCAGACAATGGGCGACTGTCAGCTGGCTGATGAGCTTAACACCTTCTACTGCAGGTTTGAAAAGCACAGCTCTATTCATCCATCCAGCACAGATTCACACCCTCCTGTCTTTCAGTCATCCATTCAGCCTGCCCTGAAGATTTGCACAAAGGATGTTGCAACAACTCTTCAGGAGACAAAAAGTGAGGAAAGCACAGGGACCAGATGGTGTTTCACCCTCTTGTCTGAGGGTCTGCCCTGACCAGCTCGCACCTGTCTTTACAGAACTCTTTAATAAATCACTGGAACAGTGTGTTGTTCCTTCCTGCTTCAAACGTTCCACATAGTACCAGTTCCCAAGAAAGCAACCATCACAGGATTGAATGACTACAGGCACGTTGCATTGACCTCTGTAGTCATGAAATCCTTTGAGAGACTGGTGCTCTCCCATCTGAAGAACATCACAGAACCTCTGCTAGACCCCCTGCAATTTGCATACCGGGCAAACAGATCAGTGGACGACACAGTGAACATGGCACTCCAGTTTATCCTTCAACAGCTTGAACACTCAGGAACATATGCAAGAATTTTATTTTTAGACTTTAGTTCAGCTTTTAATACAATCACCCCGGGACAGCTACACAACAAATTACTCCAACTCAGCGTGCCAAGCCCCACCTGCCAGTGGATCACCAACTTTCTCACTGGCAGAGAGCAGCAGGTGAGGTTGGGTAAGTTTACCTCAAACACCCAGATCATCAGTACAGGCGCTCCACAGGGTTGTGTCCTCTTACCACTGCATTTTTCTCTGTACACAAACGACTGTACCTCCACGGACCCCTCGGTCAAGATCTTGAAGTATGCAGACGACACTAGTCATTGGTCTCATCCGAGATGGTGATGAGTCTGCCTACAGACGGGTGGTTGAGGAGGTGGTCCTGTGGAGCAGCCACAATAACCTGGTGCTGAACACAGAGAAAACAGTGGAGATGACAGTGGACTTCAGGAAGAGCCCTCCGGCCCTGCCAGCACTCACCATCCTGGACAGAACTGTGATGGCAGTGGAGTCTTGCAGGTTCCTGGGCACAACAATTACCAGGGACTTGAAGTGGGACAGCAACATCAGCTCCATCGTCAAGAGAGCCCAGCAGAGGATGTACTTCCTGCGTCAGCTGAGGAAGTTCAAACTACCCCAGAAGCTGATGGTGCAGTTCTACACAGCCATCATAGAGTCTGTCATCACCACATCCATCACAGTGTGGGGCAGCTCAGCTTCCAAGCATGACCTCCACAGACTGCAGCGCATCATCAGGTCTGCAGAGAGGACAATTGGGGTTAAGTTGCCTACACTGCTGGACCTGCACGCCTCTAGAACCAGGAGGCGCGCAGAGAAGATCTTCACTGACCCGTCTCACCCCGGACACCATCTGTTTCAGCTCCTCCCCTCAGGGCGGCGTTTCAGCCAGATGAGGATCAGGACATCCAGGCTACAAAGGAGTTTCTTCCCACAAGCCATCACTCTCTTGAACAGTTAACTATCACACAAACAATATTTCAGTTTTTAAACTGCACCTTTTCAGACACTCTTATATAGTATCAAGTCCAACTCCACCCTCTGGAACTGCTGCTCAAACCAGTGTTTGTTCCAGAATCTTACATCTCCTGCCATATTATCCCACCGGACCTAACGGTTACCTCACTGGACCCTTCTGTGCCACTAGACACCCTTTAACTGCTGTTGCACTCAGCATTTTAAATTTAGACCCCTACTTCCCACAATATAAGGTTTATAGGTATGACCTTGTGTGCGCGTGTCTGTGTGTGCGCCTGAGTGAGTGAGGTAGTATTTTCAGGTTAATTCAATTCAATTCAATTCAATTCAATTTTATTTATATAGCGCCAAATCACAACAAACTGTCGCCTCAAGGCGCTTTGTATTGTGGGCAGAGGTGGCAAAAGTACTGACATTCTGTACTTAAGTAGAAGTACAAGTACTTATGTTAAAAAATACTTTAGTAAAAGTCGAAGTACTGGTTCAACTTCTCTACTTAAGTAAAAGTAAAAAAGTACAGGCTCTGAAATGTACTCAAAGTAAGAAAGTAAAAGTAGTTCTTTGGAGGATGTTTCTACAAGCTATTTTTGTGTAAAACTAACCGAACCTCATTATATATTATTGTAATAATATAAAATAATATTACATGAGAATACAAACGTTATTCCAATCTAAATTTTAATCCTAATGAATGCACTCAGCTTGAAACTGTTATGTAGGACACAAACTGTGAAAGGGAATTTAAACACAGCTCTGTTCTCTGTGTCCTCCAGTGACGTGCAGTCAGGGGAGGCAGGTGAGGCACGGCCTCACCTGTCATCGTGGAAATATAAAATTAAAAAATAAATTAAATGGTTATATTCATTCAGTGATTTGTATTTTAAAGTTCTTTTCCATTTAACTACACCATTTTTAGATTAGTTTTTTCAAAATCGCTGAATTTTCGCATTTGCCGGTCAAATACTAAGAGACGAACGGTGAGGCACCAGCCCGGCGAGCCGCACCACGGATTGCGCAATCCGTGGTGCGGCTCAGTATAGTCATTGCCAATGACTACTAACTGTGCTGGCATGCTATGCAGTGAGACCGGATTACTTTCCCTTTGCATGTGGCTATTAAAATGTTCTAACACTTTTACTATATGAACTAAATTTCTATATTTTAGCTGGTGTATATAATGCACAGTTTTTTTTTTTTGTTTTTTTTCATTAACAACTGTATGTGTGTGTAATGCATTCTTGTGTTGAGCGATCATGAAACTGCTGCGAAGAGACACTAGGTGAGGCACGCAGTTCTCGTGCCTCATGGTAGGGGGCGCTGGTGATCCCAGGGACTCTACGACTCCTCGGCGGCAAGCTACCATAAACAGTTTATCAAGGCCAGTTAGTTTTTCCTGTTGCTTGGCCTTATGTTCAACATGGAAGATTACATAACTCAACTGAAAGAATTTTCTAAACTGGACTTTCAATCGAAGCAGAAGATAATAATTAAAGGAAGACCAACACCGGAGCTAAAAGGTTTGCTTCAGACTATGTTAATGTTAAACAAAACAACTGTTGCCAATCAAATGGTGAATAAGCTATATGTTTGTAAATCTGATGTGATGACGTCAGTGCCTCACCAGTCACGACCCTCACCGCACGTCACTGGTGTCCTCCATAGTAGAGGGTGACTGTGCCTCCACCTAAACACCAACATGAGGATACTCAGAGGTTACAGTGGGATTCAGAAGGTGGAGGAACCCTAAGATCAGCTGTAGTGGCTCTGCATGGGGAGAAGAATCACAACTTTCTATTGTGAGCTCCAGTAAATGATGTTGGTGTGCAGGCTGTGATCAGCTGACCTGCTGCTGCTGCTCTGAGGTTTACTGCGCTGTGTGGGTTACAAAGATGTAACCCAGTATTTCACAGCTATCTGAGCTGCAGAGGTGGGAAGTAACGAAGTACAAATACTTCGTTACTGTACTTAAGTAGATTTTTCAGGTATCTATACTTTACTTAAGTATCTATTTTTCTGACTACTTTTTACTTTTACTCCCTACATTTTTACACAAGTATCTGTACTTTCTACTTCTTACATTTTCAAACAGACTCGTTACTTTTTAACACGTCAGAGAGAAGTTTGCATTTCCGGTCAGTGCGCCATCAAACATCAAACGATCTGAGCCTAAACGGAGGAATAATAACACATAAGAGACAATCGTACTGGTGTATCCTCCATCACCGGGGCTGATCTCGTACAAAGGGATTAAATACGCAAACCCATATAATTAATGTATCATTTATAGTACTATAATCAGGGGTTACAGCGGGCCGGACCGAGTCCGTAAGTTGCGCTGCGGCACATAAACAGCTTAGCTAGCGCTACTGAAGAGGAGCGAGCATGAAGGAAGTAACGTGTGCCAGGTAAATGCAACGTTTCTAAATGATCAACAAATATCAGCAAACACACAAAGTGTGTGCAGTTTGTCACACAGTGTGTCTGCTAGCTAAAAGAAGAGCTGCTGTATTTCAGGGAGAGCAAAGAGAGAGAAGTTCACTCAGAGATGGAGAAAGAGGACAGGAGAGGAAGAAGAGAGGTTAGAATTAAAGGTAAGGACTGGAAAATAAACTGAAGTATGCTGACGTTGTGTAATTCAAAGATTGTATGAAAATACTGCACTTTAGTGTGTAATAAATAGGTTAGCTTGTTGTATTGTATTTACAGTAAAGCTCTGTGTTGGACTGGAGCACAGTGTTTGTGTTCATGGTCAGAGTTACAGGTTACATCAGTGCAGCAGAGATGAGTTTGAATCAAAGCTGCTGATGCTGAGAATCATTCACTGAATCCAACATTTCTACAGCCTGTATGCTGTCAGTGTAGGGGATGGAGATCAGCTCAGATAGCTGTGAAATACTGGGTTACATCTTTGTGAGTTCAGTTCATCCACACAGAGCAGTAAACCTCAGAGCAGCAGCAGGTCAGCTTATCACAGCCTGCACACCAACATCATTTACTGGAGCTCACAATAGAAAGTTGTGATTCTTCTCCCCATGCAGAGCTGCTACAGCTGATCTTAGGGTTCCTCCAGCTTCTGAATCCCACTGTAACCTCTGAGTATCCTCATGTTTGTGTTTAGGTGGAGGCACAGTCACCCTCTACTATGGAGGACACAGAGAATAGAGCTGTGTTTAAATTCCCTTTAACAGTTTGTGTCCTACATAACAGATTCAAGCTGAGTGCACTCATTAGGATTAAAATTTAGATTGGAATAACATTTGTATTCTCATGTAATATTATTTTATGTTATTACAATAATATATAATGAGGTTCGGTTTGTTTTACACAAAAATAGCAGGTAGAAACATCCTCCAAAGAACTACTTTTACTTTCTTACTTTGAGTACATTTCAGAGCCTGTACTTTTTTACTTTTACTTAAGTATAGAAGTTGAACCAGTACTTCGACTTTTACTAAAGTATTTTTTAACATAAGTACTTGTACTTCTACTTAAGTACAGAATGTCAGTACTTTTGCCACCTCTGCTGAGCTGATCTCCATCCCCTACACTGACAGCATACAGGCTGTAGAAATGTTGGATTCAGTGAATGAATCTCAGCATCAGCAGCTTTGATTCAAACTCATCTCTGCTGCACTGATGTAACCTGTAACTCTGACCATGAACACAAACACTGTGCTCCAGTCCAACACAGAGCTTTACTGTAAATACAGTACAACAAGCTAACCTAAACTGCAGTATTTTCATAGAATCTTTGAATTACACAAAGTCAGCATACTTCAGTTTATTTTCCAGTCCTTACCTTTAATTCTAACCTCTCTTCTTCCTCTCCTGTCCTCTTTCTCCATCTCTGAGTGAACTTCTCTCTCTTTGCTCTCCCTGAAATACAGCAGCTCTTCTTTTAGCTAGCTGTGTAACAAACTGCACACACTTTGTGTGTTTGCTGATATTTGTTGAGCATTTAGAAACGCTGCATTTACCTGCCACACGTTACTCCCTTCGTGCTCGCTCCTCTTCAGTAGCGCTAGCTAAGCTGTTTAGGTATGTGCCGCAGCGCAACTTACGGACTCGGTCCGGCCCGCTGTGACCCCTGATTATAGCGCTATAAATGATACATTAATTATATGGGTTAGCGTATTTAATCCCTTTGTACGAGATAAGCCCTGATGATGGAGGATACGCCAGTACGATTGTCTCTTATGTCTTGTTATTCCTCCGTTTAGGCTCAGATCGTTTGATGTTTGACGGCGCACTGACCGGAAATGCAAACTTCTCTCTGACGTGTTAAAAAGTAACGAGTCTGTTTGAAAATGTAAGAAGTAGAAAGTACAGATACTTGTGTAAAAATGTAGGGAGTAAAAGTAAAAAGTAGTCAGAAAAATAAATACTTAAGTAAAGTACAGGTACCTGAAAAATCTACTTAAGTACAGTAACGAAGTATTTGTACTTCGTTACTTCCCACCTCTGCTAATACATAATTCATAAGTCATTTTTAAGTTTCCTTGAATATAGCTTTGGCACTTGTAGTTACTATAATTCTTGAGTAAACCATATATTTGACACACTTTAAGAATAATGCCTGATGTAGACAGAGCGCATTACATAGTTTCCTGTTGCATGATTTTTCTACATTACATAAGTTCTATTTATTAGTTCACTTTATTTTGCAGCATTATTCTGTTCTGCAATCAGTTTAATTCTCTTGAACAATAAAATAAATTCAAATTGAAAGCTGACAAATGTTAGTGGCTTGTGTGATTGACTGATACTAATGTTTGACTATATTTTAAGAAACAATCATATTGATTAGTCCAGCACGCAAAATAGGTATACCAAATAATTATACAATTGATAACAGAAACACTTGTAAACAGGCTAAGCTTTCTGTTACCTGACTGAGTAATGGAAACATTGCAATAATAATTGAAAATGCCATTTTTTGCCAGTGTGATTCTGTTTGCTAATTCTTATTCTCACTGACCCATAGTAAAGATGCATGTTTATTACTATTAAAGATAGGTAATATCCAAAATTACAAGTTATGATTTTATAGCAAAAATGACCAAAGTTTAAAATAGATCTAGATTATTAAATATCTTTAATAGAAATTTTAAATATGTGATGGGATGTTAAAAATTATTTTTTGATGAATTACACTGAGAAATGAATAGATTTTTAAAACATAAAATAAGTTTGTTTTCCATTTAAATTCTGTATCTATCCATATAATAATGAGTGTCAATAAAGGACACTAATCTGTAACAGTAGTTTGCCAATCACACCAATAGAATCATAAGGCCATTAGCAGAAGTTTTTTTTAAAAAATAACTGAAAGTTCAGAGTTACATTGTTTAGGAAAACTCTTCTAGGTACACCATCAGACTTTGAAAGTGGTGCGGAAACTACAATAAACTTTAAACTTAATTCTGATTGTAAATTTAACCTTTTCTTGTCTTCCAAATTTTAGAGTGAGATAGGACAGATAGGATTTTCTTCTGAATTTTCCATGCTGGATATTAAAATAAAGTAAATAAAACAGAATTTAAAGGAACACAGTCCTCATAATACAGAGAGGTCTTTGATGATGATCAGCCAGGAGGAAGATCACTGAACTTGTTCACCACTCTCATTCCCAGTTGGCAGTATACTATAAAGAAAATAAAAACCCACCTTGATTAGTTTCTCAGCATAATGCAAAGTATGATGAGAAGCATTTACGCATCATTTGTTTTATCTTGTCTTATTCAATGTGATGTTACCTTTTCAGAGGAGGAGTTTGATGACTTCATTCCTGTGTGGATCATTTCGATCTTTGTAGCCCTGTTTGTCGATCCAGTCAGTAACAGTAGTTAGATGGTCATCTGTCATAACATCCTTACTTTGAAGCAGAGAAAACCATGTCTTTACCATCTCTGTGCTATGTTTCTGAAAACTCTTTTTAAAAGTTTTAAGCCTAGTTTTACTCCTTGCATTGTTCTGCAGGTTCTTGGAGTTCTTGTTACAATCCAACCAGAATCTTGGCATTAGACCAAGGATTGTCAGTTTGAAAGCGCCCACAATATCTTCGTGACTTATGGTGGTAGCCAAGTGTGTTCTGAAGCCAGGTAATGTACTAGGAAAGTCACCATGTATTTCTTTAGGTACATAAACAGTTGGAAGTTCAAGGCCATGGTATTTGTGCACATCAGAAATGTCCACACTAGACAAGTTTCTTTCCACTTCAAGCATAGCTTCTGCTAACCTGCTATTCTGGTTAAAATTTTTGACCTCTAGTATACTACTGACTGGTGGCCGGTTATCTGCATTCATGAATTGTCCAATTCCTTTATTGGCTTTTCTTCTTGAAAAGTTTTGAGCTTCTCTGAATAACTGTTGTCTTCCAACCAATTTCTGAATTGACTTTTTGTTTTCTTTTATGGCTGTTTTGGCTGCAGCTCCCTCTAACATGTACCAGTCCCCTCCCCTGATTGCTTCAGTCAGCTCTTTGCGCTTGATGAAAGGCTCCCATTGGTCCGGGTGTCTGTGGAGAGCATCAGCCTCCACAGATCGGAGGCGATTTGCTTGCAAAGCGATTTCTTCTTCACTGGCCGCTGGATTCATTCCTCGTGCCAAAGCATAAAACAGACAGCTCTTTCCCTCGCTCTCTATGTTCACTATCTGGTTCTTGATGTGCACATCATAATGGCCATCAGGGTATTGGGCACTCTTTGGTCTGTAGATCAGTGTCACAGTTTTATCAGTAAGTCCAGTGTCAGGGTCACACGTTTGCATTTTGGTAAGCCTTCCATTTCTGTCTTCTGTTAGGATGACAACTTTAGTGCCAGTGGCTTCTGACAGGACTCTGATATCAAGGATGGTGCCTGCAGTCGTGGAGTTCTTGATCTTTTCAGAATGTGTCTGTGAGCGCTGACCTGCTTCTCCTTCAACTTTGTGTTTCGATTTCAGGTTTCTTGGCATGTATGCGATGTAGCTGTTGTTCTGCCCAGCTCTGAGTTTTTCCTCTGTTCTGTCACTCTTTAAGCCCTTTCTTACGTAACCACCAATAACACCATTTACTTGGCCTTTAACATGAGAAACAATGTGACTGGAGACCTTTTGGTGGAACACTTCTACCAAAGCATCAGCCAATAAAGCACCAATGGTGTCGGCTAAATCCTGCTTGAATTCATTCAACAGCTTGATGTCTCCATCGGACAGATCACTTACATTTATGTTCTCTGAATGTTTTTGTGTTTCTCTGAATATTTTCAGCTGTTCGTGAAAATTTGAGAAAAACTTGTCTGAGAGGGTGAGGACTGAACCGATGGCATCTCCTGCCAGTGCGCCTATTTGTAGACCTTGGATAGTTGCTAGAATTGCAAATGCTTTTCCTTTGGTGTGTGCTTTAGCTTCCTGAATCACTTTGGAGATCGATGAGTTCAGCTTATTGTGCCAGCTGAGGTCTGCATAGAACGGCTCTACTGCAGCTTTGCTTAAGTCTTTGAAAACGGCCAGCAGTTTTTTCTTTCTGCTCTCGTCCTTCAGGAGATCATGAAGTTGCTTTTTATCCTTAATTTGTGAGAGACTGATGAGATCTACTAATGTAGATAAAGGCTCTTTTTCTATTTTTATTTTCACATTGTGATAAAGTCCCTCTTTCACTTGATTTTTAATTTCATCTAGTATTTTTTTTATTATTTCATCCTCTGCCTTTCCCAGTCCATAGGTACCAAGTTCTTCTGCAATTGTTTTAAAAGTGTGTTTTACAGCATTCTTCAGATTTGTTTTTAAGACGGCACTTAAACCATTTTTCGCCTGTTTGGACAAAAGCTTTGGCAGGGACTTAAGCTTCTTGCCATATTTAACTAACATTTTAAAACATTTGAAGCCCTTTGATATCAGCTTTCCAACTCCAAATCCAATGAGCGATACACCAACAGAAATGGTTTTTTCTATAGCCCATTCCTTCCAGCTGAATTCTCCTGTCACCATGGCCTCAATGCCATAGATGCAGTCTGATATTCCCTCAGTAATGAGTCCCATGCCGAATTGAGCCAACGTACCATATGTAAATGCAGTGAGCAATGCTCCTCCAATAATCTGTAAAACTCCAAGAAGGAAAACCAGCAGACCTTCCCATGAGAAACGAGGCTTCTCTTCCACAGAAAAGACATATTTTAGACCTCGACTGTGGAGGTTGTAGGCTTCAGCTTGGAGATCTTCACTAGCATCTGACACTAGGGAGAAAAATGGGGATTTTTTGGCCACTGCATCCCTACCTCTTTCTTTTATTTCATCCAACTTTTGGATGGCTTCACTTACATTTTTATCAAAGTAACCAAACATGTCACACTTGGTTGTTAACTGCTTTTCAATGCTGGTTGGGTTACTGTTGGCTGAGTCTGCAGAGGACATTTTCACAAACTGAAGACAGACTATAATTTCCTCACTGAGATATTTCAGAGACTTCTGTGCCTGCATTAGTTCTTCTTTGGCCTTAGTGAGGTAATCTTCTTTGCGCTGCTGTATTGTGCAGTATGCACGATTGTAAAAAGCTATGGCTGCCCAGCTTTCATCTTGTTTCATGGCTTTTTCAAACAGCCTGGCTGCAACATCCCACTTTTTTTCATCCAGTGCAATATTTCCAAACGTGATGTAGTGATAAATGCTGGAACATGGTGAAGTCTGACTTTGAGACTGACTTTTTGCCTTTGATAAATCAGCTTTCAAACTCTGTTGTAACTCATTTCTCTTCAACTGTTCAATTTCCTCTGATTTAGTTTGCAGCCATATTCCCCAGAATTCATTCATGATGGCAACAAAAGCCTTTTCCGCATCTCCATCTGTGGTATTATAAATATCTTGAAGGGTTTCACAGTATTCTGAAAACAGATCCTCTCGCAGCTTCATCTCAGCAACATCTTTCATCACATGATTTATTTTTTCTGCTGCAAGGTGGTCCCTTGTGTTCTTAGCTTCCTCCAGAGAGGACACTGTGGTGAAAGCCTGCTGCAGGTGTTCAGTGGAGATGATTACCTGAGCAGATCCAGGTTTACCTTTGCGTGCAGTTCGACCAAAAGCCTGGAGTTCCACCCTTGTGTTCTCAGAGAGGAAGGAGAGGATCACAAACAATCCTCCATTATTGTTCACCTCTGTGGACACCTTTATGTCTGTACCACGCCCAGCAAGATTTGTGGCAACAATGACATCACCAGGAAGCAGTTCCTTGTCTATTTTGCTCAAACTGTCACTGTCACTGCGGCAGTAGAGAATGATTTTACCTGGGATGCTGCTCTTCAGCTCTTCATAGATCTCATTTGCTTTGTTGATAGTTTCACAGATCACCAGGGCTGCTCTTCCATCTCTGTATGAATTTGAGGAAATCTTATCCATGACCACCTGTTTTATTTCAGATTTCCATTCTTCAGCTGTTCTTTTCAGAGTACCTTTGACCTCAAATAACTTCTTCCTGTTGAAAGTTGGTATTCTGCAGGCAGAAAGATATGGATATAGGTCCTGCAGAAACTGAATGTCTGCTTTGCTCCCCAGTGTCCCTGTTGTTCCATATATTTTCCCCTGGTACTTTTCAAAAAAGGAGATGTTGGAAATGTAGTTTGTCACTGTTGAAATTGTGCTCAGTTTGATTTGGTGTTTGATCTCGACAAACTGCTGCAGACCATCACCCCATTTCTTATTAAGCTCAACAATGCCAGTTGATCTAAAGTCCACTGGACAGATGTTGTCATTTTCTACAACATATTCTCGTCCTTTCTTCAGTTGCATTGCCAGAAAGGCATTCTGAACCCACACTGAGACTTTCTTCTCCACCAGATTCTTCAAGAATCCAGGAATGCTGATTTTATCTTTATTGTTTTCACATGGGGTGTACTGAATCCTCTCTGAGATCAATTCTGCAATGGACTTGATGAGAATTTCTTCTGATTCATAGAGAGGGCAACACAAGCCTTCCTCCAAGACAAGAAATGAGAGTGCTGGAATGTCCTGGTCATTGTATGGGCTGCACTTTTGAAGACAAAGCAATCCCTTGTCATCTAGAGTGTAAACAGTAAAGCCGTAGGGGACATAGTGTTCAATTTTATGGAAAAAGGCAACCATAGCATCCTGACTCACTGTTTTCAGTTTCCTGAGAAGTTCATCCTTTTCACAATTGGACATATCTTCTGTGAATCCTTTTGGCACAATGTTTGAATCTTCAGCGATACTTAAAATGTCAATTGGATCATTGATTTCACTTTCTTCAGTATTCATTGAGTCATAGATGACCTTGAAGAATGAAGCAGGAGGACCCCGTACAAAAGTCTGGTGTCCTGTAGAAAGGAAGCCATATTGACAGACATGGCTCCATATCATGGTGAGAATAGTGTTCAGATGCTGCATGGAGACCATGGGGCTGGACAGATATGTCAACTGCACTCCCTGATCTAGCAGCAGTGAGTCCACTTCATCGATTATGATGCATTGAAAACTGCGATCTGGCCTCACATCCTTCATCTCAAATATCTGGCGAAGGTGATCAGCAGCGAATGTTTCAATAGTTCCATAGACCACGTCCTTTCGGTAGCATTCTTTCCGATCTTCATCTTTAGCCTTGTTTGTGTTTGTGTCAACTGTAATCCCAAAGTATTTGTAGAATTCAGTCCATTCTTCAGCATCTCTTTGACATAATACAGAAGAACTGGACACCACATCCACCTTTTCACCCCTAAGCACACGCAGCACTGCAAACATTGCTATGACACAAGACTTCCCTTCTCCAGTTCCCATCTCCAGGAGCTTCCCAGTGTCAGACAAGGCCAACAGGCACCAGCTTATCATCTGAGTGGTTCTTGGCCACCACTTCTTTTCAGCTTTTTGGAGGTATACAGCATTGCATAAAACAGCAAGGATCTCCTGAAGGTCATCAACCTCCATGCTCTGACTCGCAGTCCTAGCTTTCTGTATATTTGTGTGGTTTTTAATTTCACCAGTTCTGATCAGGTTTGTTACACGAGTTACTATGTTGTGTGATTTGTCCAGTATTTGTTCATCAATTTCTTTCATCTTTCGTATTTCATCAAAAAGGTTGTCAATGCTTTTTGTTTCCTCTTCTTTAAGGCTCTTTTGTAAATGCTGGATCAGATTCTTAGTTGTGCATGAATCTATGAGCTCAACAAGAGTTTTGCTGTTGTCGTCTGTCCACTTGGAAGAAATCTGATATGTTTCCATCAAATGTAAAATCTTCATGATGGAAATACATCCTTGATCATGATGGTTCTTAGTTAATTCTCCAAGGAGGTTTAAGGCTTCTACTGGTGACCAAAGTCTTTGTTCTCCAAGATTTAAAACCATCTTGAAGACTTCTTTAGTTTTCTCTTTTGAGTCTTGGAATTGTTCCACACAGGAAAATAAAATCCTCAAACACCATTTTCCTGCAGGAAATGTGTTTCTATCAGCTTCTGTTTCTCTTGTAAACACTTGCAGGAGAGTCTCAAGAAAGGTCAGAATGAAGACCTCATTAGAAGGCAATTCCTTTCCAGTGATTTTCTTTAAGATTGTGATGATTCTACTGTCAGTGATTGTGACTTTGTTTAGGTTACTGTGGAGCACCTGAAAAAGTGCCTTAATAAACATGGTTCTCAGTTCCACATCTTCACTGTGAAATTGACTCATGAGGTTTTGCAGGACCTCTGCAGCAAACACCAGAGAGTCATTGTCTTTGAGCACTGAAAGTCCCAGATTATGGGAGGCACTGAGACTTTGTTTTTCAATGATGAACCCACGGCTAACCTGAGGGCTCCCTGTTTCCATCACCTCTATGTCATGTTGAAAGTAATCAGACACAAAGTCATTCATTGTACCATAAACAATGTCTGCTTCATAGACATCCTGGAATGATGGATTAGTCTTCTTCATGTTTGTGTTGACAGAAATGTCAAGGTACTTGTAGAAGTCCGACCATTCCTTAGTTCGCTCCACTGAGTGAACATCAGCACTCAGCACAATGTCCAGTTTGTTTCCTATGCAGACTTGTGTGGCTGCAAACATGGCTGTAACACACGGGTCTTCTTCCACTCCAACCAGTTGTAGCACTCCACTCTTCTGAGTCAGCACCAACACACACCACCGCACCATCTGCCTCACTGTGGGCCACCAGCCTTTTACATCAAACACTGCTTTGCAGAGCTGAGACAGACACTTCTGTATGCTGTCTGTACTCAGTTTTTCACATTTAAAGAAATCTTGGATAAAAGGTTCTTCTTTTGGTGCATTTTCTGTATATTGTAGGACACCAGTGGTAATGTTTTTTATCATGTCAATGAAAGAGTCATCCAAATTCCACAACATTTTTACTTCTGCTAGAGCTGCAGTTAGACTGCTCTCATCTTTCCTTCTGAGAGTCTTTTGGAAATCTTGATGTCTCTCGGGGGCAGCAGATTCAAGGACCTGAATGAGAGAAAGTCCACACTCATCAGACCAATCTGGTGATATGTCATACACTTGTACCAAGGTAAGGACTTCACTTATTAAAACATCATCTGCATATTTCTGTGACAGTGCTTTGAGCAAAGTGACTGCCTCCATTGGAGTCCATTGGTTTATTTGCACAAGTTTGAGGAGCATTTCAGTGGATTCTGAGTGGGCTTCTTTTCCATTTAGATGTGTGAGTGTGGCTAAGAGAAGATTTAAACACTGGATTTCCATCTTTAAAATGAACACAGAGGCTCTTCCGACTGTACTCTGAAGTGATGATGTGAGAGTGCTCAGGAATTCAATTAAAAAGAGGTTCTCAGTGGAAAGCTCATATTCTGCCCATTGTTTGGCTATGAGGACTGCATCACTATCAGAGCTGACATTGTTATTGAAAAAGTGCATCAGGTTCAGATACAGGGCTTGAGTCAGCAGGAAACTCTCAAAAACACCACATGCTGATTGGCTGATAGATTCCACCAGAGACTGCACATGATTGGAGAAGCTTTGTAGGGAAGCATCTTCAGATATCTCCAGAGACAGAGCACACAGCTCTGTGATGAACACCTGAGTGTGCTGCAGAGTGCTGATGGATGGGAGAGCACTAATCCACTCATCAAAGAGAAGTTTGTCCAGGACTGAAAGGATCTCCCCCAGCTGATCAGCTGTGAGCTGACTCAGACTGAGTTTTGAAACTTCAATACTGCATTTTGAAAGGAGGATTTCAAGAAACTCATCACTGTCACTGTCTGATTCATAGTTAGCTTCAAACTCATCCAGATGCCCTATTAGAACATCTCGCTTTGACTTATCTTCCTGTGAAATGTGGCTGCTCAGTTGTTTCTCGTAATGCTGTTTAGCTTGTTGATGAGTTTCTTGTAATCTTTGATTCAGTTTTTCTTTCTGTCGCTCCTCCTCTCTTCTCTCCTCTTTTCTTCTTTCCTCTTCTTGTCTCCTGTGCTCTTCCCTTCTCCTCTCCTCTTCTCTTCTTCTTTCCTCCTCTTGTCTCCTCTGCTCTTCCCTTCTCCTCTCCTCTTCTCTTCTTCTTTCCTCTTCTTGTCTCCTCTGCTCTTCCCTTCTCCTCTCCTCTTCTCTTCTTCTTTCCTCTTCTTGTCTCCTCTGCTCTTCTCTTTTCCTCTCCTCCTCTCTTTTCCTCTCTGCCTCTCTTCTTCTTTCCTCTTCTTGTCTCCTCTGCTTTTCCCTTCTCCTCTCCTCTTCTTGTCTCCTTTCCTCTTCTCTTCTTCTTTCCTCTTCTTGTCTCCTCTCCTCTTCTCTTCTTCTCTCTTCTTCTTGTCTCATCATTTCTTCTTGATCCCAGATTGCCTTATAAAAGCAATAATTACACTCGTACGTATTATGCTCACCAACTTGTCTGTAATATTCACCTCCATTGAACACATACACACATCGCCCATAAATAGTAGTTTCGTAATAATCATCAAAGCTTCTGCATGGAGGAAGTACTTTATAACACTTGCAGCATCTCAGGTCACTGCCCATGTTACTCTCTGATGGTGCGTTCCCCATTTTTGATTATTTTTTTCCTCCCACCAATTAATCAGTGGTTCTCATGTGCATCCTGTGTTTTCCTGAAACAAACAAAAAACAAAATAATTAATTAAGATTTTGTAATTAACTAGTTTAACAATGAGCCACGTATAGAAAGTATTGTTGCTTTGATTATTGGTATTATTCAAATAAATAAGTTATTAACTACTTAAATACACAAATAAATACTTTGATACTAATCTATATAAAACCTCTCTCTTCTTTTTTTACAGTAGTTTTGAATCGCTAAAACACTAAACCCCATTCCCTTAATCAAATCCACAGAGGCCTAAACAAATTTTACAACTCACACACTCTTCTGGCCAGCCTGCTAACACAGTTCATCCACTTAGACAATCAGTGAAACTTACTAAGTTTTTGCGAAACAGAAAACACATTCTCAGTCACTAAACACACTTCACATGTGTTGCTAAATCTTAAACACAGTCTCAGTTATTTCACACCTGTGTTACAAAACTGTAATCCTGGTAGCAGAATGCAAACACAACTCCAACACCGCTGTCATCTGTTACACACAGCAACTCACAATTTAACACACATTTGTCAAATGATGTTATCAGACCACCTGGGCAGGATAAAAGTCAGTTTACTGTACAGGTGGCACATGTGCATCTACAATGGACAAATACATACAGAGAGGCAGAGGTGGAAGAGTGTGTGTGAGAGGTGGTGAACGAGGAGGAAGAGGAGGAAGAGGACGAGAATGACCGAGAACAGTCATCCCCAATGAGAAATGAGGCAACCATTGTACATTATGTCCTCATCCGCAGGATGACCATGAGGGACGCAAGACAAAGGGTCCAACCCAATCTGAGCAGATTCTCTGTGGCAGCATCATCAGGATGTTCCATGCTGTACAACATTTGACACACAGTATGCCACACTGCAAGTACTGTGATGTTCATTATAATGCAGTGTCCACTGGCAATATACATTTGTAAGTGCACTCCCCCTTTCCCAGAATTGAACAGCGACCACATGTGGGTGGCAGGAGGGTCCTTTGGAAGTCACTGGCCAGTGGGGTGGCAAAGTCACCCTCTGTACAGCCATTGGTAATTGTGGGGGTCCTCCACTGTCATGCTAACCTGGGGCCATACAGCACTGAACATCTCCTCACATTCCTGGGTGGGCTACAGGGTCACATGTCTGTGAATGAAGAGCTGGATCAGCAAGCAGTGCCTCCTGTATATGTCATAGTTTGGGACAATGTCAATGTTCACTGTGCCATCCAGATATGCGAGTGGTTAGCAACAATCCACCTTACAGCCCCTTCCTCAATCCAGTAGAGGAGTTTTTTCTCTGCATGGAGGTGGAAGGTGTTTGATCGACAGCCCTACACGAGGGAGAATATACTGGAGGCAATGGAACATGCATGTGACAATGTTACTGTAGAGTCCTATCAAGGCTGGATTTGGCAAACAAGGGGGGGTTTTCCCCCTCGTTGCCTGTGATGTGAATGAGGTCCTCTGGCCGGAACATGCACACAGACAGCATGGTGCAGACTGAATGTGTCGTACAGTGATGTGCTTTCTGTTGTGTGTTATTTTACTTTTTATTTAATTATTGTTGATAATATATATATATATATATATATATATATATATATATATATACTCCTCCTCCTTTTTCATTAGGTTCAGAGGTTTACCATCATCCTACTGTGGAAGTTTGATCCAGATTAGATAATGCAGGTTTAAATAAGAGGCAATCAAAATTTCCTTGCGAATGATTGAAATTCATTGTGGTATCACTTTCACACCTTCTGGTGAAAACTCACCATTTTTGAAATTTAGATTCCCCTTGGTATGTAGATAAGACAACACAAATATGAAGTTGATAACATCCAAAACCTTTGAGTTATTAGAGAAAGTATAAGGGCAGGAAATCGCTAAAATCAGCCATTTAATTAAAAATGGCAGACTTCCTGTTGGGTTTAGGCCATTGGACCCTGTGGTCTTTTTTGTTCGTCTGGACATGTTACATATGGGTACCAAATTTCATACATGTACATGAAACACAGCAGTGGGAATTGAACTAAAGGTGGTGCTATAGAACCATTTTGAAAGCGCCATGCCTGAAACCATTAAAATACTTAAATTTTCACCAGACCTGACATGTGTGCAAAATTTCATGAGTTTTTAAGCATGTTTAGGCCCTCAAAAAAGCAATTCATTTGCCTGAATGTCCAAAGCAATCATAATAGGGCTTTCGCACAGGTTGTGCTCGGGCCCTAACTAAACTATAATCCAAAGTCCAAAACTATAATAACCCTGTTAGCAACATTGGAGTCCCACAGGAAACTGTCCTCTCTCCCTTGCTCTTCACTCTCTACACCACAGAGACTTCAACTACTGCTCAGTGACCTGCCATCTTCAGAAGTTTTCTGATGACTGCAATAGTTGGATGTATCAGCAGGGGTGATGAGGATGAGTACAGGATAACGGTGAAGGACTTTGTTTCATGGTGCGAGCGGAACCATCTAGAGCTCAACGTGACAAACACGAAGGAACTGGTGGTGGACTAAAGGAGAGACAAGGCACCAGTGGCCCCTATGTCCATCAGAGGACTACAAATACCTGGGAGTGCACATTGACAATAAACAGGGCTGCACTAAGAACACTGATGATGAGGAAGTTGTCTCTACTTTTTGAGACACCTGAGGTCCTTCAACATCTGCCGGACTATGCTCAGGATCTTCTATGACTCTGTGGTGGTGAGTGCTATTCTCTATGTTGTTGCATGCTGGGGCAGCAGGTTGAGGGCAGCAAATGCCAACAGACTCAATAAATTGATCAACAAAGCCAGTGATGTTGGAGGAGTGGAGCTGGACTCACTGATGGCAGTGTCTGCGAGGAGGACGCCATCTAAGCTGCAGCCCATTATGGTCAATGGTTCCCACCCATTCTATGACACAGTGATGAGACATATGAGCACATTCAGTGCAAGACTCATCCCACCAAAATGCACCACTGAGCACCACAGGAGGTCATTCCTACCTGTGGCCATCCAACTCTATAACTCCTCCCTTAATAGGTGACACTGTGTAATTTACTATGTGTACATGTATGTGTGTGTGTGTGTGTGTGTGTGTGTGTGTGTATATATATATATATATATATATATATATATATATATTAGATATATATATTGTAATGATCCATGATGGACGTTATTGCTAAATGTGTGTCACAGTTATTGTTCTCTTTAAGTTAGGTTGTTTTGGGGTTGAACTGGAAGGAGATGTTGTGGGGGGGTCGCTCTTGGGAGGGAGGTCTCTTTTTTTCTTGTGAGAGTTAGAGTTGGCTGTATCCGGCGAGAGCTGTTCTGTGTGTCCGGCCTGATTAAATGGTGTTAGTAACGAAACCTCTGCCTGGTGCTTGGGTGACATAACGGAACGTTACACTGGTGTCAGAAGCTTAAAGTACGAACTACCACGCCTGGATCTATTGCCAGCGGCTCTGCTCACGGCTCAGGGACACAACTCCCGATTATGCGGAGGAACACTGTTAAGAAGGAGGAGCAGGAGATGGATATCCGACCCGCTCGCAGCGTGAGGGAAGCGGCGCTCCAGCTGGCTGCTGAGGCTGGGTTCTCCCCAGGTTTGTCTCGGCTGGAGGGCCGTTCGCGCCATGATCGCCATTTCGGCGGGACGGAGCGGAGGTCATGTGATGTAAACAATGATGGCAGCGCCCATGCACAGCCGGCTACGGTAAACATAAAGACACCCAAGTTCAGCGGTAAGACGCCGTGGGAAGTGTTTATTGCTCAGTTTGAACTATTAGCTGCTGCAGCTGGCTGGTCTGTCGAACATAAAGCATTGCAATTAGCTCTGTGCCTGTGTGAGGATGCAGCAGCATGCCTGCTGCTGCTGAGTGAAAGAGAGAGGGGAGACTATACTGCTCTAGTTGGGGCACTCCAGAGACGGTTTGGGCAGTATAACCAGCCTGTGCTACTGAGGTCAGAGTTTCACAACAGACGGAGACTGCCTGGAGAACCGCTGCGTATCCTGGCCCATGACATTGAGTGCCTCTGCAGGCGGGCCTATGACAACATGCCCCTTGCAGTGCAGACAGAGCTCGCCCGTGATCAGTTCCTACAGGCCCTCAGTCCCAAAGAGCTCCGTATTCAGACACAGCTTGCTCGTCCAACCACACTCAGTGCAGCTCTGGAGTTGGCGTTGGAGAGGGAGATGCTGACAGGACCTCCTGGAGGGGCTGAGGATTCACCAGTGGTCAGAGCAACATCTGCACCTGCTGAGCGGACGGAGAGGCAGGGGGGACCACACAGCATGACCCAGGCGGCTGCTCTTCAGTCACCTTCTCCCCGTGCTGGCACACGCCGCCGACCACAAAGCTGCTGGGGATGTGGACAAGCTGGACATCTCATCAGGCAGTGCCCCAGGTTTGCAGCGGCGCAGGGAAACGGTCAGGGGCCCGTGTAGGTGGGAGTACACGGGCCGTCGTGACCAACACCCCCACACCACCCACATTGTCACCTGGCATGGTCATTACTGTAGGCTGGACCCAAGTTGGTGACTTTTGCCACATTCCGGTGGTGGTTGATGGGGTATCCTGCACAGCACTCCTCGACACAGGGTCCAACACAACACTGGTCCGACCTGACATCATTCCAGCTGGGACTGCCATGCAAACAACCGATGTGCAGCTTAAGACAGTGACTGGTGACCTGGCCCCCATAAAAGGGAGGGGGATGTTTCAGTTTAAGGTTGGAGACCTAACCATGCCTTTTGCTGCCTGGGTGGCTGACGTCCAGGATGCCTGCATCCTGGGGCTGGACTTTTTACGAGCCATTGATGGTGTGCTGGACCTCGGGGAAGGCTGTCTGTTACTCCCGGGAGGAGAGAGGGTGCAGCTTAAACCCCCACCTTTAAACCCATCCCCTGCTGTAATAGCGGCTTGCACCTCGGAGTCCCCTGTATTACCACTAGTTGAACAGCGAGCTGATGAAGAGGAGAGGCTGTCAGCAGTGAGAAACGTCTGGTCCAGGAACTGTGAGGGCCTGACTCAGCAGCAGCAAGGAAGTATATGGCAGGTGCTCTTGGACTTTAAAGACATTTTTGCCCTCACAGAGTGTGATGTAGGCCTGACACACTTGGTGGAACACGTTATTGACACTGGGGATGCTCGTCCTGTTAAAATGCGTTCTCGTCGCCTTCCTCTGGCTCATCAGGAGGCGGCTGACCAAGAACTGTGTGAGATGCTAAAGATGGGCATCATAGAGCCATCTGAAAGTCCCTGGGCATCTGCTGTGGTGATGGTGCCCAAGAAGAACAGTCCACGAATGCGCTTCTGCGTGGACTACAGGCCACTTAATAAAGTTACTAAAAAGGACTCTTATCCCCTTCCCAGAATCGATGAGTCTCTCGACCTGGTGGCAGGGTCTTCTTGGTTCTCCACCCTGGACCTGCGAAGTGGTTACTGGCAGGTGCCTCTGTCCCCAGATTCTAGACCAAAGACGGCCTTTTGCACGAACAGGGGACTGTGGCAGTTCAGAGTCCTGAGCTTTGGCCTGTGCAACGCCCCAGCCACCTTTGAGAGACTTATGGACGGTGTGCTGGCTGGTGTCCCAAGACAGCAGTGTCTGGTCTACCTGGACGACCTCCTGGTGCATGGGACCTCTTTTGAAACCACCATGGATACCCTGAGACAGGTAATGGAGAGAGTAAGGGCCGCAGGCCTTAAGGTGCACCCGGACAAGTGTCACTTCATGAGGAGGGAGGTGGAGTTCCTTGGTCACAAGTTGGGTCGGGAGGGCATCAGCACTTTGGAGGAAAAAGTGCAGACCATTAGGGACTGGCCCACTCCCGCAGACCAGGTGCAACTAAAAAGCTTCCTGGGACTGGCGTCATATTACAGGAGGTTTGTGAAAGGCTTCTCCTCCATAGCTGCACCACTCTTTCGCCTGCTGCAGAAGGATCACGACTTCAGCTGGACCCAAGACTGTCAGCAGGCATTCGACACCCTGCGCAGATCCCTGACGGAGTCTCCGATCCTTGCCCCACCTGACCCCGCACTACCATTTGTCCTGGACACAGATGCAAGTAGTGTGGGACTGGGAGCCGTGCTGTCGCAGGTCAGACCTGAAGGTGAGAAGGTGGTGGCATACTTCAGCCGGGTCCTGAATAAGAGTGAGCGACGCTATTGTGTCACACGGCGAGAGCTCCTGGCTGTGGTGATGGCGGTGAGACACTTTAAGTACTACCTATGTGGCACGCCTTTTATCATCAGGACTGATCATGCCGCCCTCCAGTGGCTTATGTCTTTCAGAGAACCAGAGGGGCAGGTGGCTCGTTGGCTGGAGGAGCTCCAGGCCTTTAATTTCACTGTGGAGCACAGAGCAGGGGCACACCACTCCAATGCGGATGCACTATCCCGCCGCCCATGTGCCGTGACAGGCTGCCGCTATTGTGGGAAGCGGGAGGAGAAGGAGAGGGAACTCACAGCAACAGATAATCCTGCACAGCTCTCCTGCAGGGCACTCCTAGTGGTGGACATGGCAGAATGGAGGGCCCAGCAGGAGCAAGACACCGACCTGCTACCAGTACTACGATGGCTTGAGAACGAGCAGCGACCTAACTGGGATGAGGTTACCAGGCTCTCTATCACCACCAAAGGGCTGTGGGCCAAGTTCAATGCTCTAAGGTTGGATAAGGGAGTGCTGCAGCGTGGCTGGAAAGATCCTGCTACAGGTGAGGAAAGGTGGCAAGTTGTGGTACCCAAGTCGCTAAGGCCAGCGGTGCTGGAAGCCTGCCATGGGAGTAGAGGCGCTGGCCACTTTGGCGTGTCAAAGACCCTTCACCGCCTGCGCCAGGGTTACTATTGGGGCCAGCAGCGTAGAGATGTGGAGGGCTTCTGCCGAAGCTGTGACTCCTGTGCCGCCCACAAAGGTCCGCTGGACCAGTCCCGTGCTCAACTTCAACAGCAACCAGCAGGAGCACCGATGGAGCGAGTGGCTGTGGACATCATGGGGCCATTTCCCCGGACTGATAGGGGAAACCGCTATGTGGTTGCTGCTATGGACTATTTTACCAAATGGCCGGTAGCATACGCCATCCCGGACCAGGAGGCGGAGACAGTGGCTGACACATTAGTGGAGGGAATGCTCAGCAGATTTGGAACGGCAGGGGTTCTTCACAGTGACCAAGGCCGTAACTTTGAGTCCAGGGTGTTTGCTGCCATGTGCGAACGCCTTGGAATTCAGAAGACCCGCACCACGCCACTCCACCCACAGAGTGATGGCCTGGTGGAAAGGTTTAATAGGTCACTGGCCCAGCAGTTAGCCATCATCACGTCAGAACACCAGCGTGACTGGGACACTTGCCTCCCACTCATCCTAATGGCCTACAGGTCGGCCGTCCAGGACTCCACCCAGTGCACACCCGCCCTGCTCATGTTAGGGAGAAAACTAAGGACCCCTGCTGAACTGGCTTTTGGGAAACCTCCTGATGCTCCGGATGCGCCACCGGGTCAAAGCTATGCCAGGAAGCTGCAGGACCGACTGGAGTCGGCGCATTCCTATGCTCGGGACCAGCTGGCAAAGGCGGGACTGCGGCAAAAGAGAAACTACGACCTGACTACTAAAGGGAGGTACTTCCGTGCTGGAGAGCTGGTGTGGGTCTACAGCCCGAAGAGAAAAAAGGGACGGTGTCCTAAACTGGACAGCAACTGGGTTGGACCCTGCAGTGTCCTGGAACGAGTTGGGGAAGTGGTTTATAGAGTACAGTTACCACCTAGAGGCAGGAAAGTGGTCCTGCACAGAGACAGGATGGCCCCTTATAAGGGTCGTTCTCCTTCCCCTTTCTCTGAGGGATGCGTGCAAATCCCCCACACTCCAGCTCAGCTGGACTCCCAGCTGGACATGGCTCCCTCCCCATCCCCTTGTTCTCCCCCTCAGTTTCCTGTAGTTCATGCCACCCCTCGGAAGCCAAGGAGGCGACGTCAACTGCCTCCCCGCCTCAGAGACTGTGTTTTTCCCTCGAGGACGAGGAACTTTTTGTTGGGGGGGCAGTGTAATGATCCATGATGGACGTTATTGCTAAATGTGTGTCACAGTTATTGTTCTCTTTAAGTTAGGTTGTTTTGGGGTTGAACCGGAAGGAGATGTTGTGGGGGGTCGCTCTTGGGAGGGAGGTCTCTTTTTTTCTTGTGAGAGTTAGAGTTGGCTGTATCCGGCGAGAGCTGTTCTGTGTGTCCGGCCTGATTAAATGGTGTTAGTAACGAAACCTCTGCCTGGTGCTTGGGTGACATAACGGAACGTTACAATATATATATTAGGGGTGGGACTTTAACGCATTAATTTCGATTAATTAATTACGGGGAAATTAACGCGTTAAAAATTTTAACGCATTTTAATCGCACTTTGCACCGTGGAACGTTTCTCAGTGCACGAGTTCCCGGCATACAGATTATATCGACGCACAATGTCCAAATTCAGGGGCCGCATCCTGCGAAGGACCCGGCCCACGTCTTTCGCAGCCCACGAACACCACAAAGGCCGGAAGTGAGCAGCTAGCCTTCATATCAGCTGCCGTCACCTCTGCGTAGCTCATGTCGCCTAGCAACCGTGAGTGTGAAGCACAGCTGTGTAAAAGCAGCTGGTTAAACGGAGAACGAACTTTTTCTCCTTTTTGTGGTTTAATTTTAAGTCTTTAATTCAAAATAAGCTGTTAAAACAAGCATAACACATTTCAACATCAAGGAATACAGCTGAGAGAATGATTAATTTCCAACTATAACAAGTGAGACATTAATGTTGAATAAAACTATCCAGTTATGATGCTTAACTTTAATTTCAGGAGTTTGCTTATCACAGGAGCACTTCCACCCTTCATTGGTCTGTGTAGTAGACTGGTGGGAAAAAAAACAAAATTTTGAAGTTTAAGCTTATGTATATTGATTCATTCATCAACTAAACTTAAATTAATATTTCTCATGTCAAATATTGAAATGCGATTAAAATGTGATTAATTTCGATTAATTAATTACAAAGCTTGTAATTAATTCAATTAATTTTTTTAATCGAGTCCCACCCCTAATATATATATTAGGGGAAAATTTTGTTTATTTTGAAGCCTTATTTGAACTTTTGAGCAGAAGTCATTTTAGTCACTTAACTGCGCATTATATTTTTGTTTAAGGACGAAAGACTACTTGTACTTTAAGTGACATTATTTATTTAATTTTTATTGTAACAGCCACATTAAGTAATTTAAAAAAGAATTTGATCAGTTTAAAAAACATATTCGTCCCATATTTGCTTCTCTTCCTTGGTTCCATGCTGCATTTAATCCAGAATTTAAATCCTTCTCCTCAGAGCTTGAATAATCAGGCCCTATCTTATCCTAAAAACATCATATTACTGTATCACCCCAATAGAGCACTTCTCATCCCCAACCAGTTGCAGCAGATGGCTGCCCCTCCTTGAACCTGGTTCTGTTGGAGGTTTCTTTCTGTTGAAAGGGAGTTTAACTGTATTTAAACACATGAATTAAAGACTTCTCTTTATAAAAATCTGAAGGCTGTATGTCTAAGTCTCATGGGGAAACTTGAGACTGTGAAGAAATTTACATTTCACTCATCCAAATGTGTGATTTTATCTTTTTGTTAGTTTTAAATTATTTGTCAGCCATTAAAGTTTTTAAACCATTAAGAAACATTGTTTATTATTGTATTTAGCCATAATATATATAACGAGTCACACAAGATTACAGAAACATTACTGACAGTTTTTTTTGCCCCAGCCGCCACATAATTTATTGCACTTTTATATTTTTGCACATTGTACTCCATACAGGCTGACAGCACTGCTTTTTCAGTTACCAAACACATTTAAAAATATTCATTGTTTTTAAACACAAGCAGGTTAAATATTTATGTTAGTGTGTGATTCAGGCATTAAATGTACTTCACACTGCTGGCCTGTCCTGAACTGTCTCCCATCACATTAGTAAACTCGTGAATAATTTCAGCTTTAAAGAAATGTGACACCTGCGCTGTAACCAAGTAGATCATTAAAAAAAGATGCTGGCATGTTTTTCTGAGAGTGACCAAGAGTTACATTATATTGTTACATTATTATTGTTACATTACCTTCATCCAAAGAGGGGAAGAAACGGTCAGCACCACG
Organism: Archocentrus centrarchus; assembly: GCF_007364275.1. Classification (NCBI taxonomy): domain Eukaryota; kingdom Metazoa; phylum Chordata; class Actinopteri; order Cichliformes; family Cichlidae; genus Archocentrus; species Archocentrus centrarchus. The sequence goes on along the minus strand of NC_044362.1, from coordinate 23,194,572 downwards.
ACGTCAATAGAAGTTAGAGTGAGCTTAAAGCTCGAGCATGTTGAGCAGTAATCACACACTGTTAGCTGTCAGTTATATAAGTACAAGAACAGGGCGTGTTTAAAGGTACACCACTGAGATTATCAGTGAGATTATTTTATACTGTAATATTTTTACTTCTGCTTAAACAAAGGGTTTGAATGTTTCTTTCAATATGTTAGTTATTCAGCATGAATACAAATGCCTTGTGTTTACTGAGACAGTTTTTCATGCTCCATTAGTAGTAATATGACTGCAGCATTGGTGATTTATGACCGACAGGTGGGTGACAGGTGGGGGGTCAAAGGTCAATGCGCGTACATGAGCGTCCTCGTGTGCGTGCGTGTGTGATCGTGCGTGATCGAATGATTTATGATTATCAGCTGCATGTGTGTGAGTGGAGTGCACTAACAAAATGATTCCCACAGTCTCTCTCCCCCTAATCTCTCAAGACTTCATCAAAAGGGAAATCCCATTCATACTGTTTGTGAAGATGCTTAAATAAACTCTTTCTTTAACAGGTGATATCTGAGCATCAAAGGGGGTAAATCTCCACGCAATTATACCATCTGTTTTTTAACTAAAAGACTTCAGCTGACTGACATAAATCAGACCCACTACCTGATGAAATCGTTCTGGATCCATGCTTTATTTTCACGCGCAAATAATTACAGCAACGTTTTTTTTACTAAAAGTCAATGCAGCGCAAAAATAAAAAAAAAAAAAAAAAATACAGGTATAACTACAATTCCCATCAGCCATAGGACAACGTGGCACTTTTTACAACATCACAACCAGCGACAGCGACCGGTCTTGCTGTTTACAGCTGTTTACAGATACAGCTGTTGCCAAAGCTGGAGAGCTCCTTCAGTGACAGACTGCTGCATCCTAAATGCACAAAGGAGCGTTTCTGTCAAGATGGGGTGCTGAGTGTACATTAATGAGAAAGAAAAGGAACTTTATTGATTTTAGCAAATGGCTGCAATGAAACAAAGAGTGAAAAATTTAAAGGGGTCTGAATGCTTTCCATACCCACTGTATATGACCTCTTTTACTGCTCTTTCAAACCATCTATCTTTCTACTCCAAAATGTTAACACTGGCATCCTTGAAAGTATGTCTTTTATCCATTAGGTGCAGAAGTATACAGTAGCTGAGTCTTCTCCTGTCGAGCTGCCTCTTCTACATTGTGCAATGCATTTGTGGAGTGGCTGTTTGGTTTTAATTTAGTTCAGTTCAGTTCTATTTTATTTATATAGCACCAAATCACAACAAACAGCCTCAAGGTGGTTTTTATTGCAAGGTAAAGCCCCTACAACAATTACAGAGAAATCTCAACAAGGAAGAAAAAACTCCCTTTTAACAAGAAGAAACCTCCAGCAGGACCAGGCTCAGGGAGGGGCAGCCATCTGCCGTGACCAGCTGGGGGTCAGGGGAGAGAGAAAGGACAAAAGCTACACTGTGGAAGAGAGCCAGAGATTAATAATAATTCATGATTAAATGCAGAGTGGCATATGAACAGAATGAAAAGACGTGAATGGTAAAGAAATACATGCATTGGCTGCCTTGGTTTACAATCACATGACTGTTATCTATTTGATCCTCTGTGATGGGTCAAGCAACCTTCCTCTACTGCCACTGGCTGGATCTTCGTCAGACATCGTCCTTAAACATTTCTGGCTACCTGTGCTCAGACAGTGTCCATGGAGAGTTTTTTTCTCAAGGGTTTGAGTTTATGTTAATAATCATGCTTCTACCTGCCTGAGCATAATGCTCGATCAGCTACTAATACAGCATTCTTGTTGAGCAGTTTTACACTATCCAAAAAATGTGACTTTTTTCTTACTGAAACTTGGCAGTGTGACTCTGACTATCCAGACTGGTTATAGTAGGGATTGTAGTTGGTCATCCTTGGGGACTTTCCCATCCAGACTGATGATGACTCTGACCTTTTGCCAGAGGTTTTATTACAGCAGCTAAAGATATCTTGCCAAAGATACTGTATCAGTGGGAGGCCTTAAAATACCTATCACATGTGAAGTACTGCAGTGCTGCTTCAATGTGTGATGTGTGAACCTTCACCTACTTAACATATGCAGAATCAATGCGTGCTTATACTTTGTTCTATCATGTATTGCTGAAATCAGCTTGAAATGTAGGTTAGTCAGATATGTGTGTGGGTACTGTGGGTACAGTGTAAACAGTGTGTGTACTTTGGCTCATGCAGGTGCCCCAGTTATCTTGCTATAAGGGTTATCTGCCTGTAGACTTTAAGGAGTTTGGGGATTCAAACTGAGATTGTTTCAGGTCTGTTTCCCTTGTACTGCATGCATTTCACTTCACTCATTTTGATGACCTAACCTTCAAGTTTGGCTGTTTTACTTTACCCGATCAGGAAAAATGACTGGATTCAATGTGAGCATCTTGTTCTCTCAAAATTTGGCCTGCATTTCTGTTCAAAATGTCTTTTGCTATATCAGTCCTTGTGTGCTCACTTTAACTAGCACCTCACCGGCCTCTGATAAAGTCCCTGCTTATTTTAAGAATGCTGACATTTACCCACTCTCAAAAAACCCAAACTGGACCCTTCTATTTATAGTAGCTACAGACCAATTTCAAAATTACCATTTATTGCTAAGATTCTAGAAAAGGTTGTAGTTAAGCAGCTTAACAGCCATCTTGGACAAATACAGCATTCTTGATAAATATCAATCTGTTTTTTCTACAGAAACAGCTTTTCTTAGCGTGTCCAGTGATATTTTGATGCAAAATGATGCAGCAGAATGTTTGGTTTTGCTTTTGATACTTTTGACTGTAAAGAGTGAGATACTATCTATCTGAATGATCTTCTTCCACTTCTCTTTACCATGGTGTATCATAAGTTTCTGTTTTGGAATGTTTATTGTTTTGTTAATGTTTGTTTGCTCTACAGCACATCTCGAGCACATTTACTGTACATCTTGTCTTAATCTTATCAGATGACATTCCATTATTTATCACTTTTAAGCACCTAAATGTTTCTAAGCTACATATCCTTAATAAATGCTTAGACTTTATCAAAAGCCTATGCCCTGCAGCCCTTGTTTGTGCCTATGGTAAATTTGTGCCTAGGATAATAGAAACGCTGGAACTACTTTGTGGTTTTACAAATTGTTGACTGGAGCAGTTCAGGCTGCCTGTGGTTGTAGTGGTTGAACTAAACTGAAAACATTTGCATTGTGGATTTGTTTCACAAAAAATGTTTTTACAAGCAGTAAAAGCTCAGGTAAAATGATAACTATATAAAAAATATTGTTAGCTGACTTCCATCTTGTAATACGACTTACAAGAAATTTGAATTGCATAGATTATATAAAATAAAAATGAAAGGATATCCAGGTCACTATATATCAAATGTATTATTTATAGTAAGTAATAAATAAATGAATAATAAATTTATCTCAAAACAAAGAGACATTGTTAATGTTATTACTTAAACATATACCTGTCTTGGACAAAAGGTCGAATTCATTGATTATTATACTGAATATGATTAAGTCTTCTTTCAAGAGTGTATGCTACACAGAGAACTTGAATATATTTTTTTGAAATCCGAGGTATCTCACTTTCATGCAGGCACAAATGTGCTGCAAGTTTCACATTCTCACGTCGCCTGCTTCAATCTGTAGTTCCCCACCTGTCCACTAGATGCCCTCAGTTTCCTGCTCTTTTTTTCTCCACTCATTCCTTTTTTTTTCTCATCAGTCTTAGTTTCCCCTATCTACAGCTATCTGCTACACTGGCTGTTTCTTTACACCACGTGTCCAAAACTTCTGATTTCTGACCACTGATCGCCTGCTTTTTACAGTTTTTATTTTGTTTGCTGAAACTGCCAGCCAGTCCCATTAAATTAGACCAATTAAACACGATGTTGTAATTAAGCACAAAACAGCAAGTTCCATTATTGAAGTGAGACATTGTGACATAGTGTCCGCAAAGATTCAAAATTGTTTCATCGTCGCGCACTTCATCATTGAACACAGCCAGAACCAATTTTTTAAAATTATTATTTTCCTCTCAAAAAAAAAAAAAAAGAAAAGAAAAAAAAAAAAGTGATGTAAACAAGCTTCTCTGCGTGCCAAGGCGACATGGAAGTGATGAAAGCTTGAGTAGACCCTAATCAGGCTTTATCCTGCTTTTCTCTCAGAAACCAGGCCTGGCTGTACAGAACAGGCCAGCAACACATTTTTTCCCCCAATCTTTCATTTGGGGGGGAAAAAAACGATGAATCAAGGCATCGCAGACTCCCTGGATTACAATAAGCGTTTGGCGTCGTCTCAGGCATAATTCACTCTAGAATAAAATGTAGTTTTCTCCGTTGTGCGGTTGTAACGGTACTTCGCTATTTCATCCAGCGAGATCAACAGATTAAGGTAATTTTTTTATCATCTATATAAGAAGCTTCCATTTTAAAAGTATGACTTTGTTGTCATCAGTCTGAAAGAGAAGCATTAACTTCTATATTCGTATTCCTTCATGTATTTGCTGAACAGTCCAGTAAAATACTTTTACGATTATGATAGTTATAATTTTAATTAGTTCCACGTCTACTTTCTGGATTCAAAAAGAAAAAAAAAAGTTGGCTGCAGCTTCAGGTTTGATCAGAAGCAATTAGATTTTCTTCCCAGGAAAGAAGACAAAAACAAATCCTGCTTTAGCCCTGATTTTACTAGTGCATGTTGTAGGTTATATATCAGCGTACTCCATTACTCGTTTAAAAAGTGCAGTAGAGCGAAAGGACAGTGGTGTTAGCACCAAAATGCATTAAAAGTGAGTAAAACTATTGTGTAAAAAACAACAACAAAAACTCCCTGTTACGAATATGTGACATGTTCCAGTTCAATTCAATTGTATTTTATTTATATAGCGCCAAATCATAACAACAGTCACCCCGAGGTGCTTTATATTGTAAAGTAAAAAACCTAAATTAATACAGAGAAATCCCAGCAGTCACAAGCTGTGAGCAAGCACTTGGTGACAGTGGGAAGGAAAAACTCAATTTTAACAGGAAGGAACCTCGAGCAGAAACATGGCTCATCTCCCGCTACAGGTTGGGCATTGGAGGGGGGGCTTAACAGTAGTTTAACTTTTCTTTGTGTTCCATAAGCTTACCATGTTTTTTAATTGTAAAATCATAGGTGTATTAATTATAAATGCCAAGTAACTATAACTGTAAATTACTATCACCTGGAAGCACAAGAGCATCAAAATTGTTCTTAATCACATTTCTTCTGTAATATATTTATTTTCCTCCACCAGTTGGCACTGAACCATGCAGCTGTATACTGAAGTATTCTGGGATTTTTGTCATTATCAGGTGTTTTTATTTATTTTTTTTCTTGTGTTGTTGACCTGACTATTTTTCTGTGTTGTTGATGAAAACAACAAGCTGACTGTTCAGTCAGTGAGGCTGATCGACGGCTGGTGGGGTGTCAGCCATGGGTCGGAAGCTGGATCTGTCAGGACTGTCAGACAACGAGGCGGAGCATGTGCTGCAGGTGGTGCAGAGGGACATGAGGCTGCGCAAGAAGGAGGAGGAGAGACTCAGGTGAGTTTTGACCTGTAAATGTGGGGTAGGTGGAGCCTCAGACGTTTGGTTTGTTTGTTATTTTTTTGGTTTGTTTGTTTTGTTTAAACTGAAACCACAAACCTGAAAACTTAACAGGATCATTTCCGTTGTTTGGTTTGTTTGTTAGTTCATTTCTCATTTTTGACTTTATAATGAGTTTACTTATTCTTACACATACTTAGTAAATATTTTGTTTATTTCTGTAAGGCAAAAAAACTCAAAGTACCAAAAGCAAAACCATTTTAGGACAATATACTGTATTCATGGATGATAATTTTTAAAGAGTTTATGTGGAAAAGTTGCTGATGTTCCCTACTGTTCAGGAATTATGGCCATTTTTATACATAGTTCCTCATTTTCAAAGTCCCAGAATTAATTAGACAAACCAATTTAATTTTAAATATAAGAATTATTTTTAATACTTTGCTATCAAAGATTGCCTGAAGGCTAGAACTTGTGGACATCACCAAATGCTGTGTTTCTGCCCTTGAGATGCTCTGCCAGGCCTTTACTGCAGCCACCTTCAGTTGTTGGCTGTTCGCCATGAACTATTTCTCTCATGATGATCGAAGATAAAAGAATGAATATGAAAACAAAATAAAGAAAAGGGAATAATGAAAAACTTTTATAAAACTAAGTTATGCACTCTGTAAGCAGTAGAGTTTATAGTCTTACTACACCTATTTTCTCAGGCTGCTTTTCTTTTGCACAGTTTCATTCAAGGCATTTTTAGACCTTGGTGGAGATTTCCTTTCCCGCCTCTCTGCTCTGAAGTGTGTCCTAAATACAGTGGGCAGGAAGTGAAGCCTTTTTCCGCTGCACTCAGACCAGCTTCCTCAAAACCTTTATGGAGCCTCCCGAGCCCAAACTCAATATGTGTAAAAAACCACATTAACCTGGTAACTGGGTGGATTTCATTCTCTGAGGCAGCCTCAGTCTGACAATACACAATACTAGAAAATAATTTGCCTTTTGTTGTTCAACAAAAATGAGCCCTTTTTGCTCCCAATGCTTTATTTACAAAATATTTACCTCTTGCAGCATTATTCCTCTGTTTACCAAAAGGCTTTCAGTGCTCAGAAAAACCTGTCAGAAAGACCAAAAGATAATCCTAATGGTTAGGATTTCCTTTAGATTTACATCAGCAAAACCTCTTTTATGTGGAAATTTGGCTTAATTAATTAGGAAAGCTTATTCTTCACCCTCTAACTAAACCTGTGTGATAGTCTAGTTTGATCACAGAAAACAAGTCTATGTCCCGTAAACACTGTAGAATTATAATGATTTTATGCTCTCATGCCAAAAACTGTACAGTATTTGCTTCACTGCACCTGCATTAATGTGTACAAAAGCCCATCATTACTATCTGAGACCACTGGAACTATGATGGTTGTTCTACCTGAATCATATTTGCAACTGAAAGGGTTTTCTTTCTGTTAAATCCCCACATGACATAACCCAAAGTGATTAGTTGGTGAGCTTTCTACATTCTTCAACTTTAACAAGACTTGCCAAGCAAAGCGCTTACCAACAGCTAATCTTGTTATAGTTTACCCAGTATGATTAGACATTGTTGACATTGTTCTTTACAGGAAGACATGTTTTTGCCCAAAAGTTTATTGCTTGGAAACAGTATAATAATTTAATCTTCACTGTAGTTTTTACGAGCTGCTAAATGCTGTCAAAGATATCCACAACTCATCTCTGCTTTAGGAGAAGTAACAGTGGTCACTCGCTACATCACGGTTCACTTATTGCGACTTCACTGTAACGCAGATTTAAAAAAAATACATATCTAATTCTGTTTTTACTATATTGTGGGATTTTGCACTATAGGTATTTCTGTAACACCCATTAACTCTGTTCGTCACTCGTTCCGGCCGAGGACGAAAATGCTGCACCACCTTCATCGCCATCAGTACTGCATAGCTACATAATTCATCATCTTCATCATTCAGCTTGTAGCAAGAGAGTGGGAAAGGTTTATAGGAGTGTGAGTTTATAAAACCTTGAAATATATATATATATATATATATATATATATATATATATATATATATATATATATATATATAATATATAATAAATATAATGCTGCTACTTTGTGGATTTTCACCTATCTTGGGGGTCTCTGGAACGTAACCCCCACGATAGGTGAGGGATCACTGTATTTGGCATAAAAGGTCACATACTCCTTTCAGATAACACATGTATGCGGTTAATCTGTCATGTCATTCAGTGCTCGCTTTTCTGCTTCCTCTCTCTCCAACATGTTAAGTGGGCTCTCACAGCTTTTCAATTTCTGCACTAACACCCCTTAGACGAAACCCAGGAGTGCCCATGAATGTGAAACAGCAATGAGTGAAAGCAATCAGAGTGCAGAGATGAAGTCTGGAAAGGAACAGAGATGAGAGGAGAACAGGAGAACTCATTTGGTTGCTGTTTACTTTCTTCGTGACATCTGGTGCACATTTTTCTCATGAAGGGAGGAACTTCTGCTGTTAAGAAGTTCAGGACTGATTTGCATAACTGAAATGTTACACATGTATTTTATATCTAAAATTTAGGTGAGATAAAAAACTTTTCTTTTTCTCAAGAATTTTGCAGCATAGCTAATTAGATTATAATAGACAAACAAGAGAGGCACAAAGCTCCTGATGAGATTTAAAGAAAAGATAACTAGTGCCCTGGGGATTTCTGAGTAGGATAAACATCTATTGATTTTGCATTCACCCAGTGATAATGCTAGGTTGGGCCCCTTTTTGCCTTCAGAACTCCCTTAAAGGTACAGTCAGTAATGGCCACAGTTTTTGAGGCGCTTCAGGGGTGAAACTGTAAAATACTGAAAAATATCTGTTTTTTATTCCATGATATATTGCTCAGTGTTGGTATTATTCAAATATGTTAAAATGTAGTGTGTGAAAAATGTAGTTTTTACACAAACAGTAGTAGAAATGTGCTGGCCGGGCATGACTCTTATGGGGTACAGTCTAATTTTAAGGTTTTTGATTTCTTGGCTGACTAAAGCATGCTTGTCCTACAGCAGCTGCTGTAGCTAGGATTACACACTTGAATTGGGAGGGGTAAGAAAACTCAGTTTACTACAATCTGCAATCTACTGACATCTAATGGTGAAAGTTTTACACACTCTAACCTTAATTCTTCAACAAGGTGCTGGAAACATCAGAGATTGTGGTCCATGTTGACATGACAGCATCATGCAAATGCTGCATATTTGTTGGCTGCACATCCATAATGTGAATCTCTCGTTCCACCACCTCCCAAAAGTGCGCTACTGCACTGAGATCTGGTGACTGTAGAGGCCATAGGAGGACAGTGAATCCGGAGAAACCAGTTTGAGATGTTTTGGGCTTTGTAATATGATGTGTGGTCATAAAAGGATGGACATGGCCAGCTGAAAAACTCAAATAAGCTGTGACTGGTTATTTTTTGGATCGTTCTCTGTAAACTCTAGAGATGGTTGTGTGGGAAAATCCAAGTAGGTACTGTAAGCAGATTATGAAATACTCACATATCTGATACCAACAACCGTGACACATTCAAAGTCACTTAAATCACCTTTCTTCCCTATTCTTGCACTTGGTTTGAACTTCAGCAGGTTGTCTGGACCATGCCTACATGTCTAAATGCAATGAATTGCTGCCATGTGACTGGCTGGTTTATGTCATTAAGCAGTTGAACAAGTGTACCTAGTAAAGTGGCTGGTGAGTGTATGCAATTCACTTCAGTTTTATTTATATTACTCTAATTCACAACAACAGTTACCGTAAGGCACTTTATATTATAAGATAAAGGCCCCACAATAATAGAAACAAACTCCAACAATCAGTTGACCACCTATTACCAAGCACTTTGCAACAGTGGGAAGGAAAGACTCCCTTTTAACAGGAAAAAATCAGCAGAACCAAGCTCAGGGAGAGGCAGCCATCTGCTGCGACCAGTTGGGGTTGATGGGAGAGGGACAGGAGAAAAGACACGGTATAAAAGAAAGTGCCCGGATTTAATAATTACTAATGATCAAATACAGTAGTGGTGTTTAAGCACACAATGAGGGAGAAGAAATGAGTGAAGAAGAAACAATTAGTGCATCATGGGAAGCCCCCAGCAGCCTAGGCCTGTTGCAGCATAACTAAGGGATAGTTCAGGGACACCTGGTCCAGCCCTAACTACAAGCTTTACCAACAAGGAACGTTTTATGCCTAATTGTAAAAGTAGAGAGGGTGTTTGTCTCCTGAATTCAAACTGGGAGCTGGTTCCATAGTAGAGGGGCCTGAAAGCTGAAGGCTCTGCCTCCCATTCTACTTTTGAAAACTCTAGAACCACAAGTAAGTCTGCAGTCTAAGAGCTAAGTGCTAGGTCAGGATAATATAGTGCTATGAGGTATTTAAGATATGACAGGGCCTAATTATTCAAGACCTTGAATGTGCGGAGAAGGAGCCTAAATTCACTTCTGAATTTAACAGGGAGCCAATGAAGAGAAGCTAATATGGGAGAAATATGCTCTCTTTCTAGTCCCAGTATATCCAATTTCTGTCAAATTATGATCAGAGACCAATTGAATTTAATCCTGTCTAATACACATTCCTGTAACAAATCCTAACTTATTATCAAAGCTTATAAAACTCTTTTCTGTTCAAAGTGTTTTAGAGAGGTGTTTTCTCAGACATGGTTCTCATAGTTGACATGATTGAACTTTGATTCATCAGTAGACCACAAACACAACTACAAATGAGTTATAATGTTGCTCCATAGTTGCTCCATTTAACCCTCCTGTTGTCCTCATTTTCTGTATACACCCCGTGTCCTCCGGGTCAAAATGACCCGTCTTCACTAAATCCCAATATAAGCAGCTTAATTGAATTTTAAACACCAAATTTCATCTTGCATATTGTCATTCACCACAAAATGTGTGAATACCTGAGTTTTCCCTCTTCACTTGAATTTCTATATTTCTCTTCACTTATATTTCTATGACCTTTCTAAAGAAAAAAATGTGCAAAAAGGAGTTTTGAATGCATTTTTATTCATCCCAATGACTCAGTTTCTGTTTTTTTGTCCAGTGAACAATTTAAGACAATGTACAATGCAAAAATATAAAAATAACATAACCCAATCAACTAATTAGGTGAAGAGGTGAAGAAATTTTCACATGTCACATTGTGACCCCTCCGTCCCTCTGTCACATCAAGCACAACTCGCATGCCCTGGTTCTTCTCTGGGCATCCACTGGTCAGCTTCCTAGTATAGACTTGCATTTTCCAAGCATAGCTTGATTTGGCATCACAAACCACCCATGACTTGATCCCATATTTTGCTGGCTTGTCACTTTTATTACAAATATGAAAACAGATTACCTCTAAATGGAACCGGTTGCTCATCCACTGTTATGTCAGGCCCTGGATTGTAGAGGTAGGGCAGCTGCTCCACCCACTTGTCCCATACCTCTCTTATGGCTGCAAGTTTGTCTGTCACACGTCTTGCTGGTCTTGATTCACGGTCATCAAATTGTAGCAGTCTTGAGTAGGTGTGAAAGAGTTTGAGTGGCATCGTGGCTTGGAAAATTGGCCTTCCACTCTCTACATCCCATAGACTAGCTGCAGCCTCACCTCGGGACCTGTATACACCTGCTAAGATTAGCAGCCCTAAGTAGGCCTGCAGGTCAGTCTCATCCATCTTTTTCCAGCTGTCTCCATATTTGCGAAAACCTTCCAGATTTGTCATCTCCAGGATAATTTTTTCTGTTGCTGGTGTGAAAAACAGGTAGAATGTAGAGACAATGTCATGGGCATGAGAAACGGCATACCTTGTCGGTCCTGGGGTCATCTTTATGACATTTTGTTCTGCATGTCTGCCGTGTTGGTCATATGCTGCTGAGGACCATGTTATTTTGCCATTTTTTGAAAGGAAAGTCTCTCTTTCAGCTTTAGGGTTTTCTTCTTCTTCTGAAGATGATTCATCATGCTCTGGGTTGTATTCCTCCCCATCTTCTTCTTCGGATACATCCTCCACTTCCTCTTCTGAATCAGAGTTGTCTTGCTGGACATCTGAGAAAATCAGCTCTATAGACTCTTCAACGTTATAACGCACACTCATGGCTTCAGCACAGACAGAATTCGGGATCCTGTTATCTGCAGCACCTTTAAAACCTCTGGAAATAAACAGGTGGTCTTTTGAAGTCTGCGAGAACACCTCCTGATTTGCCTTGTTTACTTCTGCTACTGATTGATCAGAGACACAACTAAACCACTGTAACATTCTGTGGTTTCTAAATAACTCTGTGATCTTGATTTCAACTCTATTTGCCTCACGGGTCATTTTGACCCGAAGACCACCTTTGTAACTTTTTTTGTATAGCTTACATGGAAATGTGAATAAAAGCAACATTTCACTTTTTCTACTGTTGGGGCCAATCTAGGAAAAGTCATAAAATTTCAAGTTAAAAAAATAGCATTTAGTGGATTTTTGGGGGGGGTTTAACACAGTGGCGTGTCATTTTTTTTTTTTTGTTTTTTTTTTGGCGGGTCATTTTGACCTGAGGACAACAGGAGGGTTAAATAAGCAATTATTTGTCAGAAGCTTCCCTGTATTCACCATAGAAGTGACCACCATGACATTGTTGTTCCAGAAAGGTGAAAGCTACAGTCCATCCGATATTTATATATATCCTAAAACACATCTGTCCCCTGCTGTTCAAAAGCAGCACAGCGGGCATATTCATCTGGCAGGACACATTATTTACAGAGAACAATTTGACTCATCTTTTTATCTTCTTACAAAAAAAGACAACTGATCCCCATTCAAATCTTCAAACACAAGAAAAATAAACACAAGATGCATTCAGACAAATGCCAGCAGACGTTAGTCAGCTTATCACCAAGAAGCAGACTTTTTTCGTGAGGATTACTGCAGCTGACAGAGCTTGAGTCTCTTCTTGTTTGTTCTCTTTGAATGGCTGAAGCTCAAAAGCTTCTTTCGCATAAGGGTTGTGAGGACAGGGCTGCAGAGTGCTGCAAAACATTGCTGTGTGTATCTTATTAGGTTCAAACGAGTGTTGTTGTTGCTGCTGGTTGAATTTGCCTTTCTCCATCATCCACTGTCAGCTTCTGAGATTTTTGTTGTGTTGAGTACCATGGGGTGCTGTTTGTTTCAGGTATGTTTGTGCATGTTACTTTACTTTCTTGCTGTTATTATCTCACTGTCTCTGAGTGTAGCTGAGACTGTTGTGTCTGGGAGGTATTTATATCATCCACTGAGCTGTAGTAATGGATGAGATGCTGCAGCAACGGGCATCCGAGGGAGACTATAAAATTTTTATAGTCTGAAAGTCACAAGCTTCACCTAAATATTTGTGGTGTAAAAATTTCCTAGATGAGAAATTCAGTTTTCAAAACAGATTTCTAAGTGATCTCTGTAGAGCTGAAGTGATTAGTCAATGGAATCAAAGTTTGCTGTCATTGTTCTTGATTATTATTTTTAATCAAACTTCATCTTTGTGAGTATCCATCATCTCAGTTGTGACTTTTTGCTGATTTACATTAAACAGGTAACTTAACGTCTTTGAGGCCAGTCTTTTGGACAAAATAAGATACTTAGGTTTGTATTATGTCATTTGTGATGTAGCCTAATTTTCAATAAATCACACTTTTTGAACTTACTTTAAAACTTTAAAACAACCACTGCCATATGCAGAATGAGGAATTTATTTTTGTGCTTTGCAGTTCAAGTTTCCCATCGTTAGAAACTAGAATGAAACCAATCCCATGCCTGCAGAAACAGTTCCTGCCGCTCTCCTCATGTTGTCAGACTCCATCAGTTTTGAGCTGTAATACTTTATAAATGATTCAGTTATGGCTGATGCTCCTGTTGTCATAATGTGAAAATAATGATTTTTTTTTTTCTAGTGTCACCTACACAGTTACAATTTCTTTCTGCCTCTCCTGCTCTGCCTTCATTTGTTTTACTAATTTCATATTCCATCATTTTCGAGTCCCCGTTGGACGCTTCTGCCTCTGTCTGTATTTCTTCACTGAAAAAGCTAATGTAAGAACAAATGAATGTTAAACTGTTACACAATTACACAAATTTGTTTACTGTCACATTTACTGAAAGTAAGTCACAGAAAAATAGCTGCCAGTTTTTTAGCTCCCCAAGTGAAAGTAAATATTCTGAAATAAATCTAAAACCGTGTAAATACAGATAAATATGATCCAGCAACACCACACATGACGAGAGGGCTGCAAACCAAAATGACCATGCCATCCTGATATAATGAAGTCCAATTAATTTAGATAAATGAATATTACATTTTTAATTGTAATAAAACAATTACTCAATGAATTTGCATATAGTGTTGACTCCATTCCTTTAACCAGTTTGACCAGAACAGATTTGTTTCTCACAAACACACAAATACCTTTAACAGACACACTGTGCTGATGAAGTGTCGTCAAACAACAACAATAATTTAATTCCACAACAAAAGAAGCAGACCTCCATGTTTGTGTAGCACAGAAACAGACGGTAAAATGGTAAATGGACTGGCGCTCAGAGTGCTTAATTTAAGTGCTGTTTACAGACTGTAAACACAACCTGATGTAAGTCTGTTAGTGCTTTTTGTGTTTGCACTCATGAAAAGGTTTCTAAATGCATTCAAATTTGATAATGGGAGACAGCATGTGAAATAATTATTCTGAGGCACACATTACATAGTTACCATTACATTATTATTACATTAATCTTTGTAGATAACAGATATGTAGATGCTCATGTTTACATTTTTTGAGCTCTTCTCATTTCTTCTCCCCTTTCATCCCTATTAACTTAAAAAAAACAGTTACATGAAAGCTTAACCGGCTAAATATAATTTTAATAAAATGTCCTGAATTCTGAAGTTCAACATTAACCACTTTCAGTCTGATGTTTACATCTCTCTATTCAAGCCTGAATAAGTTCTCATATAATCATCCAATCATTAACAGCTTACACCTTTGAAGACACTTGTTCATTAACCATGGTGGCTAATGAGCAGCTTGATAAACATGCAAAAAAGCTGCATTATGGTCCTTGTATTAGGGTTTTTTAATTTTATGGGTTTTTTTTCATGTAAAAGAGCTGCTGCTGCTGTCGGGGAAAAACATCAGTATTTTATTCAGCTCCTTTTAACCTTTACAAGAGGCATTTAAATGGAAGCAGGCGGATAAATGCTCTGCTTAAATGATAAATCTGACATTTATGAATGAGAATCTCTGTTTTGATAATGTCCTGAAGCCACTTTACCACCATGAAAATAATCATCTATGCTGATTTTTAAAAAAATATATTTTTGCTTTTTACAGTCACCATTTATCATTTATTGATATTTAGAAAATGATGAAATGACCTGACCAAATTTTTGAAACCACTTTAATTTCTGCTCCATTTTCATTAAAGGGACGCAGAGGATCAGTGCATGTTCATCTGGTTATGTGCACTCTGTGTCCTCATTCACATAATCATCCTATTTGACACAGTAAAACCTGGACTGGTGCTTTATCCATCTACAGGAACTTTATATGGTCCCTGTGGAATACTATACCTCTTACTCACTAACACGCAATCATCTTTCTTTTTTTTTCAAACTGAGTTTGTACAGCTCTCTCTCTGTCTCTCTCACATACACACACAAGCACACACACTCATTCATTCCTGGTTTCACTATCTCGCTCCCTCTCACCCCCCCACCCCACCCCCTCCTCCCCACAGCGAGCTGAAGCAGGAGCTGGACGAGGAGGGCAGTCGCTGCCTCCTGCTGTCACGGCAGAGTTGCTTCAACCAGCGCTGCTGCATCCGCTGCTGTTCGCCCTTCACCTTCCTGCTCAACCCCAAGCGCCAGTGCCACGACTGCCACTACAACGTCTGCAAGGCCTGCCGGGTCTTCAACAAGCGGGACAAAGCCTGGCTCTGCTCTGCCTGCCAGAAGAGCAGGTAAGGTCAGCGTTGGTGCCTGGTGTTGTGGTGTGTGTGTGTGTGTGTGTGTGTGTGTGTGTGTGTGTGTGTGTGTGTGTGTGTGTGTGTGTGTGTGTGTGTGTGTGCGTGTGCGCCATATACAAGGAGACTAAGTGAGGATGAGAGGCTGAGAGTGACGTCAAAGATTATTAAGGTCTTACTCTGCTGCTGGAGAGATGGATTTAGCACTTATTACACACAACATAGTCACTAAGATACTGCGGTCTCCTTTGGCCCTAACGTTTGCACTAACGCTAGATGACAGTGGAAGAGAAGAGATGGGGAGGTGTGCAGCAACATTAAATGGATTTTCAAAGACAATTTTCTTAATTTTTACTTTAGAGGTCTTTTCATGAAGTGTTGAACACAACTTCTCTGTTACAGAAATCTTTAAATGCTCCATTAAGCATGTGACTTTTTAATTTACACACTGTACTTCACTGTACCTTTGTGTAAAAATTTGGTAGTCTTCCTTTTTTTAACGTATGATATTTACAATTTAGACATTTCATAAACACCACAAAACCTATTGGAAAAAAAAAAACAGAGTGTGTCATAATTCAAATTCACTTTGGTCATGAAAGGCTGACATTTGGGGAGTTGACATTTTCTTTTAAAGGACATGGCTGTTATATATTTTACTCATGGCTGAGGGGTACAAAGCAAAAAAACAGTTTCTATGACAAATTGAATGCTGTGTTGTAAGGCTTACTGAAAATCCAGCAATCCTAAAAAAAAAAAAAAAGGTCAAGACGTGATCATCATTCAACAGCACATCCAGAACACCTTTTTAGGCAGGCTCCTAATCTAAAGTGATTGTGTGAAGAAGAAAAATGCAGCCACCCCCAAACAAGTGAGTGTGACCCTCAGATTTATGGTGTCTGAATTTTACAGACTGTCAGATTTTGGGGGTTTTAGTGGGAATGTATATCTGCAGTCATTAGTCACTGACCATGACCAACAATATGTTAGTCTCTCTTTCAAATCCTCCCTCCATGTCTGGTGCACAGAGTCCAAATTAGAAGCCTGTGGTTACTACTAAATGGTTAATTATATACTTCACAGTGGCACCTTTTTAAAAGCTTTAATATCTTCCAGAAACTTGAAAGACACTGTAGATTTATATTTTAAATGTTACACAAACAGTAACAGAAGTAAATCATCTGTGGATTAATTTGTTAAGTTTAATAAACATTTTCTGCTTTAAATGCCACTCTGTACTCACTGGATCAGGACTGTGCTGTTGTCTGACCCAGACATTAAAAATCCTCTGAGTTACAAAAACAATTCAGTAGATAATGCGAGAGTAGAGAGCTGCGGATGACATGCATTGCCGACAGCAGTCATTGTGATACATTTGTCTACCTGCCACCTGCCTTCAGCTGATCCAATCTAGCATCATGACCACGGGTGACTACAGAGATCCAGGCATGCACTGGATGATGTGTGTAGGCGTTATTTTAACTTTTGCATTTACCTGAGAACCTAAAGGTAGAACATCCAAACAGAAAAGCTAAAATAAAGGGAAAAATTCACTGTAATAAAAATGTAGTAAGGTGTTATTGGCAGTAGCTGGTAGTTAAAACCTGACTGCTCAGTCTACATGACGAGGCGCCATAGGAAGCCTGTAGAAGTGCAGTAATGATCTGTGTGTCTCCTCTGCTCCCTGTCAAAGAACTCTCTGTGTACACATGCTTACAGCCACTCAGCAACCGGAGGGGACCTCATTAAACATGCTGACAGGAACATGTCATTATACAGTCATTATATCAAAAGCAACAGTGATAGTCATTTTAATCTTAAATAAATAAATAAGTGAGCTATAGTAATTACATCATGCATATATTGGGTCTGTTCACAACGATGTTTCATATGTTAAATTAGTCATAATATACCAGGCTATTAACAGACACTTTTCATAGAGTTAGTCACTATTTGTACATGTCTCAATTTAGTTCAATTTTCTTTGTTAAAGGTTTTTTGTTGCCTTCACCTGAATCTAATTTATGCCATCTGTCTATCAAAGGTCCTTCTGATACTTCTGCAGAAATCTTCACATTCTTCACATTGAGCTGTTTTAGTTTAAGCTGGCTGTATGGTGGCTCAGTGGCTGTCACTGTTGCTTCACGGCAGCAATGTCCTAAGTTTGGATCCATGCGGGGTCCTTCTGTGTGGCGTTTACGTGGTCTTCCATGCTTGTGTCACCTCATGGCCGAAAAGAGTTCACCCTCTTTATATGTTGACCATCTTGCTCACCATATCAAAATATTAAACTACTTAAAAGATTATGGCTAAATAAAAATTAAAACAAAGAAAATACTTCAATGTGTCATCATTGAGGTATCATCACATAGTGTCACAGTGTACAGATAAGAAATGCTGCCAAAATACAACAGCTTAAAATTCTTTAGGCAGGTTGCAAGACGATACTTGACAACAACACTGACCCAACTTCAGTGTAAAACTGCCTGTGTGAGTCCTTGCTGTCTTGCACATGTGTCTTGTCTGACACATCTTCTGTCTCCCCTTTACTAATGATTAAACCATCTCCTGCTGAGTCTTTCTTAACCTCCAGATTTATGAAGCATCTCCAGAGTGTTTGGCTATTGATGCTAGAGACATGAAATGAACCTGCACAGCTGCCAGCAGCTAGTTGTGTTCATGTGTGAGTCACGTTTGACATTCAGGACTGACTGATGGTTTTGTGCTTGTATCCACTTTTATTTTCACTAGTTTATGAAATGCTTGATGGAAATATGGATAATCCCAAGTGAGCTTTATCTCCTGTGAACTTGTTTGTTTACAGATGTTCATAGACTACTTTTTTTTTTTTTTTTTTTTTGCACATTTGGTATGATGAATATTATTCCCACAGGTCTGAAATGAGGTACATACTGTAAAATAAGCTGTTATGTGTGTGTCTGTCTTTCTTTCTCAGGTTGTTGAAGACACAGTCACTGGAGTGGTTCTACACTAATGTGAAGAAGCGCTTCAAGAGGTTTGGCAGCGCCAAAGTGCTGAAGACTCTTTACAGGAAGCATCTGGCAGAACACAGTGCGCTTTCAGAGCTAACAGGTAAGCTCCTTTTATTATGTTAGATGCTTAGGATTTGCAGTTAGGAAACAATTCCTAACTTATCTCATGTGAAACAAGAAAACTTTACTAAAATCCCATACATGACTGGCTCTTTTCACATCCCTGGGTCTATATTAAATACTGTAAACAGCTTACTGTAGGGTGAATTTATTATAGTTTGTCTGCTCAGCTAAATGAGCTTGATTTTGTTTGAAATTGGTTTGATTTTTGCTGTTTTACATCTCAAAGAGGGTGAAACAGGATTAGGCGCTTGGCTTTCATCCCACATAACTTCATCAAATCGCCCAGGCTGTTGCTGCACTGCAAGTCTATTAATGTTTGTTTGCTTCTTTCATATCTTCAAGAAGCAGGGAATCAGTGCTTCTGTATGTTTTATGATACAGCGTTCAAGACTGTGTACAGATGACAGATGTATACGTGAACACAAAAATAGAGTTTGTTTTAACTTTAATTAATTGACTGCTTTTTAATTTGTTTTTTCTTTTCTTTTTGGCCTCAGGATTCATATAATTTAAAACTGCAGTGATCACACCTTTCATTTTTGTAATGCATAATTAATGTTAATATTAGGTATAACATGCAGTGGGTCACTCACAAAGATTAAGCCACAAAGAATAATAACCTGACACGGCATTTTTGAATGTAACACTATGCAGTAACTGACAGGCACAGTTACTAACAGGTAAACATATTGTAGACTCCCTTTACACTGATGCTGGTGCACACCAGATATGCTCAGGTACTTTGTAAGAATCTTTTCCTAAATTGTTGCTTTTTTTTTCCACCAGAGATTTAACTTTTAACCTTTTATGTATTTCAGTGACAGTAAGAGAAAAAACTTTGTGTCCTTCTTTAATGAAAGCCAAAGCAGACTTCCAGGTAGATCTTTGGTATATGGGGAAGCTTTCTCTGTCTTCACAGCTAAATGAGATTTAGGAGCTCGCAAGTCAGTCATGCTGCAAATGTTTTACTTCAGGTACTCTACAAAGCTTTGAATGAATGCCTTCATCTAGCGACATGTGCTCCGGCATGTGGGTCTAGTCGGTGACAAAGCAGTAGTGCATCTCTGAGCCACTGGTTCAGAGTATGATCTGATTTAACCGACAAGGGATTTCAGAGAATTATGTGTGTTTTGTGGAGGAGAGGTCACCTGCTGCAGATGATGCAGAGCTGTGACCCCGGTGGGAGGAGGACTGATGTGGGCTGGCATCAGACTGCCGCTCCTCTGATGTAGGTAGATGTTTTCATTCTCCATATGCTTGTGCATGCAAACACACATACACACTCTTTAGCACTCTCTTACTTAGGTTTTCATATGTTTATGACAGACGGGCACTGAAAACTCAACTGTTTATCCAGTTGCAAAATGCGATCATCTCAGTGTGACTCATGATGTCACTTTGCATATGAATAATGTGAGCGCCATGAATAGCATCAGAATTAGTAGAACTGACATTTGAAAACTAAATGCTGTGTGATCCTGAACCTTGTGTGAAATTTGTGCAACATTTCCCCTCAAGACCTTTCAACACAGCCCACTGATTCAACCAAGCTTGGAGACATTTTCCTCTAAAGAGTCAAACAAAAGAACACAGCGGCATTGAGCAGCAGAGTAAATGAGGGAAAATAGCTCATATATGTGTCATTTCTTCAAGGCTTTGTATAATACAGAAATGCAGTCTTTTTTAGTAATTTAAAATAATGATTACTGTTATGATTCATCATTTGTGAATTCTGAAATGAGTCCAGGACAGTTACCTAAAGGCCAATATGATGTCATGCTTCGTTCAACTAACAGTCAAAATCATGACAGTATTTACTATATAAATCTTTACAACTGTTGCACTTTACTATCACAGTTTCTTCTTAATTGAGTAATATGTGAATCAACAGATTTTACTACGTTTATAATACAGAATTTAGTGTCCTGCTGCAAATCTGATATAAGTATTAATATACACATGTAAAATCAGATATTGTCATAGACATACATGTAATTGCTGGCTGAGCCAAGTTTGCATTTTTTAATTAATGTATTTATTGATGAAACTCATATACATCTATGAATTGCATCTGAGCGAGCAAGGGTGACAAAGATTTCATTAGCCTCAGGTTACATTTAGTCCCAGGCTGTATAAAACATACCTGCACAACCTTAAACCTGCAGTTTTTCTATGCGTATGAGAAAATTACTCTACTGCTCCCTTGAGTTATGAGCACACCAAACATTTTCTAATGAGTTTATGGTCTTAGTGGCTAGATTCGAATCTTATGCAACACGGCGGTCTGCGTTTGTGTAAGTATGGATTTGGTGGCTATGATCAGATGACCTGTGCAGCTACTCTGCTGCTCCTCATGTTGAATTCAGTTGGCTAAACCCCCAATTTAAGAAGATGTTTCACAAGCTATATGGCTGATTTCCAAATCCTAGACACTGTAAAGCTAGTATAAAACTCAGAATTTGGTGAGTGACCCTAATCAGCGTCACCATAAGCTGATGTCTGCCACCCTTGATGTAACTTAACTTTCACCATGAACACAACCTGCTCTGTACCAGTCCTATTCAATTCAATTCAATTTTATTTATATAGCGCCAAATCACAACAAACAGTCGCCTCAAGGCGCTTTGTATTGTGGGTAAAGACCCTACAATAATACAGAGAAAACCCGACAGTCAAAACGACCCCCTATGAGCAGCACTTGGCGACAGTGGGAAGGAAAAACTCCCTTTTAACAGGAAGAAACCTCCAGCAGAACCAGGCTCAGGGAGGGGCAGCCATCTGCCGCGACCGGTTGGGCTGAGGGGAGAGAAAGACATGCTGTGGAAGAGAGCCAGAGATTAATATCAATTAATGATTAAATGCAGAGTGGAGTATAAACAAAGTAAATAAGGTGAATGAGAAGAAACAGTGCATTATGTGAACCCCCCAGCAGACTAGGCCTATAGCAGCATAACTAAGGGATGGTTCAGGGTCACCTGATCCAGCCCTAACTATAAGCTTTATCATAAAGGAAAGTTTTAAGCCTAATCTTAAAAATAGAGAGGGTGTCTGTCTCCCGAATCCAAGCTGGAAGCTGGTTCCACAGAAGAGGGGCCTGAAAGCTGAAGGCTCTGCCTCCCATTCTACTCTTAAGTATCCGAGGAACCACAAGTAAGCCAGCAGTCTGAGAGCGAAGTGCTCTATTGGGGTGATATGGTACTATGAGGTCTTTGAGATAAGATGGTGCCTGATTATTCAAGACCTTGTATGTGAGGAGAAGGATTTTAAATTTTATTCTAGATTTAACAGGGAGCCAATGAAGAGAAGCCAATATGGGAGAAATCTGCTCTCTCTTTCTAGTCCCTGTCAGTACTCTAGCTGCAGCATTTTGGATCAGCTGAAGGCTTTTCAGGGAGCTTTTAGGACAGCCTGATAATAATGAATTACAATAGTCCACCCTAGAAGTAATAAATGCATGAATTAGCTTTTCAGCATCACTCTGAGAAATTCCTACATAGTGAATTACTGTAAATGTCACCACAGTACTGCAAACAAAGCAGGTTAGCGTGCGCTGAAGTGTGCCAGACAAACTATGAGTTTAGGTGGCCAAAACGCTGTGGCTAAAAGTCAATAAACCAGAACACATTTTTCTGCCTAAACTTAAACTGTGGATGCCCAAACTTAACCATAGAATTTCAAAATGTGTTGTCATATATAAAAATTTACTAACACACTCATATTTGCCATTTCCCACATTTTCAAATGTGGGTCATTCAGCTAATAGAACATTATTTAGATTTCCTTCTTTTTTTTTACAAGGTCTTGAATAATCAGGCCGCATCTTATTTTAAAGATCTTATAGTCCCATATCACCCCAATAGAGCACTTCGCTCCCAGACTGCAGGCTTACTTGTGGTTCCTAGGATACTTAAGAGTAGAATGGGAGGCAGAGCCTTCAGCTTTCAGGCCCCTCTTCTGTGGAACCAGCTCCCAGCTTGGAGTTTGGACACCCTCTCTATTTTTGAGATTAGGCTTAAAACTTTCCTTTTTGATAAAGCTTATAGTTAGAGCTGGATCAGGTGACCCTGAACCATCCCTTAGTTATGCTGCAATAGGCCTAGGCTCCTGGGGGGGTTCCTGTGATACAATGAATATTTCTTTTCACTCACCTCTTTTTACCTCTTTGGTTATACATCACTCTCCATTTAATCATTTGTTATTATTAATCTCTGGCTCTCTTCCGCAGTGGGCCTTTTGTCCTGTGTCTCTCCCCTCAGCCCAACCAGTCGCGGCAGATGGCTTCCCCTCCCTGAGCCTGGTTCTGCCGGAGGTTTCTTCCTGTTAAAAGGGAGTTTTCCTTCCCACTGTTGCCAAGTGCTTGATGTGATATTCCCGATGTTCTTCACATGTTTGGAATAACCTGTCATTGGTGAATCACATTCAATAAGAGAGTCTTATTTTCTGCAGCAGAGTTCATTTTCTCATGCATGCCTCTCTCAGCTTGCCTTTCTGGGAGACTCGTGGTGCCTTCAGGGTTACAGACTCGTGATGCCTTCAGGGTTACAGTGACCTCTGGTTTTGATTTAGCTCATACTTCTTTTTCATGTCCCTGCACTTGGGCCAAATGTGTCCTGACTCATTAGATGTTATGACACAGATGTCTGCAGACACATGTATGAGGGGTCACTGGAACAAATCCCTGCTCCCGTATATGAACCACAAACAAAAACCCTACATTTTTCTCTATTTCAGGATATTTCACATCAAGCTCGCCTGTGGAGATTTTAGCAGTGAAAGGACTCAGAACTGAAGTAAAGTGCTTGCTGCATTTTCAAAATCTGAACAGTTCGTATCACTTAAGTGCTCTCTTTGCCCTTTCAAATGAATTAAATGACCCTGTGTACTCAGCTGTACCCTTGAACCAGGCCCTGCTGTGCACACATCCAGTTGCCTGGTAATGCCAGACATGAGGCTGCTCTAATGCACTTATATAACCACAAATGGCCGCATTGTTGCATGAATATTTAAATGATGTGAAAAGAGCTCAGAGCTCAAGAGCTGGAAGGGGAAGCCATGTAGAAACGACTGGGCTCTCTGCTGAGCAATTATCAACATTAAAATCAGATTATGGATTTCAAATGTCTATGCTCGAGATACTGTAGATAATGGTTTGTAGCTATATCTGTTTACAGCATAGATATATCATCAGCACATTATTTACTTATTTATTTATTTTAGTTAGTTAGATATTTAAAATGAATTACTGCTACCACCACGAATAGTTAAAGGCAGCTCCACCCACAAATCCAAAACCCATACAGGCTAATTGCATGACATATAAAGATGGAAACAAATAATCAAAGCATGCAGATCACATGGTAATCAATCATTTATTTCAAAGTACAACTGAGGTTTAAGTATCTGCAATAAAAACTGTCATAATAAAATATGCAAAACTAATTCTCATAATTGCAATGTGTAGTGTCAATAACATACATTTTAAAAAATGACAATGACCAAAAGCATGCTCTTTCATCCCCTTAATGCTTCATCTTATTTAGAGTTGGGGTTTTTTTCTGTGCTCTAGTTCCGGGATAAAAAGGTTAATCCTGTGTGGAAGTCCTCTGTCCTTTAACGTTCATGTAAACATCTGTGTGTGTGTCTGCAGAGGGCAGCGCCTACGAAGAGAGCATCTGCAATGAGGACAGCGTCTGTGGGAGCGACTCAACCTTTTACAGACAAACTGAAGGTGCACAGACATCTTATAAAATATTCACTGATGCTTGTTTACTGTGCAGCTGTTATTGTAATTTCATACACTTGGTTTTTCAAATATCAAAATTATGACATATGCATCTAGAACATTGCATTTAGTTCCAAAGTTACAAATTTTGATTTCCCAATTTGGCTTTGTCCCATGTGTGGCTGAAATAAATGTGTTATGAACATTGTGTTAAATGTTGAGCTAATCTGTTTTAGTTTCTGTTTATTAGTAATCACATTTCTATAAGAGGAGCACCCTAGCAGCAGCACTGTATTCTTTGAATTTTGAACAGTATTATAATATCAATTGATATGTTAAAGATATTAAAGCAGAATTTGGGTTTGCAGGGAAATTGTTGCTTTCTTGCAGAGAATATTAAGATGCAGGAAGGCAGATTTTGTTAACACCATTTGGTCAGTTAGCTGCCAGCTGACAAAAAAGGTGATGATCTTCTTGTGTTACTCTCTGTAGAAAAACCATATAATGTATTTCCCACAGTGTTAACAGCGGTTTTAGGCCTATTAATGTTGCATTCCATCATTTAATGCTTACTGGCCTCACTTATTAACTGAATTTCATGGTTAAACAGGGGAATGCATAATAATAAAGAGCCATCCAGAACCTCATAGATTTGATGCAGGAATTCCTCCATGGTTTGTGACATAGTTGCTGCAGGATGGTGATTTAACTGCAGAATAACACAGGTGCTCAGCAACCTTGCTTTTATTACCAGTTGGGTTGAGTCCCCTATTGTGAAGACACCAGATGGGTTGTGTTCATCAGTGCAGATTGACTCAGATTGATTGCAACATGCTGGCAGTCTGTCTGCATTTATAAATGAGACAGCAATTATTTGAAAATCTTTGACAATCTGTCTGAAAGTGACTGGAGTCAGATGTGAGAGCTTTTCCATCCTTTCCCTGTAATTCTGTCAGTGAAATATCCACCATCAATTTGCCACACAGCAGACTTGGAAGATTTGGGTAGTCTGCTATTTGTACTTTTTGTCCTGATTGGTAATCCATTCCCTTTCATAGTGAAATTCCATAAGAACAACATTTCACAATATCCAGGTCAAAGTTATTTGAGGATGTTGGTAATCCTCTCATGAATCCATATTTGTTCCCATGCTGACATTCATGTAATGCTTTATAGCAGATAAAACACAGAAGAACTGAATAGTTTTATGATGTTAGTTGTAATCTTTTGGCTCGGGTTCCCAGCTGCATCTCAAGCAGCCATGTCAGTCTGTTCTCTTCTGTCCTGCCCTGCCCTTGACATCTCCTCACTCTCCTAGTTCATTTCACAAACAGGATGATTGACAGCAAACGTGAATGAAAAGCTGCTCTGGGCTGATGGTCATGTGTCAGTCTGCAGTGCCTCAGAAACTGGCACGAGGGAACGAAGACAGATTAGTCATGCATGTCTTTAAAAGAGAACTGGACTGAAAAGTGCTTTAAATCCTACTTCAAGACCATTCAGGTAACAACAAAACGCATGACTGTGGTTTTTGTGTTTAGAGCACAGCATGGCAGAGACGCTCACTGTGGCCAGGCGGGTGGCAGAGGAGGCCATAGACGAGGCCATTGCCAAGGCTGAATTTGACACTTCCAGTCAGGTTATTCTTGTTTTTCATGTCATACAAATAGTTACTTATTGTTGGAACTCTAATCTACCCATGCTGTATCCTACTAGAAATGCTGCATTATGTTGAGGATTACCCTCAATCTGCGCTTTGATAAATAGCCTCTAGAGACCTTCCATGAAGTTTCTCTTTAATCTGACTTTACTGTTGGGTATTTTCTTTGAATCAGATTATGTTAAACCACCAGGATTATGCTGCAGTCCAAATGATGGTTTAATAATACAGTATAAGACAATGGCAGGGACATTGCTAGGATGACAACAACATAAGAAGGAATGTGTTCATTAAGGTACAGCATTAGGCGTCAAATTTAAACTGCTTTCAAAAATTGCATTCACTGTTTAATTAAAGCCACTTTGTACACAGTTCATCTGTTTTCACAGGATCAAAAGTAATTGCATATTTTACTCGCAGTATGAGCATTGTGATAGCCAATTATTTAATGAAGTAGGGGTAGAGTACTTTTCTATTCTAATTAAGCACTCAAAGCACTTTTTACTGCAGACCTCATTCTCCGAGTTACACAGAACTTTGCTCTAACTCTAAATGCAGTGTCTGATATTCATGCACACACACACACACACACTCGTGATGTGATGAATGCATCAGGGACTACTTGGAGTTTATTATCTTGCCCAAGGTGACTTAAATACACCGACAGCAGGAGCCAGGGATTGAACTGCCAGCCTTCTGATTAGCAGATGCCCTGTACTACCTCCTGAGCTACAGCTGCACTCATGTCCTTCACTGACACTTGATTTCTGAATTTCAAATCCCCTGTGGTGGTGAACAGGGGCAAAATTACAAAAAAAAAATGACATCACTACAGGTTTAGTGAGGACCCGCTGTGAAGCCCCAGCCGAGTGTCCTTCCTGATGTTATCCTGCTGTTTTGAGTGAGTGACCCTCATATGGTAATAACTTGTCAGTCACAAGGTAGGCCTGCCCAAAAGCATTTCCTCCCTTTCTACTCTAATTGGAGCCATAATTTACAAAATGAACATCACGTTGTATTTAATAAGACGAACGTGAGACCATGAAGTCATCAGGTTGTGTCTTTTCTGCGGTCATAGGGAAAATGGCCAGAGTCACCGCCCTCTGCTGGTCTTTTTAAAGAATGCACTTTGGAGGCAATTCCACATCTATCGCTATGAGATATAATTTTCTTCATAGGTGAACATTATTTACATAAAAGTAAAAATTATTTAATGAAAAATACATTCATGAAGTAGTTTCCTGTAGCTCCTAAACAATGTTCTTCTAAGGTTCACACACCTTTAAGTAAGTCAGACTTAAAAAAAGAAGAGGCCGCACTAAGATGATAAACTTTTTTGTGTAGGAAAATTACTTTGTGCAATGTACATTTGGGCTCATCACTTGACCTCTCTATCTGTAAACTGGATCAAAAAGTAGATTTCTAGTTCTGCTGCCACTTAAAAAAAACAAAAAAAAAACGGCTATATTAGAAAAGACTTGCTTCTTTCTAATCTGTTAAAGTTTGCCAAAGCTTTTGGATGTTTGGATATTTAGTATATATTCAGAGGAGTAATCAGCTTATAGTGTGCATGTGTGTGGTAATGAATAGCTTTTTTATTTGTGTTTACAACAGGAGAAGCAGAATGAGGCACAGTATCTGCAGGAGCACAGAGGAGAGCTCATTGAGGAACTGGCCAAAACAATTGTCCAAAAAGTAAAAATGATAAGAATGATTATTTTTCATGGTATCAATTTTTTTGTGTGTAATTAGACTGTTTTACTTTATGTGTGACACCATCTGCAAAGAGGAAAGAAGCTTTCACATTTCTTGAAATTCAAGTCTCCTCAACATGATTAAAGCAAAAGTGTCAATTTAATTAAAAATCAGCTGATGTTAGTTTGTTTCCTTCTGTATGGTATCTGAGCTGTATGCAGCACTAACCCCGGTCTCTGTTTATGTAAGATTATTAATAGGAGGAAGACTTTGGCTGCAATGACAGCAGAATATGACCACGACTGGGCCCTTGAACGCAACCCCGACCTTCATCCCCATCATCAGTTCCCCTCTGATCAAGCATCCAGCTCCCAGAAACATCAACCAAGCCTTTGGGTAAAAATCACAATGTTTTGTGATGAAAACATTTTAAGTGCTGGAAAGTACCTCAAATAATTCATTTCAAGTAAGTAGAGTAAATAAATTGGTTAGAGGTTAAAGCTTCATGAACACATGCAGTATGAAGAACAACTTTATTACTTGACTGATGTTCAGTAAAATAAATAAATAAATAAAACAGCAAACTATATACATCTGATCAAAAATATCCACCAATGAGGTCCTGATAATGGTGGCCTGGGCTTATGTTCATGTTGTATAAAGCCAGTCATTGTTCCTGGAAATGAGGAGTGCCCAATAGAAAAGCACCCAGGTCATTGTTAAAAATTTTTATTTAAAAATTACTTTTGTTGGTAATTTACCCCAAAGGTGTTCTGTCGGGTTAAGGCCAGGACTCTGTGCAGACCAGTCAAGTTCTTCCTTACCAAACTTGATCATCCATGTCTTTATGGACCTTACTTTGTGCACTGGTGTGCAGTCATGTTCCCACAAACTGTCCCCACAAACTTGGGAACGTGAAATTTTCCAAATGTTTTCGTATGCTGACACTTTAAGAGTTCCATTCAATAGAATGGGAGGAGGTCGAGCCCAACTCCTGAAAAACAACCTCACACCATACCCCCCCCCCCCCCCCCCCCCCCCCCCCCCCCCCCCCCCACCCCCCACAGACAGCCAGTGCTCTGGAGCCCAGTGGTGGTGTGCTTTACACCATTACCCATTTTATGTGGCGTACCACTTCATGACATATTTTCTGTTTGCATATGCTGACCTCTGCTGGTTAAACTGCTCAACATGCAATCTTTATTTTATTTTATTTTTTCACTCATAGAAATAAGAAAATCAAATATAGTTAGAATATGACTTTTTTTCTAATTTAGCAATAATTTTTATCTCTTTCCTCAGAGGTCTCAATCTGCTTTCTCATTGGCGGACAATGACATGCCAGGTCTCGTACAAGACTCCACACAGACATCAAAGAAGGAAGGAAGCGGGTCTGTCTGGAAGAGTGTAGACCGGCTGGATAACCCTGGTAAGGTTTTAACCTCAACAACTCACCAGTATGTCAAACTCACAGTTGTAAGTGTGGTATTTTACGTACATGTATCTCCCCGCACCTCGGTTGTTGCAGCTGCATCTTTACATAGTTGGGGTTAGGGCAGCACGGTGATGTGGTGGTTTGCACTGCTGCCTCACATAGTCCTGCGACAGGCTGGCGACCTTTGCAACCCCTCCCACCCCACACGTGAATCACTTTTTACAGACGTTATTTAGCAGTAGATCATAATGATTTAATGTACTGCCATATCATATATACAACATGTGCTCATGTAACTAAAATAAAATGGTTTTGTTGAAAGGTAAAAGCTAGCCAATGCTATTGTAAAGAAAGTGATCCACATCTGCATCAGTTTATATTTTCATTTCCTCATACTTTATCTCACTACAAAGTTTCATAAAAAATGACTTTATAATCAACTTTTATTCTTTGACAAACAATTCTGATGTGACAAACAAGGCTGATGTGGCCTTGGTGGAGAAAGAATACTGGGAGCAGTAATGTCATACTCTCAGTTCTAGTTGAAGGTATGTCAGATAATACTTGTGTGGGTGTTTTTGTTTGTTTATGCTGCTGCATCATTATATGCTTCTTTTGGCACACAATCTCTGCTTATCTGCATAATATCTGCATCCTTGTGTGTGTATGTGTGTATACTTGTATGCGGAGGTGTGTCCTCAGTGCTGAAGAGCCCAGACGGGAATTGGATTGCCCTGCAGAGCGCCCAGCTGTCCCGTCCCAGCCTGCTCGCTAAAAGGAAGAGCCTGGTCTACAGTGCCTTGGAGAGGGAGTCCGGAGTGGTGTCAGCCTACGAAGGTCTGGGCTCTGACAAGGAAAGCAAACCAGAGCCTGACAGCTCCTGGGGTGCCGCCCTCAAGGAGATCCACAGGAAGATGACGGACTCGAACTTCAACCTGCAAGACGCCAGTGACAGGATCCCGTCGCCGCAAACGGGCCATCGAGACAGCCTAGATGGTCTGTTTTCAGACTCTGAGGCGAACTGGAAACCTAAAAAACCTCTGCTGGCTCGCTTAAAGCGAAAGGTGCCAGCAGAGATCAGGAAACCTTCATCATCCCATAGGACCAACATCATCGATGTGAACTTTAACCTGGAAGGAGCGGGACGGAATGAGGAGGTGGCTGCTGAGCCCAAGGTGGAAAAAATGAGGAAATCACGGAAGAAGAGGAAGAGTAAAAAAGAAACGGCGTCTTCTTCTCTTGTGTCGGTAAGAAATCAATAAAGTGAACTTACAAGCAGATGAGAGGAGACTGGACTAGCCAGCTGAATCATTCAAAGACCATTAAACATGCAAAACTGCCAACTTTAGCCCTGACATGTGTTTAATTTCAGCATTAGAATTTGTTTACACAGATGAAGGTACAGTGGAATGAGATAATTACTCAGTTAACTGATAAATCATTTAGTCAACTTTGTTCATATCAGCATATCTAAATCATACATAATAGCAATGATAAATCTAATAAATTAATATTTTCTAAGTCATACAGTTCAACATATTTTCCATTTACAGGATTTAAATCAAAATGACAACTTCTCACCCCATCCTTCTGATAATGTGACCTCTGACACTCTGACGTCTGAAGCCACAACCCCTGAACCTTTTGAGTCTGAGGGAAACATCACTGGAAACAGAGACACTCACATGGATGAAGAACTTCAGTTAAACCTGCAGCAGCAAGGACGAGTTTCTGACTCCACCACAAGAGAAGAAAAGCTTGATGAAGACGGAGATGTTGGACAGATGAAGAAAAGCAGTCAAGAAAATGAGGACAGAATGGAAGAAGATGAGAGGCTATGGAAAATGGAGATTGATTTGTATGAAGGGAGAATGGAGGATGAGGAAGAGAAAGAAATGGATGAAGAGATGAAATGTAGATTGCACAGGCTTGTTGCACAGTCCAGACTCTCATACTTCTCATCATCTGAGGATAAGCTTGACAGAGCGGGGCAAAGTGAAGGAGAATGGGATGGAGAAAAAGATGAAGATATGGAGGAGGAAGATAAAGAGCAGGAGGGAAAAAAGCCAAAAGGACTCACTTACAAAATTTGTCAGTTGGAAAAACAAGTCAGAGCTACACAGTTCTCATCCACAGAGGACGAGCTGGACAAGATTGGCATTGAAGAAAAGGAAAAAGGAGAGGAAAAGGAAGAGGAAGAGGAGGAGGACAAGAACGAGGAGCTGGTGCTGAAAGTGTGCAGATTAGTTAATCAAGTCAGCGCCTCAGAGTTTTCATCTACAGAGGATGAGTTGGACAGAGTGGGCAGAGAGGGAGAGGAGACAATAGATGAAGAGTCTCTTTGGAAACTACCATTAGAAGAAGCAGCACAGCTACGCGATTTGGTCAGTTTAGTCAGAGCTTCTCAGTTTTCTTCCACTGAAGATGAGCTAGATAGAATTGGAGAGAATGAGAGAGACATAGAGGAGGAGGTAAAACAAAGAGAAAGTGAGAGCAGCATTGAGATGGACGAGCTTTGGGAGAGAGTAGAGAGGGAGAGGAGAGAATCCATTGGAGACCTGGATGTGAAAATGTTTGAGTTAATGGCTGATTTTGAGGGCAGTGATGAAAAAGTAATACATGAGGATGCTTTTTACAATCAGATACAAGTCGAGGCTGTCCAGCATGAGGAAAATGAGGTAGAGGAAAATAAAGAATGCGTCATGGAGAGAGTAACAGGGGATGAAACAATAGCCAATGGGCACTTAGGTGGTGAAAAAGTAGAAGTTTTGAAAGGAGAGCCAGAGAAAGGACAAGAGATTGAGTTAAAAACAGGGGTGGAGGCACAGGGAAGTGACTTAAGTGAACTAGAAGTGCAGCAAAAGAATTGGTTTGAGGCAAAGTGGCCAGACCAAGAAAGAGAGGACAAGTTTCAGAAAGAAAGCAAAGACAGTGAGAGGAAGAGCCAAACTGTAGTGGACAGCGATGAAGAATTTGACAGAATAATCAGCAGCATGCTGTTGATGACTTTGGATGACATGCACGGAGAAGCAATAACAGATAATACTGGAGAAAGAAACAGAGAGCCAGAGCATGAAGAGACATATGAAAACAATAACGGAGGAAGAGAGAATGGAGAAAAGACCGGACAAAGCACAGGTGCTTCAGAGGAGATGGGACATTTTTCAAAGGAGCCTCAAAGTCAAAGTGACCACCAGAGGTCAGAGGTGAAAAATGATGAAAATGTAAGTAAAGAAACTGAAGGAGATATTTTTGCAAAACAGGAGAGTGCAGACATGGCAGGCAGAGATATAAATGAGCAAAAAGAAAGAGAAAAAAGTTTATCTGAAGAAAAACCTGCAGATACGACATTCACCGAGACATTTGAGACAAATGAAGCAAACCTGACGTGTGAAAGAACTGAAGAGGACAAAGAGGATGGAAGAGGAAAACTGGCAGCAGAGTGGCAAGCATTGGAGACATGGGGAGGTACTGCAGACCTGGGGAAGGAAGATACTGCAAACATAGAGAAGGAAGATACTGCAGACGCAGAGAAGGAAGATACTGCAGACGCAGAGAAGGAAGATACTGCAGACGCAGAGAAGGAAGATGAGGAAATCAACGAAAAAAATGCAGCCATCATGGAGCAGAGCGGCCCTTCATCTCTATCGGAGGGTTTACTGTCTGCAGAGGAGATTCAAAATGTAAGCGCTCAAGCTGTGAGACAGTTTCAGAGGCTTGTTTCTGCCTCTTATTTCCTACTAACAGTCTACTGGGGTAAAGCGAGCCTGTGTAACTTGAACACACACACACACACACACACACACACACACACACACACACACACACACACACACACACACACACACACACACACACACACACACACACACACACACATGCTACGATTGCAAATGAAAAGGTCAATTCATGAGAAATAAAACACAGATTTCATTATTTCTATCCATGAATGGGGTTTTGCTGCTACAGGATTAACTATGTCTGCTACAGGAATAATCCTGTAGCAGACATAGTCTGTCCTAATAACCAGATTTCTTAAAGACCACTTTTAATCGTACTAACAAGTCTGTGTGGTGGTTTTTATTTGCCAGAAGTTCTCTGATTAATTCCTGGCTGGCCAAACCTAAGCATTTGATTCCATTGTCAAAAAGTCTACTTGATTTTTATTATTAAAGCATATAGTGCTTGGTATAAATTAGTTAATTGGCAGTACAAACAATGCCTCGATTCTGTACACGTCTGTGATGCCTCTCACGTGTCAGCCAGGAGGAGGAACAACAAGAAAGTGGGATGTGTGTATACTGTAAGTGGCATTCGAGTTCGCAGTGCTCGGCAGAAGTCACACAGGCTCACTTTAAAGTCTAATGCACACTCACTAAAAATGATTCTTTTTGTAATGCAGCTAACATCTTGCTGACCCTTCTTTTTCCCATGTGCTTCGTTTTCGTCTGTGCTGTGTTGGTGTAGGGTAGAGACACGGAGCTTTACAAAACACTAGAGTTTATATCAGCTCTGTTGGAGCAGGTGAGAACTTTGCTTTGGTTGCAGAGGGGTCATCAAATTCATTTTTGTTTCTCATAATTTTCATGCTTCTCATGCAAACATTGTGCTTTAAAATGTCGTCATTGTTTATGTATTTGTGTAAAAGTGCACCCCCCCAAAAAAGCCATCCATTTATCACTATCACTATCCACTGTGACTCATACAGAAGCCCCTCCTCTACAAAACTGGAATCAATTTTCATTCATTCATGCGTGCAGATCAAGTATTATTTTTATTTTGAACTTTATTTAGAGTAATAGATTGAGCGGCTCTCCTACTGCCAAACCATGAAGCTACATTTCATTACTCTGAGTACAGGCTAACTTAAGAGCGTTAGCATCCCAGTATGGCTTTAAAAAAAAAAAAGAAATCAAGATGTGGAGGAAGTTCAAACTGAAAGTTCTAAAATCTAAAACTTGGCACGTGTACACTGTGTTATTACAATTACAACATTTTGGTCATGCATAGCTGGATATCAGCAATTTTTCTACTATATTCCTACTCATTTTTCTAAAATTTAAATGAAGGTTTTTTGATGCTGCCAGGAGATTGTAGGAATTAGAGAAACTGTCTCTGTTTGTGTGCTG
Organism: Archocentrus centrarchus; assembly: GCF_007364275.1. NCBI lineage: Eukaryota > Metazoa > Chordata > Actinopteri > Cichliformes > Cichlidae > Archocentrus > Archocentrus centrarchus. Next base: position 23,160,203 of record NC_044362.1, on the reverse strand, counting down.
TAGAGGTACTCAGCGGTGTCCCTGCGCAACATCACTACTGAGATGTTGAAGGTGCTGAATGCCACCGAAGAGCTGCTGCAGGGCGTGGAGGGAGGAGAAAACACCCATCTCCCATCCACCTCGCTGCCCCCCAACACTGACGCCAAGAAACTGGACCAGCAGTTCTCCAGACTGGAGGAAAATGTGAGTTTGGTTTAAATAAATTTTATAGCACATGCTGTACAATGAGCTCTCGTTTGCCACTTGTTTTAAATGTGCAGTATTATGCTGCAACCCGGTCCATAAGTGTAAAATTAAATATTAATATAAATGTGCATTTAGACACACATTAAAAAGAAACAAATGGAATACAGGAATGGCTTAATGTTGCATGAGATTACTGTGAAGATGACTATTAAAGGAATCATTCTGAGGGTTTACTTTCTCCTTCACTACAAGCTGACATTTTCTGCTTTGTGCCATTCTAGTAGATTTAGAGGTTAAAGAAGTGGGTTTAGAACATTTTAAAGTTCAAACTAAAGAGTAATGTTCAAAGGTCAACAGGTTCCTTGAACATGTTCAGATGAGAACTGCAGTTAAGCTTGCTTTTTAAAATAATGTTGATGTGCTGCAGGTGTACATGGCAGCGGGTTCAGTGTACAGTCTGGAGGCCGAGCTGAGTGACCTAGAGGAGTGTGCCAGGGGAATCTGCAGCTCCACGTCTGACATGGAGCTGTCCTTCCTGGAGGAGCAGGTGGCAGCAGCAGCTGCCAAGGTTCAGCAGTCTGAACTACAGGTGGGTTGGAGCTAAATATTTATATATGTAAATAAAAGGAGAATTTTGGATGCAAAAGGAAGATATATCATGTTGAAAAAGATTTGGCTGTAATAACATCACAAACTACACTTTGTGATCTTATTACATCAAATGAAAATCAATTCAATTATGCAACAGTACAGTTTTATTGCTCAAAAACAAGCGTTAATACTTTTCTGCATCTGCTGTAGATCTCTGACATCTCAGCAAGAATTGCTGCTTTGAAGAATGCGGGCCTCAATGTGGACACACGGTCACGCTCCGCTAAGAGCAGGATTCCGGTTATGGTACAGTATCTGTTTACACTAGCACACTGCAGTGAGTCCATCAGAACAGGAAGTCTTGGCACATGTACACAAAACTCTTTCTCACATGCATCTCCTTGCAGCCTGTCACCCTGGACTCCTCAAGACAGACGAGAAGGCGATTACCTGCACCACCAGTGAAAGGTGAAAAAGCACTCTCACTTCTAACTTCCTGTACATAATATTATACAGTATACAGGAACAGGTATATTGTCTGGATAGAATATACTTATTTTAACTATTCTAGGAAATGATCCGTAACATTCAAACATCAATTTTAGGCTGTCACCGTGACAACAGCAAACTTATTCTAGAGATTAACTGATGGCATCTTTTTAGACAAAATCAGCAAAACAATACTAATTGCTTTGATTCTGTATTTTTGTTTTTTAATTTTTACTTTTTATCTTCTCTGAGTTCCAACTCATATTCCCTTTTTATTTCAGTGCATCATGCATCTGCTTTTACACAGTATTCTACTGTATATACAGGATGGAACAGATTTCTTTCTCTTTAGCATCTTGATGTCTGATGTGTTGCAAGTGCAGCTGGTGCAGATTATTTCTACCTTGGATACAAAATGTTCCTGGATGTATGAGGACATCCTGTTGTTTTAGGGCATCGTGGATTTTACACACTGAACATTTTGCTAGCACTCTAAATAATATGTACAAGTATCACAATGTACCCTGTGGCTTGTCATGCCAGGAAAAGCATTGCTAACAGTGGCTCAGTACTAGTAAATGTCATTGAAACAAACTCATTTACATGGAGCCCAGTGGGTGTATTTAATGTGTGTTTTTTCCAGTCATAATGTCTTTTGTAAAAAGGGCTTATCTTCTGTTTTGGTTACAAATTAATGTGTGTTTCTCTCAATTTTCTTTCATTCTGTTTTAGAATACAAGGAAGCCTAAGTCACCAAACCAGAACCTTTATAGTACCTCCAACTCAGCAGTGCCTTGACCCCGTCACTCTGCAGCCTACGGGCCAGTCTTAAATGATCCATTCAGATGCCATTTGCCTTAATTTAATTTTAAGTTAGTCATGCCTGAAATCGTATACTGTACCACAAAACAGTAGTACTGTATGTGTAATTTATGTTGTATTTCACTGATAATGCAGGAAATGGCGGATTTGTGTCATCTTGTCAGATAAAATTAGATTTCTATCAGCGCTGATCATTCAGCTAAACCATCAGCTAATAAGATAATCATTTTACTCTTTAATTTTCCAAACAGTGAGGAAACTGAAATTATTACACACGAAGTGTACAAAAAGTCTAAATGTTTTTATTTAGAAAACTTTTCATCGTCTTCATTTTACTGCTGTCGTCCTTTTTAAAGTTTAAATTATATCAGCAGGTGCAAATACTGGACACAATCTGCAATTTACACTGTACATTATATAGAAAATACAGAGATTACACTTACATGGGAGCAGTTATAGCATGTTAGAGAAATGTTGGGATACTGCATTATGTCCACGGTTAATATAAAATTAAAAAAATTATGTATACCTGCATTTTTTTAAGAGTGTGTGTTAAAGTGTACATATCTGCACAGCAAAGCAATCAGTAAATGTTGTTTTCTGCCTTTTAAGTACAGAAAATAAAGAAAAATAAGCAAAGTTGCTGCAGTGTGTAAATGTTAGACTCTGTGATAAACAGGGCTGAAAACACTGTGCATCCTGTTTTCCCTCTCGGGTGGATGTGGGTGTAACGGTGAGGAATTTAGTCTGTATTTTTTGAGAAGAGGAAGTGACACCTAAATATGACATTCCTCTTTGTGAAGAAGGTGTGGGAAGGACAGCAGTCCTAAAGCTGTCTTTGAACGCACATTAAACCATTCAGCAGCATCACCTCTCACTCTTTGTGGTGCTGCAGTAAAGATGATTGGATGACCTGAGCAGAGTAAACCTTTATGCTTTATAAATGGATTCAAATATGAAGCAAAACTGGTCCATAAAAATAATTGTAACAATTTCCTCATAGAGGTTTGGTGTTTTTGTGTTTCTGAATACTCAACTGTTGTCCTTGAAGTAAACTTGTGCAACAGCTAAATAAAAATAAATTGTAGCATCTGAGAAAGGAAGAAGATGTCCTTAGAGAACCAGCTCTGTCCCAAAGCATGGTGGGATTTGCAGTTTTGGTCAGGAGCTCTCTGAGCTTAGGAAGCGCTCCCTCTGATCGGGAATGATGAATCCTTCTTTCTGTTCACTCTCTCGTCTGTCTGCAATCACAAAAGACTGTTTGGGATCGATGACCACCATGCTGTCTCTGTCCTGACCGGGAGCTTCCACCTCAGCGTACGAAGGGCGACCTGAGCCTCGCCTGAACTTCAGGATTGGCCAGTGGGTTGGACGTCGCTGTGGGCGGGGTTAGAAAACAGAAAATGAATACACAGGATAGTTCAAGGGAAAAAAAATAGAGAAGTTATTATATTATCTTTCCCCCCATTTTCTGCAGTCATTACTGTCCAACAACAAACACAATGATCACAGATAATCATTCCACTACATGTTCACCTAAAGCAATATGATGTTGCTTTCCCATTGTATTCTATTTTAGAGGTGTTCATTTATTTATTTTTTAATTGGACTGACTTCTATTCAGATTTTTTTAGCGTATGTAAATTAGGGTTGGAAAAATGGGACATTAGTCCATTACAAGGGAATATTTCACTGAATATCCAGGTCATGATATCTGGACTTCTTTTTTTCCCCTCCTCTGAGAAAAAAAATGTTTTTTTAAAAGTTAGTCAAACATTCAAAATTACAGTTTTAAATATGATTGCATTTATTTTGTACATGAATAGAGGAAATGTAAAATATACTCAGCAGTGTACTTGTAGGTTCACAAGCAGGTGAACACAAAGTGACTCACTGGTGTTGATTCAGTTAATCAAGTTCACTAAAATGACTCCCCTGGAAATGATGAGTAACTGCAAATGTTGAGCATGTCTGGCTATTAATTTTAATCACATCTAAAGGGAAATTTGAGGAACCATATGTATATAATATATGGTAATTGCGAGTAGTTGTCAAAAAGTCGTAAAGTTGAGTTATAGAAACCTTTGCTGGGTTTTGGTACACGCACCTCCATGAAGAAGAGGCTGGCGCTGGAGGTGGGGTGGTTATACATGTATACGTATGTAAGGAGGGCTGCTGCCATTAAGACCATCACTACGAGGAAGCCCACCAGCAGAGGAATCTGCAGCCCCTCATCAGTGTTGCCTGGGGTCTCCTCCTTTCCTGCTGTACAGAGAGGATGGCTCAGCTCATCAACTTAAATTTAAATGTTGCTGTACTCACATACAGTAACAGGTTCTCAATGCAAGTTTAAGTTGCAAAGAAAGTTGTTTTTACCAACATTTTACCAATGTGCGAAATGGTGCTTTTTCACATGTAGAACAACAGGAAATCGTCTGTCTCAGATATGTTTGACTAAGGCGGGGGTGCTGCCTGGACACACACACACACACACACACACACACACACACACACACACACACACACACACACACACACACACACACACACACACAGACTGGCTCTGAATTCACTAAGGAAATTACCTGCGCTGTTCTCACATGGGTGCAATTGGACGTCACACACTTTGTACTAAGGAGCTAGCAAGTAGAGACCATTTCAGGTCCAATACAACTGTATGACACATTCATGTATGACATGCCTATGAATGACTTACGTGCTTCATTGATGTGCAAAGCAGTCTCACTTTTATCTGGAAAAGAAAAAAACAAAGACACAGCATTTAAATCAGACACAGTACATGTCATGTTGTAACATTTATTTATTTATTCATTTGGTTAAATTTGAGGAGTGGCTGTTTGAGTGGATGCACATTTTTTGAGTAGTCTGTAAAGCTAATTATTTTTGTTAAGCTTTCACTGAAACACTTCAGTGCACTTGACTTCTGCCATAAAATATCCAGAATGATCCTAAAATGTAAGATTCTTCTCACTCAGCCAGAGTGCTAAACGTATATTGCGCCATCCTTTTGCAAACTGAGGACATGATGCAGTATTTAACATGGCGCTGTATATGCTCAGCTATGAGCTAACAGACGGCTGGGAAATAGCTGACCACATGACCTTCACCCTGTCAGACCTTCCACAACACACCAAGCATGGATACTGTGCAATGACAACAACAAACATTTATTCATGGGGTTGTAATGATGGCTTCGCTGCAGAGCTGCGACCATCTAATAAAAGGCATCCCTAATGCTGTCTTGGAAATGACTTTTTGTGTTTATAAAGCAAATAAAATAAAAGTGTGATTAAGGCAAAGATAAATTGCTGTAATTATATTTGTTGACCTCAGTAGAAGCCATACTTCTCATTCACAAGTGGTCACCACAGCGGGTAGTTCCACATGTGTGAGTTGGCAGATTTTTATGCCATCCTGACGCAACCCCAAAGTGATCTGTGGCACCTCCCGGGATCAAACCGGGGATATTTCATTTGTTAGGCAAATGTGTAATTCACTACACCATGGAGCCACTATTTGTTAACCTCAATATGTCATTTATATCAGAGCATCAATGTCAAAATTGTACAATTAAAACACCAGGGGTTTGATGATGACACAGTTTTTATGATTAAAGTCAGGTGAAAAATATGAACATGACAAAATAATAATAATAGTAAAAATAAAATAAAAAAGTTTTGTGAGTTTACCATCAGTAGAGTTGTTGGTAGGATGCTGTGGATGTGATTTTGTTTTTCTGCTGGTGCCACTGTGTGTTGAGGGGTTAGTGGCAGTGGGTGTTTTGATGGTGGAGGTCATGCCAGAGGTCCTCTGCTGCCCTGCAGACACAGTAACTGGAGTGGTTCTGTGCCTCAGGTGATGTGATGTGGCATTTGTGACTTTTGTCATCCGGAGGCATCGCAGATCCCGTCTCTGGGAAACAAAAGTATGTTTAGACAGATGTAAATGGTGCTAAGCGCCAATGCAGTTAATCTTTATGTAGTTTAGTTAAAAGCAAAAGTAACTGGAACCTCCTCCAGGCAGCCGAGGTCAACCCAGTCCTGCCGGTTACGATCAAAGCCGCTGGAGCATCTGAGAACCAATGAAATTACTGTTGTTACAGCTTTCTCGCTATAAGAAGGTGACCTCCTGTATTCAAGGAGATAAATGTTTCCAAAACCAGGTTTAGTTTTATCTAAGATTTGCTGACAGCTGATGACTTTTTTTAATAAAATGAAAGTTATGGACAATAATCACAGAATATTTACACCACAATTAGTGATGGTTTAAACTGTTATTTCCATTGTCACAAATCACTAGATTTTATTTTATTATAATTATTTGTTTAAAAGATACATTATATTCTTCAATGCTTGACCAAATCGCCAAGTGCACATTCCTACTAACTACAATGAAACACGGCCGGACTTTGTATGTTCACCCAGCTTCTGAATATGATATCAATATGAGGTTGATGTAGTGCTTAAGGTGAATAGAATAAAGTGATTCATGTATTGTAGTCTAAACAGCATTAAGTGGTCAGTATGCATTCAAAGGCTCTACATAAATACTGCTCCACTTCCATTTCTACTGCTGAACACACCAAACTCTGTCTGGAAATCCTGATATTTTAAAGGTTTCTTTGCTTAAATGTTAGCGATGACCTGCGGTTGAAGATGATTAACTACAGTTTGGGATTACCCTTGAGCACACAAGGCCAGATTCGCCCAGCTGGAGTCGCTGACATTCCCCCAGGGCTCATGTTGACTGTACTGTATGTGAATGAGATGCGAATGACTCACTGAGCTCTGTTTCCTCACAGTGACAGGATATGAGACGGTCTCAGGATGCACTGACTATGAATCAAGTTTACTGAGTGATCCCACCACAACTGACCGAGAGCTCAGCTGAAGAGAACAAACTTTGGCCAACAACAAAAAAAAACTCCAGTGGATAAACTGCACAGCTGTATAGTCCACATGCACAAAATTATTAAAATTAATTATTATTAAAATTAGAAAAAGTATTAAAATTCAAGAGCTACAGTTATTATGTTTTGATTTTTGTGTCTCAGTGTCACACTGAAAACAGATCTTAATGTAGCTGCCTTCAGTGATGAATGATCTCTTATTTAAATGGAACCAGATAAAGATTCAAACATAAAATAGTGGTAAAATCGTTGGTATGTTCTCTGTGACTGCTTTTTTTCCAATTTACCTTTGTAGCTTACTGCACCAGCTGCAGTTAAAGCCAATCTGAGAAGTGACACATGGGCCACAGCTGGAGAACTGCAGACACGCTGAGAAGACAGAAAAACATCAAGAGCGTGAGGAGGAAGAAACGGCTTTGCCTTCTGCAGATAAAACCACATCACTGTAGAATACCCTTTAGCACAAAGCTTATACCTTCTATGAATACTGACTGGTACTGTTTCAAGTACAACATTTTCTTTTAAAAAGAAATAACTTACTAGGGAGAGGAAGCATCTCCACAGCTGTAGAGCTGGAGACTTTTGACATTGGAATGTCGACTTTGTGATACTCATAGATGGTTCTCCGACGAGCATCTGACGCATGTCAGACAGAAAATAAGAGCATCAAATATAAGCTGCTAATAATTATAGTATTTTGATGATGTTTTCACAGGACAAATCTTCGACTTACTGGGAATCTGCTCGATCTCGTGAAGCACCATAAAAGCATCGGACAGGCCCACTTTGACAGGATGATTCTCGGAGCTGATGCCACTGATGTCAATAGGAATCTGTGAAATGAAAACTGCATGAATAAACTTATTTCACACTATAAGATGGAGCACAAAGGTGAGAAGAAAAGCCACCTCTTTGTAGGCAAAGACAATCCGCCCGTCACTGTGCAGAACGGCCTGGAAAGTGAACGCTCCTGCACTGATGTTGTCCTGGAGGTGAAGCCGGTACCACTGAACAACCAATGCAGTGCCTAATGGATGGACATGGACACACATAAACAAATTAAAGCACATATTTTAACAATAATTTACAAGGCAATAAATAAATAAAAATCAGCCACTCCTACCATTATCAAAATAAAACACAGATGAGTTTTTGGACAGACTCGGGTCAAAATTCGCCATCAGGGGAGCGATGTACTGAGTAGCTGTAAGCATCCGATGGATTATATCGCCAGTGTAAATAAAACCTGGCAGAGAAAGATGTGCAGATGTTAGCTTCAGTTGACATTGACTCAGTATTTTAATTGTATGTAGCTCTTATCAGTGCAATGACCAGGTCTTTAAAACACCAAAGGTCAGGCATTATTATTTCCAAAACAAATAAATACAAAAGATTTAAAATAAATGATTTTTTTTGTCCCCTGTAAGTTAGACATGAATATGCAGATATAAGCTTTTCCTTACCATGTAATAAACAAATATATGTATTAAACTGAAATAAGTGGGATTCCAATAAACAAGATTTGAAGGGTGGTGGGATTTTTCGTTGGGGTTGGCTAACAAATGCAGGTCTACATCTAAAAACATCTCTAAACTGACTGAACCCCGTAACACTGAGCTCACAGCTGCCACAGGAACAACACTGTGTGCAGGTTAAGACTCACCTCCGGTTGCAACTGTGATTTCTTTGAGTAAATGGCCATAAAAAGGAAAGTCAAAGGAAAGAGTCACTCTCTGGAAGCACAGAAAGATAAAGCAGAAAATTAACTAAAAATGGTCAACGACCTCTGGTCAAGTATAGCTGCACCATGAAAAAGGTTTTTCGTCTTTATTTAGGAGGAAGCTGAAACTGTAAAACTAATAGATATTATTAAAAGTAAATGAAGGCAGTTTGGACATCAGAACCACTATACTGGGAATAAACATCACAAATTCAAACTGTTTCTACATCAGTTATGTATTCTCACTCACTGATCTCTTACCTCAGCTTGTCTGTGAGTGCTGGACAGGAAGCCACGGACCTTCTGCTGATCCTCCTCCATCTTACTGATGTTCAACCACAGTTCTTTACCAGCTGCATCTCCAGGACCATAGATTTTAGATGTGTAGTAGACATGATCAATATCCTGCAACATCAGATGTTTATGATGTTTGATTTATTTTATCTTATCACCTTCTCTTTGTGTGCATTTTTTTTACAGTAAATCAAAAATGTATATTATACATTATATACTATTTATAATATATAAACCCTATCTGCTGATGAACCCCACTGCAGTACAATAACCTTACTGCGATCTGTGTAGAATTGCTGGGCTCGTCCTCCGTCAGCACATCTGAATCTGACTCCTCTGAGTTGTGTTGGTTTCTGTAGCGGCCCCACTTATCTGCAGTCCTGCCAGGAGCCCCAGACCTGGGCCTAGATGTCCACCTCCGCTCTCTGGGATGGTGGTTCTGAGAGGTTACATACAACCTCTGCTCTGGATGAGACAGCTCCTGCATGTCAGTAGAGTAAACCCCTTAGGAATGACAGATGAGGGCAAGTTGTGATTAGATTTGACTTTTTAACCAGTAAAGACAACATCAATGTAGCCTAATAACAACACAATTAAGATATCAAAGATGGGAACTGATGATGATACAGACAGGCATTTTACAGGACTCTTAGTTCAGCACAGTTTTTATGAAAAAAAGTAAAATGACAAAGGCAGGTTAAAATGACTACACACACACACACACACACACATATGTTTCTAATTTGCACTTTGTATGGCTTGATAGATACATCAACATAAACTGATTCATTGTAAAATGTTGAAACTAAACTAGTAGCTTTAGTTCTGTTTTTGTGCACTTTTCCCTTTTTTCTGGCATATAATAACTTTCTTTTTCTTTTAAATCAATCTATATTTAGAAAAACAAAAGGTTATCCTAATACCTGATAATAATTCTACTTAAAATTTTACAGCTTTATCCAATAAAAACTTACACTGCAGCTAAAGCTATACATAATAAGCAAACATTTCACTGAAGAGTCACGTAAACAGATTTAGTTGATTTATCAGATAAACCTAAAGCAAAATCTCATCCATCTGTTTTCTTCTGCTTATCCTTTTCAAGGTTGCAGGGAGGCTGGAGCTTATCCCTGTCATAGGGCGAGAGGCAGGTGCACTCTGTACAGGTCGCCAGCCTGTCGCAGGGATAACACAGAGACAGACAACCATCCACACTCACATTTACACCTATGGGCAACTTAGAATCACCAGTTAACCTAACACCTCTAAGTAAAGCAAAATCTGATCATGTAATATTCTGCAAATCAGTAACTTTTTGCAACTACAAATATACAAAACTTTTAAAAACAATATTTTTTTATGTTATATGAACTCTTATCTCTCTTATCTATTTGTTGGCTCTCACTGCGGTATTGTATCACTTCCTGTTCCTGTTTCGGAGCACAGTGTTTTGCTGTCTGTTAGCTGTTATATCTGTATAACTCGATTTATCTGGATAATAACATATTTTAGTGTAATCTTCACCTACTTTAAATAGCATACTCTTTGCTGAATCACCTGTATTCACATTACTCACTTTATTTGTTTTTAGAAATTCGCTAGCTTAGCTCAGCTAGTAGCTTAGCCCTTAGCCGACTCACTACCAGCATGGCTTCTTCTCCTGTCTCTCCTGCACTTTCCTGCTCTGGGTGTCACATGTTTAGTTACTCCTCGGCCTCCTTTAGCAGTAACGGTACTTGTAATAAATGTAGTCTGTTTGTAGCTCTGGAGGCCAGGCTTTCTGAACTGGAGACTCGGCTCCGCACCCTGGAAAATCCTGCATCTAGCCAGGCCCCTGTAGCGGGTGCGGACCATGGTAGCTTAGCCGCCGTTAGCTCCCCCCCAGCAGATCCCGAGCAGCAGGGAAAACAGGCCGGCTGGGTGACGGTGAGGAGGAAGCGTAGTCCTAAGCAGAAGCCCCGGGTACACCACCAACCTGTTCACGTCTCTAACCGTTTTTCTCCACTCGGCGACACACCCGCCAAGGAACAAACTCTGGTTATTGGCGACTCTGTTTTGAGAAACGTGAAGCTAGACACCGGCGACCATAGTCAAATGTCTTCCAGGGGCCAGAGCAGGCGACATTCATGGAAATTTGAAACTGCTGGCTAAGGCTAATCGTAGATTTGGTAAGATCGTTATTCACGTCGGCAGTAATGACACCCGGTTACGCCAATCGGAGGTCACTAAAATTAATATTGACTCGGTGTGTAACTTTGCAAAAACGATGTCGGACTCTGTAGTTTTCTCTGGGCCCCTCCCCAATCAGACCAGGAGCGACATGTTTAGCCGCATGTTCTCCTTGAATCGCTCGCTGTCTGAGTGGTGTCCAAAAAACGACGTGGGCTTCATAGATAACTGGCAAAGTTTCTGGGGAAAACCTGGTCTTGTTAGGAGAGACGGCATCCATCCCACTTTGGATGGAGCAGCTCTCATTTCTAGAAATCTGGCCAAATTTATTAACCCTCCTAAAACCTGACTACCCAGGGTTGAGACCAGGAAGCAGAGTTGCAGTCTTACACGCCTCTCTGCAGCTTCTCTCCTCCTGCCATCCCCCCCAAACCCCATCCCCATAGAGTCGGTGCCTGCTCCCAGACCACCAAAAACCAAAGCTAAAATCAGCAAAAAGCTATTTAAGCATAGAAATTCAAAAACAATAAATAATACAGCTTCATCAACTGCACCAAAAAATAAAACAGTTAAATGTGGATTGTTAAACATTAGGTCTCTCTCTTCCAAGTCCCTATTAGTAAATGATTTAATAATTGATCAACATATTGATTTATTCTGCCTTACAGAAACCTGGTTACAGCAGGATGAATATGTTAGTTTAAATGAATCAACACCCCCGAGTCACAGTAACTGTCAGAATGCTCGAAGCACAGGTCGAGGAGGAGGATTAGCTGCAATCTTCAATTCCAGCTTATTAATTAATCAAAGACCCAGACAAAGTTTTCATTCTTTTGAAAGCCTGACTCTTAGTCTTGTCCATCCTAATTGGGAAAATCAAAAACCTGTTTTATTTGTTATTATCTATCGTCCACCTGGTCCTTACTCAGAGTTTCTGTCTGATTTCTCAGACTTTTTATCTGATTTAGTGCTCAGTTCAGATAAAATAATTATAGTGGGTGATTTTAACATCCATGTAGATGCTGAGAATGACAGCCTCAACACTGCATTTAATCTATTGTTAGATTCAATTGGCTTCTCTCAAAATGTAAAGGAGCCCACCCACCACTTTAATCATACTCTGGATCTTGTCCTAACATATGGCATAGAAACTGAAGACTTAACAGTATTCCCTGAAAGCCCCCTCCTGTCTGATCATTTCTTAGTAACATTTACATTTACTTTAATGGATTACACAGCAGTGGGGAATAAGTTTTATTACAGTAGAAGTCTTTCTGAAAGTGCTGTAACTAAGTTTAAGGATCTAATTCCTTCATTGTTATGCTCTTCAGTCCCATGTGCCAACACAGTGCAGAGCAGCTACCTAAACTCTGCTCCCAGTGAGGTCGATTATCTCGTCAATAGTTTTACATCCTCACTGCGTATAACTTTGGATACTGTGGCTCCTCTGAAAAGGAAAGCTTCAAATCAGAAGTGCCTGACTCCGTGGTATAATTCGCAAACGCACAGCTTAAAGCAGATAACCCGAAAGCTGGAGAGGGAATGGTGTCTCACTAAATTAGAAGATGCTCATTTAGCCTGGAAAAAGAGTTTGTTGCTCTATAAAAAAGCCCTCCGTAAAGCTAGGACATCTTACTATTTATCATTAATTGAAGAAAATAAGAACAACCCCAGGTTTCTTTTCAGCACTGTAGCCAGGCTGACAAAGAGTCAGAGCTCTGTAGAGCCGAGTATTCCTTTCACGTTAACTAGTAGTGACTTCATGGATTTCTTTACAAATAAAATTTTAGACATTAGAGAAAAAATTATTCATAACCATCTCAAAGATTATTCTTCATGTTCGGCTGCTTTCAGCACTGCTGGTATTTGTTTAGACTCTTTTGCTCCAGTTGATCTTTCAGAGTTAACTTCAATAGTTACTTCCTCCAAACCAGCAACATGTTTATTAGATCCCATTCCTACTAGACTGCTCAAAGAAGTCTTTCCAATTATTGATGCTTCAATCTTAAAAATGATCAGTCTTTATTAGTTGGCTATGTACCACAGACCTTCAAGGTGGCTGTAATTAAACCTCTGCTTAAAAAGCCATCACTTGACCCAGCTGTCTTAGCTAATTATAGGCCAATCTCCAACCTTCCTTTTCTCTCAAAGATTCTTGAAAGAGTAGTTGTAAAACAGCTAACTGATCATCTGCAGAGGAACGGTTTATTTGAAGAGTTTCAGGCAGGTTTCAGAATTCATCACAGTACAGAAACAGCATTAGTGAAGGTTACAAATGATCTTCTTAGAGCCTCTGACAGTGGACTCATCTCTGTTCTTGTCCTGTTGGACCTCAGTGCAGCTTTTGATACTGTTGACCATAACATTTTATTACAGAGATTAGAGCTTGCTATAGGTATTAAAGGTACTGCACTGCAGTGGTTTGAATCATATTTATCTCATAGACTCTAGTTTGTTCATGTAAATGGGGAGTCTTCTTCACACACTAAGGTTAATTATGGAGTTCCACAGGGTTCTGTGCTAGGACCAATTTTATTTACATTATACATGCTTCCCTTAGGCAGTATTATTAGAAAGCACTGCATCAATTTTCATTGTTATGCAGATGATACTCAGCTTTACCTATCAATGAAGCCAGATGACACACATCAATTAGTTAAACTGCAGGAATGTCTTAAAGATATTAAGGCCTGGATGACCTCTAATTTCCTGCTTCTAAATTCAGATAAAACTGAAATTCTTGTTCTCGGCCCCACAAATCTTAGAAACATGGTGTCTAACCAGATACTTACTCTGGATGGCATTACTTTGGCCTCCAGTAACACTGTGAGAAATCTTGGAGTCATTTTTGACCAGGATATGTCCTTCAATGCACATATTAAACAAATATGTAGGACCACTTTTTTGCATTTGCGCAATATTTCTAAAATTAGAAACATCCTTTCTCAGAGTGATGCTGAAAAGCTTATTCATGCATTTATTACTTCTAGGCTGGATTATTGTAATTCATTATTATCAGGCTGTCCTAAAAGCTCCCTGAAAAGCCTTCAGCTGATCCAAAATGCTGCAGCTAGAGTACTGACAGGGACTAGAAAGAGAGAGCAGATTTCTCCCATATTGGCTTCTCTTCATTGGCTCCCTGTTAAATCTAGAATAGAGTTTAAAATCCTTCTCCTCACATACAAGGTCTTGAATAATCAGGCACCATCTTATCTCAAAGACCTCATAGTACCATATCACCCCAACAGAGCACTTCGCACTCAGACTGCTGGCTTACTTGTGGTTCCTCGGATACTTAAGAGTAGAATGGGAGGCAGAGCCTTCAGCTTTCAGGCGCCTCTTCTGTGGAACCAGGTTCCAGCTTGGATTCGGGAGACAGACACCCTCTCTATTTTTAAGATTAGGCTTAAAACTTTCCTTTATGATAAAGCTTATAGTTAGGGCTGGATCAGGTGACCCTGAACCATCCCTTAGTTATGCTGCTATAGGCCTAGTCTGCTGGGGGGTTCACATAATGCACTGTTTCTCATTCACCTTATTTACTTTGTTTATACTCCACTCTGCATTTAATCATTAATTGATATTAATCTCTGGCTCTCTTCCACAGCATGTCTTTCTCTCCCCTCAGCCCAACCGGTCGCGGCAGATGACTGCCCCTCCCTGAGCCTGGTTCTGCTGGAGGTTTCTTCCTGTTAAAAGGGAGTTTTTCCTTTCCACTGTCGCCAAGTGCTGCTCATAGGGGGTCGTTTTGACTGTTGGGTTTTCTCTGTATTATTGTAGGGTCTTTACCCACAATACAAAGCGCCTTGAGGCGACAGTTTGTTGTGATTTGGCGCTATATAAATAAAATTGAATTGAATTGAATTGAATTGAACTCTCAAATTTCAGAATTTGCTTCTTTTCTCCATTTTTTTTCTTTCTCCATTTTAATGCTACAAGATAGACATTTTCCAAATCAGTGAACACTGATCTATCTACAATTTTTCTAGTTTATAAGGAACATCAAATGCAGTTTCATTAGACAAACAATACAAAGTTTATAAAGCCAGTTTTTTGTACAAACGATTTCAGGAAGGCCTGTTTTTTGTGGTCACTTCAAACCCCGTGGTTCATCCGTGTTCAGTCACACTGTTATGCACACATTTCCAAAGGAAGAAACACAACATTAATGTTTCTTTTAGAAATCTTTAAGCAAACTACACTGTTTAAAATAACCCCTCAAAAAAGATTTTAAATCAAAAAATAATCCAAACCTTGCTGCAAAACTAAAACACTTTTAAGATTACTGTAACAGCATTAAAGCCAGATATTACTGTCTGTGAGCAAACTCGACCTTCTTCTCACATCCAGCTGGATGTAAACAGTTCCTCAGTGGGTGCCATGTGGCAAACATGTGTGGTCACTCTTCCCCTCCAGTGACAACAGTGTGTCCTAACTTTTCCTTTCGCAGCGGACAGTGAAGGCATGCTTCACATTCTTCACACCAGGAGCTCCAGGACCAGGCGTGTGAGGCCAGACATCAGTGGGTGTTATATCCATGAATCTGTCACATGCTGATTGTCAGGGCTCAATTCCAGCAGTCTTTGCTGAAAACACAGCTCCAGCAAATATCAGTGGATGCTACTGTGCAAGATGTGTACGATATTTGTAAAATGCTCTTTTAATTAGTCTTTTATGTTAAAAATAAACTAATAATAATAATAACCACTCCTTTCAAAACAGGAGGAAAAACGTGTGATTTAAAGTGAGTCTTTGAAACTCTGATATCTCATCGTGGTTTTAATGCTGTGCAGTAGTTTTTTTAATGAGCCAAGAACAAAATAACACACTTCAAAACCGTGAATATACGAACATACTAAAAAGCATATTTAAAATAAAAATTTCTATGACTCACCATAAGCAGATTTTAGCTTCATAAAACTGATTTCAAACTGGAGAACAACGACCAGACATCTAATGAGATGAACCGTTTTTCTCATCGCCATCCTGCCTCCAGCTTCAGTGTCTGAGCGCAGAGAAACTCATTAATTCTCCCAAACAGATTCTTCAGTGTTTCACTGGTGGCATATTTTTTTTAATTCCTTTAGTCTGAAGGGAAAAAAGTAAAAGGAAACAACGCAGACGAAGCAAAGTTAGTATTTATGTGTCCTCACAGGACGCTGACGTTCAGTACCACCGGTGTTCATTCAGGGAGCCTTCTGATCATCAGCTCAGCAGCCAAACGCTGCAGGAAACGTTGCATTCACGTGCTGTCGTAATGATCATTGTTTTAGACGTCCGTTAATTTGTTTTTATTTTGTCTGAATTTTGTTCAAAAAACAAGCATCACCACCGGTAGCCTGACTGAATATACTGATAGAAAACTACCTGCAAATTCTTAGGTTTCTAACTATATCAGTCCTATGGATGTGATGCCCCGTTGTGCGCGTCTTACATGCACAAGAATTTTTGCAATTACAATGTCTTCACAAATAAATAAATAAATACCTGTACAGATATTGTACGGAAATCAACAAAACAGAAATGAATGCTACTCAAGTGTCGCATATTATATTTCTCGCAGAGATTAGGAGCAAAATAAATCATAAACACTTCCAGGACAACGTTTATCCTGACCTAATCATATTCTGAAATTTTAAACTAGTAGAAGAAATAATGAGAGTTTGTTCTTTTTTTTAACTGCACCTACATTTACATCAGTAAAGATCAGGGTAGTTTTCACACCATCGATTAGTACATGATAAAAATGTGCGGTCATTCTTTAATAATCTTCTGCCAACATTGGCATTCAAATTTCACTATTACAGGGGATAAGTGAATGCAGCAGAGGCTGTGCCCTTAATGCAACTCCAACCTTTCCCATTAGATGGCGCAAGATTGTGCAAATGAGAACTACTTGCGGGAATAGTCTGAGTAACGGGGCTCAACAAAAGCAGGGCAGGTAATACATCTCTCCGATTTTCATTCTTTGTGCCTCTGGCTTCAGTGACGCCAGCGAATGTTTCGCTTAAACACGACCCATTTCACTGACAATTAAAATCTATAATCTTTTGTTTGTTTGTTTTTCACACATACCCATGCAGTTATTTCATTATGCCGATTTATTGCCATGTGTTTCACAAGGAATATACCACATATTAAATTAGAACAAATAAATATGCCTAAATGTTTTAGATATTACAGGTTAAATGGGCCATGTTTTGGTTAGTCACTGGTTAAAAACTATGGCTGCCATTTACCTGTGTTCTTAGAATTTATTAGAACCACTTTTTGTTTTGAATGGATGTAATAAAATACAATTCCAAATAATTTTTATACTATTTAAAATACAAAAACAGAATACAAAGATTTACAAATCTCATAAGCCTATATTTTATTCAGAATTCTGTAGAATATGTAAAATGTGATGAATGTTTAAAATGAAATATTTTTACTGTTTCAGATGTCAGCTCATTTTGAATTTAATGGCAAAAACATGGGATGGAGCAGCCAAAGGCTGGAAAAGTAAGTAAGTAATTGGCAACAGGTCAGTAACATGATTGGGTGAAAAAAGAACATCTTAGAGAGGTAGAGATTCTCCAAAAAAAACCCGTGTCTATAAATTGTGGAACAATTTCAGAATAATGTTCTTCAACATTAAATTGAGAAATCTTCAAATATCTAATAATTTAGTTTGTAATATCATTAAAAGATTCTGGAGAAATCTCTGTGCAGAAGGCATAAGACTGTAAACCAACATTGCCCATGCTCTTCAGGCCCTCAGGCGCCACTGCATTAAAAACAGGCATGAGTCCATCATGGAAATCACTGCAGGGACTCAGAAAAACTTCCAAAAATAATTATCTGTGAACACACAGCTTGCCGTACCACAAATGCAAGTTTTCATGCAAAGAAGCCGTATGTGAATGTGACCCAAAAACCCTGCCATCTTTGCTGGGCCAAAGCTCATTTAAAATGGACTGAGCCAAAGTGGAAAACTGTTCTGTGGTGAGATGAATCAAAATTTGAAGTTCTTTTTGGAAAACATGGACGTCGTATCCTCCGGAGTAAAGAGAAGAGGGACCATCCGGCTTGTTGTCAGCAGTCTTTTCAAAAGTCTGCATCTCTGATGGTATGGAGGGACATCGGTGCCTTTGGAAGGCAATGATGCATTAATGCTGGAAAATATACATGGGTTTTACAGCAATATATACTCCCATCTGGGTGACATTTTTTTCAGGGAAAGCCTTGCATATATCACCATGACAATACTGCATCTATTACAACACCGTGGCTTTATGGTAGAGCCTGGGTGTTGAACCTGCATTCCAGACCTTTCAAACATTTGCCACATAATGAAACAATAAATACAACAAAGAAGGTCCATCACTGTTAGAGAGCAGCTAGAGTCTTATATCAGACAAGAGCGGGACAACATTCCTCTCCCAAAAGTTCAGCAGCTGGTTTCCTCAGTTCCCAGATGTTTATGGACTGTTGTTAAAAGAAGAGGAGACACAGTAGTAAACATGGTCCTCTTGAACCGTATCTCTGACACATGCTGTTTTTTCTTTCTCTCTCTCTCTTTTTTTTTGGAACAAATAACTGAGCTGTGTGCAACAATCTGTAGTGTGTTTTGGGATAGCCAGTAATGACCTGTTCATATACCACTGTCAGGTAAACAGGTTTTTTGTGAAGGAAGACACCTGAAGCACTTTCATTTATTGTATTAAAGGATCAGAAAAATGCACATGCATGTGGGGACTCAGAAGAGACAGCCTGTGTGTGCTCGCTCTCTCTGAGCTCGTGTTCCTGTCTAACCAAAACATTTTTATACTGTCAGCCTCCTGTTATCTATAACACAAACAATCTCTGGGCGCTATGGGTTGACCTTCGTCACAAGCTGGTTTTCATGACTCATGATTCCTCAGCTGTGGAGTCATGAAGCACATCATCTTCCTGATGTTTTAATTATGCGTCCTTGTGGCCGGTTCTCAAGATAAGATGCACTGAAACAGAGAAGTTAGTCTACTACTTTCTGATCAGTTGCTCTCTGTCTAATGTTTTATTTAATTGTTCATTATTTGGTTGATCCATTGTTTATTAATTAATTTACTGGAGTTTACCTTTAAAAATTTGTCCTTTATTCACTGAGTAAAAAATAATCCCTAACACCACCTTCCTCACATTTCAGCCCTTTTCTCTAAATGAACTTTAGTCTACAGTTATTTTAGTTTTACATTAAATGAATTTTGGCAGGAGCATCAAGCGTCAGAGTTCAATATTATCTTCATTTTCTAAGCATTTATGAATCTCACTGTATAAAAACACATAAAAATGCAATCTTAGTCATTGAACATTTACACTGAGTATATGTGTACTACACTGCATAATAACTGCTGAACAAAACTTCACTAGTGACATTTCATTTGCAGAAACAGACAAAAAAAATCAGCTTTCCCAGCCAAAGTTCAGAAGCACAAAGAGTAAACTGAGAGATGTCAGCAGTCGACTGGATATACCGTGCAGATATACCGGATGATTTAGTAACACATGGAAGTGTTTATGAGTCTTTGCATTTGTCTGACAGCATTTCATCAGAAACGGCGTCACTGCGATATTTTGAAATGCTATTTCTTCACACGAGAAATGTGCTGGCTTCCTTGGAATGCATCACTTACTTTTCGGCATGCCGGTTTCTTCATTTGAATGTCCATTTTGATTTTGTGCACTTTACTGAAACTCTGCCTTTTTTTTTTTTTTTAAGGCTTGTTTTTTTTAATTTCCAAGTAATGAAAAGCAACTCAGACGGCTACATTTACACCAGTATCAGTGTCAGTCATGAAAGCTTAAGATGCATTTCTATGAACCTGGTTTAACAATGCGTGAAGTAACTCACTCAATTTAGGTTTTAGATTTAAATTCCACATAAATCAATAATCTTGGGCTATGCAAAAGCAGATTAGTATGAAGTGAACATTACTGCACATCTGAACTTGAATGAAGTTGGCAGGAAACTTCAGGCCAGTATGCTGTTCATCTTAAATCCCTTTGATTTGTTTATTATTGTTTATTTTTGTACCAGATTCTGACAGGCTAAAAAATTGTGCTATTCCTATTAGATTAAAATAATAATAATAATAATAAAAGCAACAGAAAAAGGGATGGTTTCATTTTAGTCAAAACAGGCCACTCCTTTTGTGTGGTCCAGACAACACTGTAGTTTTTAATGTAACCAGAAAGAAATGAAAATATTCTGTGCAAATGCAACATGTTGACAGAACAAAACAAAAATGTACAGTCAGAGATAGACTATCAGGCAAAATGTTTCTGGCAGGCAGTAGATATAATCTCTGGGAAAAGTTTGGTTTCACTTCATATGGACACTGTGGCACAGACTGTTTTCTCCATCTAAACTTCCAGATTAAGGTAAAAATTAAAGATTGAAATATTTTACTCATTTACATGATTTTCTTAGCTAAACTAGGTTAGTCTTGAAACAAAACAAAAATCTGCTGCTCATTTTTCATTTCACTAAACCTAAAATTCAGCATTGAACTTTGGGTGAAGGGTCTGAAGCCCCAGAACTGATATCTGTGGTAACTTACTCTGAGTACATAATCTGGTTGGGAGGTTTTATGTTCGACGTTTTCTTTTGAAATTGGCTGAAAGTATCATGTTTTTACTGATTCTTTTATTTATACAATGTTTTAAGTGCCATATAGCTTTTCTGTTGTGGGAATATTTCACATATAAGGAACTTGTTGAGACATTCCTCACTACAACCTCTGAATGAAGCCCAGTTGTAAAGCTTCAGAGACACAATCTGTGGATCACACTGCCTCTGGAATATACAGATACTGATATTGAGTTATATGTTTGGCTTCTCTTCATTGGCATCTTGTTGAATCCAAAATTGAATTAAAAGCTTTTAACTAATGAGGCCCCATCTTATCTTGAAGACCTCATAATACAATATTACTTCAATTAAGCACTTTGGTCTTAGATTGCTGGTTTACTTGTGGTTCCTAGGATACTTAAGAGTTAGAATGGGAGACAGACACCCTCTCTATTTTTAAGATTAGACTAAAAACTTTCCTTTTTGATAATGCTTATAGTTAGGACTGGATCAGGTGACCCTGAACATCCCTTAGTTATGGCTGATGGGGGGTTCCCATGATGTACGCAGTGTTTCTTTTTCATTCTCCTGCCTTTACTCTGTTTGTATCCCACCCTGAATTTAATCCTTAGGTATTATTAATCTCAGCCCCAATCAGTCACAGCAGATGGCTGCCCCTCCCTGAGCCTGGTGGTTCTGCTGGATTTTTCTTCCTGTTAAAAGGGAGTTTTTCCGTCCCACTGTCGCCATATGTTTGCCCATAAGGGGTCGTTTTGACTGTTGAGTTTTCTCTGTAATTATTGTAGGGTCTTTAACTTACAATATAAAGTGCCTTAAGGTGACTGTTTGTTGTGACTTGGTGCTATAAAAATAAAATGGAATTAATTTGGTGATGCAGAAAATGTATTAATATTTTTATACTTGATTATAATCTACTGCTAAGTCTCTTTTACATTGCTTGAACTGCAGCTAGTAGAACATCTAACACACACCAAGAATATCTATTCAATCAATAAAATTAATTCCACTTTGATCTGCGGACAAACTAAAGCAATTTCTACATCTCCTTCATTAGGCTGTGAGATGGTAACCTTTAAATGTATCCAAAGTTTCAGAGCACGTCACCTTAGAAATAGACAGCAGCACAGAGAACATAAAGCCTTAAAATTATTTCCTTGAGTTAGTTATTTTGGTCTTATTTTTATAACTATATTATCATCATCATCACCTGATAATGTCTCCAGGTTAAGCAGCTGGCACTTATAGGGATCATTTTTAGGTGGAAGAAGAGTCACACGACCCACAAAATGCCCCCATTTTTTTCTCATTTTTGGCCACAACAGCTTTTTGTGACAGTAGAGAGAGACAGGAAATGGGGGAAAGATACAGGGGAAGACACGCGGGCAAATTGGCCGGGACGCGAACCCGTGCTGCCCGCACCGCAACGCGGGGTGTGTATGTGGTCACTGGCTTCACCACTAAGCCACCCAGGCGCTGAAAAAACTGCCCCTTTTATCTGAGAATGCGCAGAACCTGAAGTAGGAAATCTGGGCTTAACAAAGAATGTTAAGTTAAGTTAAGTTAAGTTAAGTTAAGTCAAACTAAGCTAAGTTAACCACCCATACCTGTTGTCTCTGACTGGAGTTTCAGGTTTGTAGTACACCCATGTGTTCCCCCTCATATGGTCCCTGCTGTTATCTCCTGTGATTTGGATATTCTGTAGCAACAAACACTCACCTTTTGTTTATCTCAAGTTTGACTCTGCAGTCTTCCTCTGGATCCTTTTCTCTTGCATTTTATGACAGAAACATTTGTTTTTACCATTTTTGTTTTCACTGACTTACAATAGACTATAGACTAGCTTTATGTGTTATTTGGAGGTCTAATAGATTAACATCAAAATTTAGTGTCATATCATTGTCCTTGAACACGTTTAATTTGAAATGGTTCATTTTGGGAGTCCAGTCAATATTGTCTGATTTGTACTATTCTTTTTACTTAAATTTGGATTATGTTTTCTTGAATGATTCTGAAGGTATGACACATTCAGAATATTATACTCATTTACTAGATGAGTATTATCACTTTGAATGTTTATTGATAACAGTGTAATATAGTATACTCTGCATTACAAGCAGTATAAGGCAACAGTGATGAGAACTGAGGCTTCCAAACTTGTAACATTTTAACCATTCAGTACAGTTCAAGTTAGGATTTAGAGGATCTATTATATTCCTGTGTCTTTTATGATTACTGAAGGATGCTTAAAGTCTTTTATTCAGTGAAAAGTATAACAAGCAATATTAAAACTTCTAAACATTTTCAATGTCTCTTTCTTTAGGGCAGTGCTCTGACTTAATGTGAAAAAAAGAGGAACTATTAGTCAATTTAAGAACATCACAGCTTTTCCAGCACGAGGCGTGACGGCTGTTGTTTGGGGTAAGGTGATCAGTAGTGTTTGTTCTCCTGCATGTTTTACAGATTATACAAAAACTGAAACCTCAAATCATCAGTTTTTGTCCTTATAGAGAAAACAGCTCAGTTAATGTTTTTAATTACATTTTAAAAATCTAGTTTTATGTTTGTCTTTTCTAGAAAATTGACAATGGCAAACAATTTCACAACAGCTGATGACGGAGTAAGTGGTCATGTTGCATATCTTTGTGAGGCTGACTTTCCAGCTATCACGGGTCCTGCCTTCATCTTGATCTTCATCATCAGTGTCATAGGCAATGGTCTCCTCTTATGTGTTCTTTTCATGTATGAAAACCTGAAAAGTGTCACAAATATTTTTATCCTGAACCTGGCCTGCTCTGATTTGATCTTCACCTTCACACTTCCATTCTGGGCCACTGATCACCTCCATCACTGGGTCTTTGGGGACTTTGTCTGCAAATTTATGACTGCTGCATTCTTTGTTGGGATGTACAGCAGTGTCATTCTGCTGACTGCCATGACAGTGGATCGTTTCATTACCGTGGTGCTGCACAACTGGCTAAGCTACCTAGAAAGAAAGAGGCATGCAGTTGGTGCTTGTATAGCTGCCTGGGCCATCAGCATCTCAGCATCCCTGAGTGATGCTATGAAAGTAAAGGTGGAAAACTGGGATGATTTTAACTATTGTGAAAATGGATCTGATGATAAGCTTGGATATTATCTCCAAATATCACTCTTATTCTTCCTCCCATTTGCCATCATTATTTTCTGCTATGCTGCCATTATCAAGACCATTTTGCGAGCTTTAAACAGAAAAAAGCACAGGACTGTAGCTGTGCTGTTGTGTATTGTTGCAGCATTTTTCATGTGCTGGGGGCCATATCATATTTTGCTTTTAATAAAGTCTCTCTACACACCCAAAGGTTGTAAGGCACAAGAACAGTTGGATATTGCTTACCATATCTGTGAAATACTTGCCTATTCTCACTGCTGTATGAACCCTCTGCTGTACATGCTCTCACAGAAGTTGAGAAAGCATCTGTTGAAGCTTTTGCGCTGTGAAAATGTGTGCCGGAAGAACAGGGAGAGACACATCAGCCAGAACACTTCTGTTACTCTGAATATAGCTTCCACTGTGCAGAGCTCTGTTGTTAAGATGAACCTGAAGAGTGATCATTAAACAATCATTCTTGAAATTAAAGGTTGATTTAATTTGTAAATGTTTTTATATGACATAGTTTGTTTTTCTTTCATGTTGCATCGTTTGCATATTCCCTTGGAATTTTGTATTTTTATTTTTCAGTTTTATGAGTTTTTGATGTTTTTTTTTCCAGTTTTTTTTTTTTAAATAAGCCATTTAAAAAAAAAATTCTAAAAGCTTTACATTTCACTTCTGCATTTCCATTTTATTTGTACTGGTTTATGCAGAAAATAAAATGTTGAAATCCAGTGAAAATGTTTTCCCTTCTCTGTTCTAACAAATTTTTGTGACGTAGCTTGATAGGCTGGATTAAAAAAAAATGCACTGACAGCACTTTTTTGTGGTCCCTGTGGGAATCAAAGTGACATTTTTCATAACTCTTTCTTTGCCCCCTCATATTGTGCTATTAATTTGTTGCGTCATTCCAACTTGCCTTCCAGTCACTTGTATAATTTCTCATTTCCAGAGTGAGAAAGTGTGATAAAATATAGTCCATTAATCGCTGTTTGACTACTGGTATTATAAGCCCCTCCTCTTCCAGGCGCAGGTTTCTTTTATTTGTAGAAAGTTTTTTCAAAATTACAAAAGATCTGTAAAAAGCTTGCCATTTAGTTTGCATTGGAGACTCAGGGGATGAGTGAAAAAATTGTGTCTGACAGTTTTAGTACTTTGTCGTGCCTTTCAGTCTTACCAGTGCCCCTGGTTTGCTCCAGGCTCTAGTTATTTATGTTCTCCAGGACTACCTAAATTGCTTCATCTTTGTATACAAAACAACATTCTGATCTTATACCAAACCTTAACAGAATACCAGCAACATGTTCAATAGTTATTCCAGCTTTCCTGGGATTTGTCATCAAGAGCTGGTGAGTGAACACAGACCCATGGAAAGGCCCTGGCAGATTAACAAGACCCCATGAACCTTAGCCATTTGTGGGGTGTTACACATTTTTAAACACATTTGTAAACTCAAAACACAGCTTTTATTGCTGGTAAGGACCAGAAAATGAACTAAACTTAAAGAAAGTGGTTACCCAGACAAACTGGAGAAACAGCAGAGAAACTCACTACAATGGGGGACAACACGACAATGAACTAAGGACAACTGAGGGCTTAAATACACACCGGGTGGTTAAGAAAACAGGACACAACTGGGGAGAACAGGTGAAGTGGATAAAACTAACAAGACAAACGAAGTAAAACTGAACATAATGCACAAGAGACCAGACTGACAAAGTAAAACAGGAAGTGACATAAACAAGACAGAAACACAGACTTCTACACATGAGGAGGCAAATATACTGAAGGAATTAACACACAACTAAACCATATCCAAGAGTAAGGTAACTAAACTAAGAAGGGCATAACTACAAATGAACTAACTACGAACAGAACCCGTAACACAGAACACCAGAAAATGTAACAAAGGAATCCCTTAAAAGGAAAACAAAACTCAAATGTAAGTCCAACCTAAAACACTGGGTCAGTGGTCCCAGGATCATGATATTCACATGTTTTGGTAAAAAAGTATTTCCCTGCACCTTTTTTCTCTCACTGTCTAAACTAATTAGAGTGAAACTCATACGTGGGTGAGGTGCAGCATCATCTTCAACACTGCTATAGGCCCAGGAGGCCACTTGGCCAGCCCTAAACAAAGGAAACATTACCTGTACTTATGACTCTGTTAGTAGAGTTTGGTTGTCCTCAAAATATATTCCACTGAAGACTGAATGCATAAGATGACGTCTGTCAATCTCTGGGATGCAAGTGTGTGGCTAAGTATTTCCTGTTGACTACTTCAGTTTAAGTACTATGGCACTGCTGATAGCAAACATCATTGCAAAGCTCTGGCTAATAACAGATTAAGGATTAGAAAACGGGAACACGAGAGGGTGAGAAACCCTGTTATCCTGGTTCCTCTTGCTATAATTCAGATATTTGCTTCCACTCGTTTCCTGTTGATACCACGGTTATGGCACAGCTAATCATGATCCACAGGGACAACTTTAGGCCCACAAAACCTTTGTTGTGACTGCTGGAGGACTGAGAAAACTTTTTAAAAAGGGAATTCTACCAGGTCTAGTTTCATGTAATGACTATAAAATTACCCACACCAAGAGTGTCGGCCTCGAGAAGAGAGCGCCGTACCTGAACGCAGACTGTGAGATGATGCAGAGGTGTGATACTGTGTGATACAAAAGCAGCAGTGAAGGCAGAGGAGATGGCTAATGAGAATAAGGCCTTACATCAGACGTGAGCTCCAGCAGCAGATAGAGGTGCTACAGCTCTGATACTGTTTTGACATTCAACGTTTTGCAGGCTCAGATGAAGACATCCATTTCTACACCAAATTGGTGCAAAGCTTTGGGATAGCATATCAAAAGCTCGTAAGTTTGCTTCATGATGATGTGCTAGTTTACAAAAACAAAACGATGAAAAAAATAGCATTGTTATGTACGTATTATTATGCAGTGTGGAAGGAGTACATGGATCATTTACTTCTTCTTCTGGCTGGTCTCTACTGGTTGCCACAGTAAATCATCTGCTTCCATCTCACCCAAATATCCTCTTCTGTCACACCAACCTTCTGCATGTCCTCCTACTCTAAATCCACAAATTTTATCTGTGGTCTTTCTCTTCTTCTCTTTCCTGGCAGCTCTATATTCAACATTTTGCCCAGTATATCCACTCTCCCTCCTCTGCACATATCCAAATCATCTCAGTCTTGCCTTTCTAACTTTGTCTCCAAAACACTCAGGCTAAGCTGTCCCTCTGATATACTCATTTTAATCTTGTTCATCCCAATGAAAGTCTGAGCATCTCCAGCTCTGCCTCCTGTCTTTTTCTCAGTTCAACCATCTGCAAACCACAAATCACAGCAGGTCTCACTACCATCTTGTAAACCTTCCCATTCATTCTTGCTGCTCCTTCTGTCACAAATCACCCATGACACTCATCTCCACCCTCTCCACCTGCCTGCACTCTATTTTTCACCTCTCTTGTGCACTGTCATTTGTTTTGGATAGTTGACCCCAGGTATTGAAACTCATACATCTTCATTACCTCTGCTCCCTGATCACTAGCGGAACAAATCATAAAAAATATAGCTCATCATGACATCATTTTACAACATATGTTATGAAGTGCCACTCATGTTAGCTTAGTCTGTAAAAATGCTCCACTTAGTTTACAATCTGTTGCCAAGTGACTGATGATGACATTGGTGGATGGTTGGTGATGAGTTTTACCCACAATACACTTGGAGAAAATATCAGTGATCCACTTGAAAATTTGCGTGTCATAAAGTTAAACGTAAGAGTGAAAATAAAGCCAGTCATACAGCACAACATTTTATTCAATATTTTACACCTACTACATCACTAAAGTCAGTCGGTCTTATAAGGTTTTTAGCAACCATGACTCAGTCCTGACTGTGGCAACCTTTAAAACCCCCGTGTAAAACATGATTGATTGCTGATGTAAAGTACAGTAAGATATACCTTTGACTATATACCGTGCTCATTTGGATACACTCAGGAGAGGGTGCGCTTTCTCCAGCTCTCCTCAGACGTGATAGAGGCCTGGCTACCTGAAATCTTATCCTCTCTCCTCTCCTCTCCTCTCCTCTCCTCTCCTCTTCTTTCCTCTCCTCTCTCCCATCCGGGCCCCCTCTATGCCTGGGCTGGGGGCGTGCTGCCCTCCCAGCCCCCCCAGAAGCTCCACCCCTGCCCCTGATGCTTCACTGTTACACCTATATCCCTGTCTTGCTTCTAATGACTTTCATTCCTCTTCACTCCAGGCTCTCTTCTTTTCCACCTGCTCTCTACTCTCAGTACAGATCACAGTCATCTGCAAACATCATAGTCCTGACCTCATCAGTCAGCTTGTCCATCACCACTGCAAAGAAGAAGAGCTCAGTGATGTAATCTCACCCTCATCTGTCACTCCTGCCTTGCATCTGTCTTGCATCTGTCTTGCTGCCTTGCACCACCCTCACATACTTCTCTACCACTCCTGACTTCCTCATGCAGTACCACAGTTACTCTCTTAGCACCCTATCATTTGCTTCCTCTAGATCCACAAAGACACAGTGCACAGTGCTTCTTTCTTCAAAGAAGCTTTATTTAAAAATGCAGCACAAGCATACTAACATGTGAACACTTTGGGGTGCCATGGTTTTCTTCAAACACACTTTAAGTTCTAGTAGAGATCCAAAAGTTTCCAACAGTCAGCGTGAATTTAAAGGCAGAAAATCATCCCGCTGATGTAGAGAACAGTGTGCGGTTTGAATGCTTCACTGAGAGTCTCCACACTGAGCAACAACAAGCCTGAAAGTCCTGAACAGCTTCAGCTCTACATGCTTTAAACACAGAGAGTAACTGAGTACGTGGCTGGTTTCTACTTCACAGAGCTTCACTGAAAGCTGCTACAAGCTGATATATGGACTACATGAACATACATGATCCTGTCACACAGTGATTATTTTTATTTCTTATGTTCTCATTTCATTATTCACAGTTAAAAAAAAAAACAATAACAACCAACAAATGCTCTTAACAATAAATAAATGACAAAAAAGAACTAATATAATGGTGATAACCTTTAAGCTGCAGGCTGAAGGTTTAGCTTCCAGCTACACTTTTCACATACAGTATATTTTAAATGGCAACAATTTTTATAAGCAAAACAAAGACCAGAAAAAAAAAATTTTTTGAAAAATTCAAATTAATAAATAACAACAAAAATAATGAAATAAACATAAAATAAACAGAAGTAAAATAATTAGTTTTTTAAACACCAATGATCATAATTCAGAGCGTCACTGAAAGTATTGTGTTTTCTTTTCATTATTCACAGTTAAAAACAAAAACAAAACAAGAACCAACAAATGTCTGTAACAAAAACAAAAAATAAATGAAAAAAAAAAAGAACTAACTTAATAACGATAACGTTAAAGCTGCAGGCTGATGGTTTAGCTTGGAACAACAACAGTTTAATAAGCAAAACAAAGAGACAAAGAGTAACAGCCGCCTTCCTACTTTCTGTTGCAGTGATACCTGCAGCAAGCAGGGGCAAGGCTTTAATTCAAGGCTTTAGTAAGATTATTTTGCAGATTTAGATTAATATAAATATAAAACATGTTTTATAAATAAAGTTTAAATATTTTTTCTTTGTAGGACAGTAGAAATGTACATAAACAGCCTTTTAAAGATACTGAATTACGAATAACAAAAATTAGATTAGATTAGATTAAATTAGATTGATTAAATTTATTCTCATTGCATATTTCAAAAGTACAGTGCAACAAAATGCAGATTGCATCTAACCAGAAGTGCTTGAAAAGTGATAAAAAGAGAGCATATGATAACAGGAGCAGTATATGTACAGAAGTGCAATAAAATACTCCAGGGGTTTTGAATAGTGCAGAGTATGTACATGAGCAGTGTATATACAGAGTAATAACATCTTTACATCAGAATGTCTATTTTCTGCTGCAGGAAGCATTGCATCAAAACACACACACACACACACACACACACACACACACACACACACACACACACACACACACACACACACACACACACACACACACACACCAAATTTACTTCATCCAGGAGCTAAAATACTGTCAGAACTTTTTTTGTCTCCTCTTAATATAAGAGCACCTTAGCAGACATTACTGTACTTGTTATTATTTATATTTTGGCATTTAAGAAAGTGATTTTAATGTGATTTTAATAAGGCACGTAACCCTAAATACAATGAAAGTGTTTAGTTTTTTCTAACAGATTAATCAATGGAATTATTGATAGACTACTCAATTACTAAAATAATCCATAGCTGCAGCCCTAATTCAGTTACAGGTTTTTAAATGAAGTGCGCACTGATACACACGGGTCATGTCACATTTATGTGTCGAGTTTAAAGACACTTTAATGCTCTCAGCTCTGCAGAACCTGAATATAAGTTCAGGTTGTGACGTGTGCATTTGTCTTTCATGTCTTCAAACTGTTTAATATTCATTTTGTTGACTGAAACACACATTTGTGTACACACACACATACACACTTGTACACATTTGTAAATGTTACTTTTCATTTCTAACCATAATGACACTCATTGCTGTGATTTTCATTTGGAAACACTTCACCAGGAGATAAATCGCACCGACTGAGCAGTAAACAGAGTTACCTTATGATTCAGATCACCCCACTGTTTGACCGGCACTCCGGCAGAAACCTCTGATGGTTTTCAGCCATCCCTCTGTAGAGGAGAAAAAGAGCAGAGCCAGATCAGAGTCCTGATGAACACATTAGATTGAGTGAATATGTACAGTTACTGTTACTTAGTGTGAACGACAGAGAATACCAGAGACTCACATTCAGAGCTGTTTTTAATTCCTATCATTCACTTCCTGGTTTATGACTGTTACTGGAGATTTATACCTACACCATAGGTATGTTATAACTCTAAACCTCCCTGAAACCCTATGATGTAACCTACATTGTAACCTGATGCACACTTCCCTAAAAATGTAACTACTTGTCACGTTGTTGCAACCCACAACTACTGTGAGTGGCCTGTTCAGTATTGTTGATTCCTCTTTTGCATTTTACCGTTGAGAGAATAACAATCACAGCCTCAACATAAGGAATAATAATCATAGTATCAATAAAAGGACTCACAAATGTCAGCAAATTTGTGGAGCGAGGCTGATGAAACTATCTGAATGGATGTGAGGGAATGTACAAACAAGTAGAAAAACCTAAGGGACAAATATGTTTGCCTTTGAAAAGAACTGACCACAATGAAGAGGGGGGACCCAGGAGGGAAAAAAGTCATTTTAGAAAAAGGCATTTTATTTGTTTCTGTCATGGCTGACACATATGTAACACAAGGACACAAACACAAGGTAGTTAACACCTAATGCACTTCGCACAACGATAAATGCCGGCAATGACATCAGCCACTTACACAGATGATGCCGTAGGCTCTACAAAGATTCACAGAAGAAGTCTAAATCAAGCATCCTTCTGTCCCTCACACTGCTCTGTTCATTTCCTGTATACCTCATTGCTTCCTAAGAGTTTTTAATGTGAACAAAGACCCTCACAGACAGTTCAGTTCTTTGTTCAAATATGACTGTAGATGTTTCTGATTAACATGTTCGGCGTTTTTTTTAAATAGGCAGTTGCTCTAAATCATCAGATTCTTTTAGCTCACATTCTCTAATACTGACCTTTGACCCAGAGTGCCACTACTTTCTGTTTGATAGGTTTCCCATCTTTGCCATAGATGGTGCAAATGTAAACACCTCCATCTCTACAGCGAGGTTTCATCAGAGTCAGGCTGGCGTTTCCTGTAGTCCATGGGTCTTTCTTCATCTCTGTACCGCCATGGTGACGTTTATTTTGAGTACGATTACGGTCATCTACAACCTTCATTTCATCGTCTTGGATATGTTTCCACTCCACTTTGTAACTATCCAAACTCTTCAATTTTTTGGATATGAAGGGCAGCACGACAGATTTTGCCCCCTCTGTCACATCCACAACTTTGAGCTGGCAGACTGAGAGAACAGAGCAGAGCATGAGCTGTAACAAAGAGCAACTGTAAATCACATTAAAAACAAACTCTTCTTTCTATTATCCAAATGACAGCAGGCTGTGTAGTTTAGTGAAGACAGAAATAAATCAACTGTTCTCCATGATAGATTTGGCACACTTTTACACTGAATGCCCTTGTTGATCCCAGATGCCCTTCTTGATTTGTCTCCTCCCAGAAACAAACCAAGCTCTTTTGCTTGCTAGGCAAATAACAATCAAGAAAAATTCAAATGTGACAACAAGAAAGAAACTGAAACGATTAAAACAATAAGCCTTTCCCAGCTGTCATGGGGCAAAAGGTTATGTACACCTTTTGCCCCATAACAAAGTACAGGTATTTTAGAGGGCTGTACCCTGTAAGTGAATTTAGGTTCTGTGGCATTTCCGGCACTAAGGCCGTAGTTCCAGGACGAAGGCCATAAGTTCCGAGACAAAGCCATAAGTACATGTATTTTCCAGGGATGTGTCCATAATTTCCAGGAATAAGGCCGTAAATTCTTGGACTAAGCTGTACTTCTGATACTTTATGTACTATCTGCTAATAATAAATATGCGAATAGTAAATATTTAGATTACTATAGAAGAAATATTTTACAATTCTTCAGCCAGGAAGGAGTGCAGAAAGGCTAATCACTGGTTGACTTTCTGTATTAACTTTAGACTCAGTATACCTCACTGATCCATTAAAACACACACACCTACCTGCTGTTTTCTTCATCCTGTTATATACAAGACCCATGAAAACAGCAAAGCCAACAGCCAGGAGAACCAGAGGAACCAGGATTGCTGGGAGAACTGTGGGCCAGACTGGAGTATGTTCTGTAATCAACACAAATACAACCTGAAAATCATACCGCCTGTTTTGAGGAATTTGCAACAGAGGTCATTTCAACTATGACTTCCAAACTGTCTAAAGTTAATTTAGGCTTTTGAAACTTGGTTGTTTTAACTGATGATTTCCCCTGATGTAATCCTCAGTTAAATGTTGATTCATCACAGTTAAACAGTCTGTCTTTGACTGCCTTTAGTCAGTGGTTTTATGGGAAGTTTGAGGATTTTAACTGAAAGTCTTTCCTCTAAGATGTTTGGTTATCTTTCTGTCTGAAGTTTGAGCTTTCTTATGTAGACCACCATCTCTTCAGCTGTTTTTTAGGTTATTCTGGTCAAAGTTTTTGAGCTTAAGAAGTGAGCCTGCACCTCTGATATCACATCAAGTGTGAACTGGTTCTGGTCCCCAGGAATTTTACAGTGTGATGTGGAAACTGATGCTTTCATAGGAGACATCGGATTTAAAAAAAAAAATGGAACAAAGTTGGTCAGACTATTAATATTTTATAATATTTTATATTCATATTTTTTTCTTTAGCTCTGGTCACTGAGTTTTTTCTATGAAAACTTGGATTTTTTTTCATAGACTGACCTTTGACCTGTAGTTGGACTTCAGTCTGGTTCAGTTTTTCTCCATGCTTGCGGGTGGTGCAGGTGTAGGTTCCACTGTCAGAGAATGTAGGGTTTCTCAGAGTGAGGCTGAGGTCTCCGGTCTGCAGGGCATCCATCTGAATTGATGTTCTCTTGGTGTAATGCTTGTTTTGGTCTGCAAGATTATCACCTTCCTCGGTGAGAACGTGGATGATTGCAGGATTCAAATCATTACGTCTCCACACAACTACACCCTCTTTAGATGGAGCGGGAAGCTGGCAGGGCAGCAGGACAGATTTGTCCCCTCCATACACCTCCACTCCTGAGGCATGCTGGGAAACTGAAGACACAAAGATGTTAAATGGTGTGTTCTACCATAAACACACAGTGTGAGCAGGTGTGAAGTTACCTGCAGTTCACTTACAAACATACAAACACATGAGAAGAAAATCCAGCTTTCTTGTTTGTATTCTGAAATTTTAGAAACTACAGAAAAAAACTGCAGTGGGTGAACTTCTGTCCCCATTTCCTGTGGCTAAAGAACAGAACTGAGTTCAGTTTACAGTTAAGGCTGGATCAGATGACATTGAACCATCCCTTAGTTATGCTGCTATAGTCTCAGGCTACTGGCAGCTTTCACTTATGCATTTCTTCTAAGCCCCGACTTTTTTTTAGTCCCCATGCATTTATACAACACTACTGCATGTTATGAACTTCTGTCTTTTCTATCCCACGGTTTTTATCCTGTGTCTCTGTGCTCTCCTTCCCTCCCTCTCACTTGCCAGCTGGTCTGCCCCTTACTGATCCTGGTTCTGTTGAAGGTTTTATCCTATTCAAAGGGAGTTCTTCCTTCCAAGTGCTGGTGGATCATCTAATTGTTGGGCTTTTCTCTCTAATACTGTAGGGTCTTTATAATATAAAGCTCCTTGAGGTGACTGCAATGTTGTGAACTAGTGCTGTATGAGTAGAATAGAATTTAACTGAATTACTGAAATGTAAAAAATCTTTTGTGTGTCTAAGGCAGAAAGTGATTACCGTTATATACAGACCAAAAAATTCCACAGATAAATTCATGTCTGTCACAGTGTGTAGATTTTGCATACATGAGCAGACTAAGAAGAATCAGGGGAAATTAGCACAGCTGGGGAAAACAAGACACAGCCGAATTAAATCTGAACAAGGGGGATGTAAAATGAAAAGAAATGCACAAGGTACAAATAACTATCCAAATAAAACAGGGAAACTAAAAGATGAAAACACTAAACAGAGCCTTAAAAAGAAGACACAGGAAACACAGCAGTGGCATTTTTTTTAAAGAAGAAATGAAATCTAAACAAAACTATAAACAGGAAGAGAAACTAGTTTGCTGAGAAAACTGAGAAAATCTGGGACTGTAACTCCCTATCAGCACATTTTAAAAGGTCCACAGGTTGTGTAAATTAAATAAAATCAAGGATTTTCCTGCCCCAGAGCCTTAACAGGGAGACATGACATTAAGCATTAGTCCATATACGAGTCTCTGACATTTTTTTTTTTTTTTTTTTACAGAAATGCATTTTCTTGTTATTTATGGCCATCTGATGAACAGAATGTATGTTATGCTTGAATGACAAATTAAAATAATTTAATAAACATCAGTGAACTAATACTAATGCCACACACTGACTTACAAAACAGGCAGTCTGTTCAAGACTGAGTCTTCACGTCTTCAGGCTTTCATTTCATAACTGTTTTAATTTGTGTTTTTTACTTATGTGCACTTTTTTATGCGTGTTTCATTAATGAAGACATCAAACACTGTAAATGCCGTAAATGTTCTCTTGTTTTTGAGGGGGGTGGGGGGGTCTGCTAATATAATGAAAGTCACAAGGGGGTAAT
Source organism: Archocentrus centrarchus (assembly GCF_007364275.1). Taxonomy (NCBI): domain Eukaryota; kingdom Metazoa; phylum Chordata; class Actinopteri; order Cichliformes; family Cichlidae; genus Archocentrus; species Archocentrus centrarchus. The sequence goes on along the minus strand of NC_044362.1, from coordinate 23,124,866 downwards.
CACAGCAGGTAGCTCCACACGTTTGATTTGTCAGAGTTTTACGCCGGACTTTATGCAACTCGTGATTTGTGTCACCGCCTGGAATCGAACCAGCGATCTTGTTTACCAGCAAATTTAAATATTCTTCTTCCAAGGGATTGTGCTCTGAAGGTGAAGGAGCACGTGTCTCTGTTATTGATTATATAATATGCACAGCTGTTAAGTACAGCAAATGCCGGCTAAAGAAATCATTTCCCCGCAAGTAATCCCCGCACTTTCTGCGCCACTGCAGCCAATCAATATGTATAACGCAATCATTTATTTGTTCGTGTTAGTGCATGTTTTTTACTTGTGAATTACCATTTATTTATTAAGTGAGTTGATGGATTTGTACTGCTCAAGAATTTTACTCCTATCATAGAAATCGGTCCACAGTGAACACTAATGCAGTCATCTGTGACACCATAAATGATTTTCATGCAGTTTGTTTTTCTTCTTCTCTCACATCTGTACTACACAACACTGAAATGCCTGTCAAAACGCTACAATTAATGGGCCTCAGAAACAAGTCTCAGATTAATGTCTAAATCCTACAGATTATAATACTGACTTTAATAAATACCCAGCACTACATGACATACAGAAAAATGTGCGATGTGCGCATTAACCCTCGTCTGGATGAGTCCTGTCAGATATGTCTGTAAACCTGACGTTATCTCTGCGATAAGCGGTGGAATTCAAAAATTCATCAAAAAAAATATCAGTGAGCGATAGAGACGGAGGAGGAGGGAGGGGGACTACACCCCCACATCCGGGGAGACCTGAAAGCAGAACTGACGAGGACTGACGAAGATGACCCCACTTTCTGTTCTTAACTTCATTGTGACGTTTCGTCACTTTGCTCGGTCATAATGTAATAATGTAAACTTCCCACTGTGGTGCAAAAGGCCTTACAAACACATTCCAGCTCAAACATGCGCGTGCGTGTGGTTGCGCGCGAAGCACCGCGCCTCTGTTTAGTGTGTGTGTGTGTGTGTGTGTGTGTTTGCAGGGTGCTGCTCGCAGTTAAACTGCTCTGAGTGATCAAACTGATCGGCACAGAACATGTTGGCAGTAGAGACCTGATCGTGACATAGGAGGCGTAAAGGTGATCTTACCGCGCAGCAGGAAGACAAAGACCACAAACATCTTCCTGGAGGAACTCCAGCAGACTCTCTTTAATCTGACTGACCGAAGTCAGATAGACCGATCGATCAGATCGATCCTACTCAGATTCAACTGATAGCGCGGAAGAAAACGGACCGGTGGCTCCCCTTCACCCTGCACTGGAAACAAATTTACTTTCGATTGAACAGGAAATGGTTACTTTTCACAATAAAATGTGTTCTGATTCCGGTGTTTAAGACTGCATTAAAAGTTGCATGCTTCTGTCACTTCCATGATCACACTTAAAGAAAACGTGTTCACAATGACACACACGTGTTATTAGGAGCTCACTCTTTATTCACGCTGGACTTCACAAACACAGTTTTCTGGAGCTTTGGATCGGCTCTCCCGCACTTTTAGTTTGGAGCCTGTCTCACCTCTTTGACAACACTCACTTCCTGTCATTCACAGGTTTAGTCCAGAAATTTGGAACTGGGACCCAGCAGACGTTTCAGTATATGCAAATCAGATCAATCATTAGAAGTTAACACTCTTAATTCCCCACAAAGATAGTAGATATGATTCACCTCAAAGATCTGCACATGCCCCACACACTGTTACAACTATCCTCACCTGTTCAGGTGTTTGGGATCACAGTTGCACAGAATTATGTTCCATCTTGCAGTTTGCTTCCTGACTCTGAGGTCAGGACAGACCCATGAGTCTCTGAAGTGTAAACTCAAAGCAGCAACTTCTTATTAAATGTAATCAAATATTACACAGCCATAAATATGCTGACTCATTTTAGGTTGTAAAATAGATGGGTCGTTTGAGGGTTAATGCAACTATACCTCTCTTAATTTTTTTTACATGTTTCTCCTCTCTGGAAAAAAAAACCAAAACAGACAGAATCCCTGCCAGCCCTACACAGATGCACCTGTAATGTGATCTGAACTTAACAGGTTACAGGAACAATAGAAGTAAGAGTGTGAACTGTTCTATGGACTGAATAACTTCACCACATTATGAGAATGAAACTGGCCTGAGGAACAGTTCCTGCTCCTCACTTCTTCTTTTCAGATTTTCATCTGTTTTGACCAGACTGTCGCACCATTACGCTGAGTCATTTCAGCACAGTTGACACTGAACTTGCAGAAGCACATTGTGGTGTTTTTAAACCACATCAGAGGTGCATATAGTCCCTATGTGATTACTCCATCACAGTAATTTTTCTTTGTTATATTCAGAAACATGTCACTCAATCTACTACAACACAGACAGGCAGTGAACCTAACAGACTGGCACTGGACCACCCCAAGTCATAAAAAGATATTCTCATGCAGCCACATCATATGCTGGTTCAAAGGGTTGTACTCCTTAGCAGTAACTTAAAAAAATGTCAGATATTCTTATCTCAGCATCGTCTTCTCTTGGAACAAGCAGCTTTAAGCACAGAGTTCCTGGAACACTCGGGACAGGAGTTCATCTGCTGCTGGAAGGTGCTGCAGAGAGTGGGAGAAGACACACAGATCACTTTACATGGAGATTAACCTTTTTTCCATTGAGGACATCTATGTCAGTCTGTGCAGGAGCACAGCAGTGAACTGATTCTCCGTATTGGTCTTTTTTCAGCAATGTAACTATCTGCTGGTCCAGTGTCAGTTAGTTAGTTTCACTGTCTGTGTTTTAATAGTCAGAATTTCATCTTCCTGAACATAACATGCAGGTTGTTGGTTCAGGTGGTTTAAAAACACCACAATGTTTCAGTGTTGTTGTTGTTGTTGTTGAACTGACTATGAGGAAGTGTGGCAAAAACTGATGACCTGAAAAGAAGAAGTGAAGAAGAGCAGCTGTTCTTCAGGCCAGCTGCTTTTTCTTTTCTTTTCTTTTTCCAGTGGAAACATGAGATTGAGGAGTTCAGTGATTGGAACCATTTATCGATGGGTATGATGGGGAGCACAGAGAATTCATTCATCTGAGGGAGGATTTTCATTTTGATGGTTGATAGTGGGAGATTCATTCAGTGCTTGACATCATCTTGTATTGTCTTAAGGTCTGTGTGTAGTTGAAGGACAATAACCTTGACAGCCTGCAGGAAATGATGATACCCAGGAATGTGATGTTTCTCTCTTTATAGTTTCTCCTGCAGCTTCCTCTCTCCTCTGCCCTCCTGACACAATTTAGGAACTGAAAGAACCTTTAACATGGAGTGCTGAAATGACTGAAATAACAGAAGTCCAGCCAGTAAACCCCTTCACGTGTTAACAGGGAAGTGGGAGAACCTGAAGTCATTTCTCTGCTGCTCAGTCTGACGTTCAGTCGTCTTTTGAGAACCATGAAACCTTCATCTGTCTCTCTGCTCCTTGGTGAGTCAAATGCAGACCTCCTAAACTCATTCATTTATTCAGTACAGATCCAACACATATCAATAAAGGAGATCACACAATTTCAGAGACAGCTTGAAGTGTCCCTAAGTTTAAAGGGTCACTCTGCCTCTAAAACACATCAGTGTGTTTGTACTTATTAGTGTTACTAAACCTTTAAAAAAAAAAAACACTTAATATTCAGTCACTGTAAGAGACTCATTAAGGGGCAAACTGTATTTCTGTTTTATAAAACTTGCTAGCACTAGGGGGTGTGATGTTGTCATCAATTACGCAGCTGTGTTTAATCAGACTTCACCTGACTCAGGTGTTGTGTTAAGGTGAAAGAAAACCATGTATTGGTTTATGGTGCCCTTGTGTTTGTTGATGAATATTTTAGTTTATATTTGTATTATTAAGATTATCAAAGAACCTAGTTTTTGTTTTGTTTGTTTTTTTTAAAGCCTGTCATGTCTGGCAGATTTTGCAAGCAGAATTGTGATCTGAATGCACTGCTGTGCCAAAACATATTTGCTCTTTCAAGATGAGCTCTATAGATTCTCTACAGGCTCCTCTTGTTAATGTTTGTCCTTTTATTTTATTTATTTATTTGTGTTATTTTCCACATACATATACCTGTGCCAGAGTTGACAGGCTGAGGGGGGGAAAAAGAAAGAAAAGAAAAAGAAATTGAGAAGAAAAAAAGGAGAACGGGGAGAAAATAGACGAAAGGGGATAAATAAACAAGTAAATAAACAAGTAAATAAATCAAAACGGTTCATCAACTGCTGTACCTGTAAGAGAAGAAAAAAAAAACAACATACAAAAACAAACAATACTTGGAAAAATAAATTTTTGTGGGATAAACAAAACAAACAACCGATGGCTACACAAACCAACAATTTTGTTGTGTTGTTATTGCGTGAGTGTTTGGAAGAACTATGTTAAGTCAGACTGAAGTCAGGCAAAGGACAAGTTTTGTTGGCTTGATCATGTTGTTTTTACCAAAACCTTAATGACTCTTGGTCATTACAGTCACAATGACGGAAGTCAAGTCTGGAAAAATGAAGTGAAATTGCTGAAGTTTGGAATAAAAACAGAAAACACATGAAGCAAATGAGGAAAACTTTCCCAGGTAGGGAAGAAGGTCATGCTTGATTTTTTTTAAACAGGGGTCAGAATTTTTTAGAGAGTGAAGTCATTACAGTTAATTAAAGCAAATTTTTTGTCAATTGAAAAAATAATAAAATAATAAAAACCAAACTGTAGGGGGAAAACAAAAGCTAACTGAAACCCACCATGCAAACAAACAAACAAAATAAATAAATAAATCCAGCTTTGGTGTGTTTTTTTGACACTGACATATGAGTGTCTGTCTGTACTGTAATATCTGTTCTTCTTACATCTGCCCCGATACATACACACTCATATCATAATAACAAACAATCAAAAACTAACACTGAAATAAAAACTCAGCTAAAATTTTACACTCACTTCTGACTCCTTAAAAGTTTAAACTGCATTATGATCCTATTATATATGAAACTACTATTCTGCTGCTAAACTGCTGGAGCTCCAGCTGCTGTGCTTCTCTGATTGTGTTCAGTTCAAACGTGTAGAATATAAATGTCACGTTATCAGGGCTTAACTGTGTCAGCAAAGAGTAAACTTGTGAAATAATAACTGTTTAAATTGTAAATGTTTTTTTTTTAATCATATTAAAAGATCATCTCTGAAACTATGCCTATATTTACCCCAGACTGACAGTCACACAGCGACTTCATGAATTTCTTTACAAATAAAATTTTAACCATTAGAGAAAAATCCATATTGATAACTTAATCTGTCTCTCTCTCTCTGACCTTTAGTGACCTCTGTCTTCCTCTTGCAGGTGTGCGTGTGCTGCTGCTGTCTGCACTTTTTGCAGGTGAGTTGATGCAGGTGAAAACTATCAGTGACACTCCAACAATAATACTAATAGATTGACTCTTTCTGTCGGTCCTCCAGCCTCTCTGGATGTCAGGCCAAACCTTCAGCAGTTCTTCAAAGGAGACTCTGTTGTCTCTCTGAGTTGTGTTGATGATGGTCAGAGTGACAGATGGACAGTGAAGAGGACCAGAGGAGGACACACTGAGGACTGTGGAGCAGCTGCAGACTTTAGGAGGGTTAATAGTTCTGTCTGTGTTCTGGATCTTTCCATCTCATCTGGTGGAAATTTCTGGTGTGAAAACTCATCTGGACAGAAGAGCGATGATATCTCCATCAGTGTTTCAGGTACAGAAAGTGAGCTGTTCCCAGCTGTCTCTCTGTCTGTGTATGACTCCGCTCTGCTGGTGGAACTCACTCTGTTTGTCTCTGCTGGTCAGAAAAAGAAGTGATCCTGGAGATCCCAGCACTTCCTGTGAGGACAGGAAGTAATGTCACACTGCACTGCAAAACCAGAAACAGTTCAGCAAGAAAATCTTATTTCTTCAGAGATGGCGTCCGACTTGGATATGGACGTGAAGGAAAGTGGATTCTCCTTAATGTGCAGCCGTCTGAAGAAGGGCTCTACTGGTGCTCTACTGCTATTCATCAGTCTTCTCAAAGCAGACTAAGAGTCAGAGGTCAGAGCACTGACATCACTTCTATTTTAAAGACATGATTTGTGGTCAAAACATCTCTTTTTAATCACTTTACTTGGATGTTAAGCTTGATAAGGTGAAGGAAAGGTGTGAAGGAGACTGCTTCACAATGTGATGGTGGATGTTGCTGATGTAGGTCTGCAGTGCAGAAACTACAATGTCCTGAAGGTGGACTACAAACAAATCCTCTTACATACTTCACCACAGTTCACACCACTGGCTGAATAAAACACACCACAGTTCATGACCATCCTCAAGGATGCAATACAGCAACAGACAGAACTAATGCAAACATTAAACTTATTATATTATTTATGTTGTATTTTCATTTTCATACACTGCCTCTCCCTGAGCCTGGTTCGGCCGGCGGATTCTTTCTGTTAAAAGAGAGTTTTTCCTTCCCACTGTCACCAAATGCTTGCTCACAGGGGTTGTTTTGACTGTTTTCTCTGTAATTATTGTAGGGTCTTTACAATAAAGCACCATGAGGTGACTGTTGTGATTTGGCACTATATAACTGAATACACCCCAGAATTTTCATTTATAGATGTTTAAAATTAATCTAGCAGATTTTCTCAGAGCAGCGTGATGCTCAGAGTCCAGCTGTAGGTTTAACATTTACACATATCAGCATCATTATTAGTATCAGTATTATCAAAAATGTCAATGATCTGAGTCTGGTTTGTGAATGGGCTGAATAAATTATAAATTATAGGACAGCTAATAAAGGAAGCTCCTGTCCTTTGTATTTAGATGAACTAACCAGCTCTGATTGTGGCTGGAGAGATGTCATTAAGTTAGAAAATGAGAATAAAACCGGACCTGATAATAAACTCACTGAACCATCTTCATCATCTTTTTTGCAGATCCTCCTCCTCTTCCTCCTCACACCACCATAACCTGCACTTCTCCTCCTTCAACTTCTGGTAATACTGATCCTCCAGCTGCCACCTCCCCTCCTCCTACTCCTCCTTCTCCTCCTTCTCCTCCCTCTGTGTCTGTACTCGGACTCTGCATCCACCTGTTGGTGTTCTGTCCATACGTCATCTCTACCATCCTGCTGTTTTTGATCTGCTACAGCAGGAACTGAGGTACAGACTCATGCAGAAAGCAACACACACTTACTGATCATTCACTTCAGTGTTTTTGATGATGTTTTAACTCTGCCCAAAGGTGACAAACCTGCTGTATCTATGGAGACGGCCCAGCCTGCTGAACAGGAAGATGATGTGTGGTTTCTTCCAAGAGAACTGAAGCAGGACCACTTTGAATGTTTTGGTGACTTTTCTGCATTAATCTGTGCGTTTTTTTTAAGGTTCAAGATTACACTAAAAACAAGTATATTTAAGAATTTGTTTGATTTTCTACATATAAAAATGCTTGGTTAATATAAATGTAACTCAATTTCATTTTATTTATATAGCACCAAATCACATTTATATAGCACTTTATACTGTAAGTTAAAGCCTTTACAACAATACAAATGTATTGTGTTTGTTAAATGATTTAATCTTGTTGGTTGTATTTGCATTAAGGCAAATTCATATCAGAGGTGTTGCTAGGATCTTGAAACATTGGGGGCCCAGAAATCGATGGATTTTTCTCAATAACAGCAACATTTTATTTTATTTCAGAGTAAAATCTCACACTGTGCACGACCTAAAGGCTGCAGTCAGGTGTGTTAGTCTGTCTTTCACAGAATGACACTGAAATGATCAATCAGTGCAATTTGTGTTCTACTTCAGCTCTGTTCCTGTTTTTTAGCAGCAGGAGTAAAGCCTGAAAAGAAATTAGAGTCTTAATGCTGATAAAGCAGTGAGATTGTATGTTGCCACCATGTAGTTAGTTTAACTTTACCAGAGCCTCAGCTTCTATTGTGCCATAGAAGAAATGTGTTACCTCTGCTGTGTCTTAGATCCTCACCTCTTCCTCACCATTCCTGCTCTTTCAGTGCATCATCAGTCTGGTGCACTCCTAATCTCCTCTGCTCTCTCCTCCTGTTCTCTCTCCTGTCCTGGTTGTAAAAAAAAAAAAATGCAATCAACAATAATAGCAACATCACTTCCTCCTTTGTGGTCTTGTTGCTCTTATAAGCTTGCTCTCCGTTTCCCTCATTCATTGTTACCTTTGTCTTCACTGTATCTTTCCACTCATCCTATATCCATTGGTGTCCCTGCCTTACACACAGGAAGGTTTCAGAAGCTGGGTTACATGCTTGGATGCCAATCATCTCCTCCAACATTGGAAAAGCAATTCTCCAGCTCAGCAATCGTTTGATCAATGCAGGGATAGAAAAGCCTTTGTTTGAGACGTTTTTAATCATTGAGAAGATCTGAAGTGAATCCACAAGACAACAGTCTTCCATCCTCCTTTGTTTCCTTGTTCTTGGACCAAAAGAGGACTCCTGGATGTTGTTATCCTCACATATTATTTTTGACACTGCATAAATGTCTTCAGCCACCTCCACAGTTCGTTGGCTGGCCAGAGTGTTATGAACAGTGCTTTTATACTGCAGTGCTTGCACCAAGTCAACCATTTCTTTCTGGAGAACTTTGTGAAATCCTTCAGTGATGCTATGCAACTTTTTGAATACAACTTGCAGGTAGATTACAGAGAATTCTGATAGTTTTGAATGCAGATCTAGTGCTACTTGTGTTTTGATCATCTGAAGGGATTTCATGACAGCTGGAGAATTCTTCAAGAGAGCACTAACAGAGTGCAACTGGCATGACCAACAGATGTTTGGCTCTTGCTGCTCAATGAGTAGTTCTTTCTGAAAAGCAGCAAACACCAGTATTCTGCTCTTTAGACACTATTCAGCATGTCAGTATTCAGTGGACACATTCAAAAATGAATAAAGGTTGTCAAGAAGAACAAAAAATTCACTGGCTTCAGAAATGGCCTTGCCGGTGTAACAAGGGATGAGATTTAGGTCATGTGCATAACAATGCACATACACAGCTTGTGGATGTTTCACCATCACATGGTTCAGCCACAACTTTCAGGTCTACAATGTTGTTGGACACAAGAACCTTTCCAGCTGGATTTGTAATTCTCTCTAGCCATCCAGTTTCTTCAAGCTGAGGAATCTTTCCTTGATGTTTCTCTCTGGGAGGACATGACAAACACATACTGCAAGTTACTCTGTGCCCATCCTGGGCTACATCTAAAGCCTGTCCCCTAAATCAGTCTCATAGCACTCTCCTGTCTTTCCCCTGTCTCTCCTCCCTGGCTCATCTGTGACGCAGTGGGAAATGACCAATTTAAGCTGTACTTTTATCTACCTATAATAAAACATAATTAAACCCTCCTATCACCTGTCTCATTTGGTCTATGATATACCAAGTTGACTTTTCCTTTTAATTTTGCTTTCTCCTTTTCATCTAAATAATCACACAGGCTTCATTAATTCTCAACAAACAAGGAATAGAAAATTGTATATTAACCTCTAAATATAATCTTCTCTATGGCATATTTTGAATACACAGACATACACATATCCTAAAAAGCACAGTAAACTGTAAATAAGGAAAATTACAAAAAATGCGCTCAAATGATGGGTTAATTATTTTCCTTTAAAATAGTCCTCATTAGTGACAGCTGACAGAATGAGTTTGGCAAGGGCCAAATTAAGCATCTCCAAAACTGCAGCAGTCAGTATCTATCAAAAGTGGTCCAAGGAACGAACAGTGGCAAACCGGCTACTGGGTCATGGGCAGTCACGGCTCACTGATGCACATGGAGACCAAAGGCTGTATTGTGTGGTCGAATCCAACGGATGAGCTACTGTAGCTCAAACTGCAGAAAAAGTTAATGCTAGTTTTTTATAGAAAGGTGTCCAAATACACAGTGCATCACAGTTTATTGTGTATGGGGCTGCATGGCTGCAGATCACTCAGGCTGCCCATTGCTGACCCCTGTCCACCAATGAAAGTGGCAACAGTGGGCATGTGAGTATCAGAACTAAAGATTAAGGCAGCTGTAGCGGCATTTCTTCAGTCTTTTCCATGCCACTTCTGGGCTGTTAGCACAGTAACTTAATCCTGATGCGTATGACAGTAGAAGTAGTTCAGACTTCAGACGTTTATTTTGTTATAATCACAACATAGTCACACGGTAGAAAAACTGTATGCCCCCATGCCTAATGCAGCCCTCCAATCCTTCCCCTCATCTAACGTCACTCGTTACATTAAAAGGAGCAGCATTAACAACAGCCAAATGCACATTCACAAATCTTTATGCATTGTGTTTTAATTATTAAGGAGCTAAAAATGAGTAATAAACTTTATCCAAACTTTAGATCAAACTTCTTATAAAGTGGCTCTTTCAGCAGCTTTTAATATGGAAACTCTTTTCCAGAAATGCCAAATACAAAATCCAAGGTCATACATAAATCCAAAAGGTGATGCACGTGCACGCACACACAGCAGGCAAGGTACACAATGAAAGGACGAAAACTGAGGGCTTAAATACACACAAGGTAAATGGGAAAGTGGAGACAGCAGGGAACAACAGGTGAACCAAATGAAACTAATAACACAAGGGAAGCAAAACCAAACACAAAGCACAGGAAACATGGGACTGTCAAAATAAAACAGAAAGTGACCAACCATGTCACCTATGCAGACTTGACCGAATATGAGGAATACAAGAGACAAGGGACAAAGACAGACACTGGAACACAGAGACGTGGGAAAGACAACACAGGGAGCAGGGATTCAATATAAATACCTGTAACTAATAAGACCTATAACCTAAATTTAACTAAGATTCAAAACGATATGAACACTGAAACACAGAGGAATCTCAAATGAAAACAGAGCCTAAAGAAACGTAACACAAATTGCTGGGTAAACAGCCCAGGACCATAACCCTTATGAATCATGTTTTCATTTACATCACATGGATGTCCAGGTGTGTGTGTGTGTGTGTCGCTTACCTGGGGAACACCCAACAGCCAGTTGAGGGAGTGTGATGTTTTTGGCAGTGTTCTGCTGGGAAACCTTGGGTCCTGCCTTCCATGTTCCTTTCCATCATAATAATCACTCAGGCTTCATTAATACACAACAAGGAACAAATTGTACATTGTACCATGTACATGCTTTCATGGAAACAGTATTTTGTTGATGGCTGTGGCCTCTTTTAGCAGGATAATGCATCCTGCTACCAAGCAAAAAATATTTCATGCCATGTTATGCCTGTTCGATGTATTTCACACAAGAATGTCAAAGAAGACAAAATACTCGGTCAAAGCTGTCATCATGATATTTAAGGTCAGATTTAGCAAGGGTCTGCACCAGCACAAACCCCTCTTTTGGCATCAAAAAGCTGCTGTCTGGGTTTACCAAAAAGGCGCCGTGTCAGTGGTAGAGAACATGGCTCAGGCCTTACTGGCATCACCGCCTAAAGAAATAAGTAGCAATTTCAAAACACAAGCTGCTACACCACATCCACCGCTTAGCACCCGAGCAAGAGTTAATCAAAGTTTAAAAGTGTTCTTTCTATAATTTACTTTTAAAATATGCATACATTGTGCATATGACTTCATAATAATCAGCATTGTCAGTAACGCGTTACTTAGTAACGCGTTACTGAGAGTAATCTAACGAGTTACTATTTGCAGTCCAGTAATCAGATTAAATTTACTTATCCAAATCACTGTGCGTTACTTTTTTTTGTCATTTTCCTTAGTACAAAGATATAGTTTTGCTTTCTTCTGGCGTCTCGGGGAGTGACGTCTGGCTGATGCCAGCATGAAGACAATATTAGCACAGCGACACAAACGAAAACAATGGAGGGAGGAGAGAGATGTGCGTGTTCTAGCTGCAAATACTATTGTGAACTATTGTGAGTTTGTGTCAGTTAAAGATGACAATATCAAGGTTAGTTGTGCACTCTGTGCTGGCGACAGAGTGCTATCTAGCTTCAAAAACACTACGTCAAAGCTGAAGAAACATTTGGAGTCACGGCGCATTCACACTTACAGAGCGAGTCCCAACAGGTGGGGCGAAGCAGAGCTGCGGCTAATACAGGAGCCCCCCCAACAACGTGGTTATCATTTTGATGTGCAGGTGGAGGGGGGTGCTGCCGGTGGTGTGCCAAAAAGTGATCGTCTGCCAAAGCAATTTTCGGTATTTGCCAAAAAAATGATTGCCTGTATTTAAACGGCTGTATATAAATGACTTGTTGACCTATCATCTGTAATCTAACTTAGTTACTTCTAAAATTAAGTAACTACTGTTACTTTTTAAAGGCGTAATCAGTAATCTGACTGCTTTTTACCATCACTGATAATAATACAATGTAATCATTTAGAGTGAGGATGCAGTTACTCAATGCTGCAAGTACATTTTCTTTTGAATGTACACCAATGCTGCTTTGTTTTTCTCATTGAAAGCAGAGGCGGTTTCTACTGATATGTTAATGCAGCCAATCATTTTTTGGCACAGCACCAGCCTTTGCATGCAGGCCTTGAATTTGCATACATCAGCTGACACCACCTCATCTACTTGAGAGAAAAAAAAAGGGGGGGGGGGGGGGGGGGGGGGGGGGGGGGGGGGGGCTCGATACCAAAACAGTTAGAAAAAAGTAATCCATAGAAGAAAAAAAAACTTTCACCCACCCCACAACACCACTCCCTACCATAGTTACACAAGCACGCCCAGCACTCTCTCCTCAGTAACAACACACCCATTCATCAGTCTTTATTTGTAAATGTCATGATATTCAGTAATAATGTGTGTGGCTCAAAGAATGCAAAGATGTTTCAGAGAAACAAAAGTAAAGCAGCTCACTGAGGTGTGCGTGCGCGTAATTAAGAGTCACCTGTCCACCGAGCTGCCTAATCTAACTGCAACCTTGCACTTCTCCAGGAGAGGTCGCTGTAACTGACGTTTCGAGAGATGGACCCATTTTTGAAACATTTGGTTCAAGTGGTTCAGTGCTTCACAAAAGCTTCATTTTCCCATCACTACTTGGAGATAACGGGCATCAACTTCCTCTGTTATTAAGCAGAGCTTTCTGCTTTGGACTTTGTGCGTACTCACATAAAAAAACGGGCGTTTCGTGGAGTATGTGACTACGTTTTGGTCTTCTTCTTTTTGGGGGTTGGCAAACCAGCTCAGAGGTGCATTACTGCCATCTACTGGACTAAGTGTTGCTCAAGGGCTTGACAGAAAAACAAAACAAAACAAAAAAAAAAACCTGTTCCTCTCACAAACCTCATCAGTTGGACTTGCAGCAGCACCTTTCCAAAAAGGTCTTCCAATGTTAATTAATTAATTAATCTTCAGCTCCTTAAAAATTCCTGTTTTTTTCTTCCTTTCCTGCTTGTAGGTCCGACACTCTAGCTTTGCATGCTGAACAGGTTCAGGTTGATTGCAGTGCATACATTGTCCAGGTGGTTGCCTGTTAGCTGCAGTGTTTTATTAAGACCTGTGTGTCCTGTTCTGAGGTGGGTGATTATTTCTTCTTGCCCACTCTCTTCCCACGACCAACATGTTGTATGGATGCTTTCCTGTCCCACTGCTCCTGCTGTACTCTTTGGATTTAACTGTTTATGTTTTTAACTCCAGCTTTGCTTCATGGTATCATGGTATCACTGAAAATACAGTCAGTTGATTTAAACCCACACCTGCTGCCATCAAAATGTCACTGGAAACTTTAAGTAAAGCAGTTTCAGTGGAGCCAAATTTGCAAAAACCAGACTGGAAATTGTCCATACCAGTGTTTTTCTCCAAGTAGCAGTTACGTTGCTCTGATACTGCTTTTTCTAAAATCTTTGACACAAAAGGTAATTTGGATATTGGGCTGTAACTGTTTGGATGAGATGGGTCCAGATGTGGTTTCTTTAATATTGGCTCAAAACCAGCTTGTTTTAAGAAGCTGGGAACTGAGCCAGCATGAAGAGTCAAAGTATTAATCATTTCTACAATACAGGGACCAACAGAGTCAAACACACTAATGAAAAAAGAAGTAGGAAGGACATCAAAGGGGGTTGAAGTTAGTTTCATATGACCAAGCAGAGCAGCAACATTCTGTAAGGTAACAGGAGCAAAAGAGGACCAGATATCAGAGGTAAGGAAATTGCAAACATGATATTGAAAGGATGTTGGAAAAATACTTGACCTGATGGGAACGACCTTATTTACAAAACAGTGCAGAAACTCATTGAACTCAGAGTTTGTAAACACTGGTACATGAGGAACATTGTGAGAGACAAAATTCTTAACTGTGTCAAATAAGACTTTAGGATTTTTCTTTTTTGAAGCTGTAAGATATGCAAAATAATCTATTCTGGTATTTTTCAACATATCATTTAGTGAAGAAACTGATTCTTTAAGATTTAACCTATCAACCTCAAGCTTGGACGCCTTTCGTAAATGTTCTAACTTACGACAATATTTCCTAAAATTACAAATATTTTCATATATCCAAGGACAAAAATTTGAACATTGGATGCTTTGTTTTAGAGGTGCCGCTGTGTCAAAAGTAGGTTTACATTGAATGTTAAAGAAAAAAACAAATGTGTCAACATCACTATGAGACGTGTTAGCATCAAACAAAGCAGAGAACCGTCCAGCAGCACCCTGGCTTATAATCTGTCTTTGAATCATCAGTTCAGGATGTGAAGGATACCGATAAAATGACAGATTAAAAAATATACAGCTATGATGACTTGCATGTATATCCTCCACACATACATCAATATTTAAACGCAGGGAAAAAACAAGATCCAGTGTGTGGCCCTTAATATGTGTGCGGCCAGAAACATGTTGCTTAAAGTTGAAAGACTCTATGATAGTGATGAGACCAGCAGCCGTGTTACAGGACTTGTCACTTTGAACTTTAAAATCTCCCAGTGTTACAACCTTCTCCAAATTAATGAAGGGTGACCCAAGGTCATTAAAGTCAATGCCAGGAGGTCGGCAGATTAAAATACAGTACACGGTTTTCAAAGAACCGCCCTTAATCATCTGCAGTTTAAATGAAGAAAAGGAGTCAGAGTTCATCAGCCTGCATGTGAATCTGTCCTGGTACACAGCAACAAGTCCACCACCACATTCTGAAACATGCAGCGTTCCAATGACGGAGCAGCCAGCCATCCAGATTTCCCTTAAATGATCCACATTTTGCTGCCTCGTCACAATCAAGAACACAAAGTCTAGAGACTCCTTATTGAACAGATCATTTAGAACAAGTGATTTGTTCATAATCCAGCGAGCAATAAGCAGAGCGAACATGATCGGTGACGGATGGTCGGCGCACTCAACAGCTGACTGCAGCGGCACTTGAATTAAACACCTGAGTACACTTGTGCACCTGCTGTGCAGGACACTGACTCTAAGCCAAGTGAAGCCATCATCGATGGCAGGACGTCGCTGCCACCAGCAAAATGGAGGACAGATGGCAGACACGAAGCGAGCATTCTGCCGTCAGGGGTTGGAGCTCAGGTAGACGGCACTGGCGGGACCTTAGCAGCTGTAATTTCCACTCTTAGCTGGAATCCAGAAAAAAACAGAGCTATTAACATGTTAGTGACTGTAGGTGCTGCGCAGAGTGAGGCAGATTTTACACTAAATAGATGGCACTAACCTGCTTTCACAAGGCCTGCTGCCACAAGGCCAATAACTGCTACTGCAAAAAATGAAAAAGGTGCAATTAAAAGGTTATGCTGTCTTGATGCACTCCCACAGACAACGTCACTGGTTGAACTTCCTTCTTTGATCTTTATTTGGCTTTTGGAGCAACTGTGGGAAAAGAGAGGCGGAAGAGAAAGAAAATACAAATAAATGAAAATGAATGCATGTGTTTACAATAAGATACAGCAGGACCACAGAGAACATCAACATGCAGATTAGCAAGATAATTATTTCATGTAAACAGTTATATTCCAACATTCTGTCATATTTGGAAAAAAAGGTCAAGTTGTTTAAGTTTAAATAGGCTATTAGAATAAATGAATAGTATTTAATATAGTAAGATCTGCACCCAAAAATACAACAAACAAAAAATAAAAGTCCAAACATGCCCTGAGCTTCATTTTTAACAGCATTGGTTTCAAAAAGTACTTCTAAACAAAAAGGGCTTTGCAAGCTACACATTTGTGATGCACCATGTTTATTAGATCCCATTCCTACTAGACTGCTCAAAGAAGTCTTTCCAATTATTGATGCTTCAATCTTAAAAATGATCAATCTGTTTTTATTAGTTGGCTATGTACCACAGACCTTCAAGGTGGCTGTAATTAAAACGCTACTTAAAAAGCCATCACTTGACCCAGCTGCCTTAGCTAATTATAGGCCAATCTCCAACCTTCCTTTTCTCTCAAAGATTCTTGAAAGAGTAGTTGTAAAACAGCTAACTGATCATCTGCAGAGGAACGGTTTATTTGAAGAATTTCAGTCAGGTTTCAGAATTCATCACAGTACAGAAACAGCATTAGTGAAGGTTACAAATGATCTTCTTAGAGCCTCTGACAGTGGACTCATCTCTGTTCTTGTCCTGTTGGACCTCAGTGCAGCTTTTGATACTGTTGACCATAACATTTTATTACAGAGATTAGAGCTTGCTATAGGTATTAAAGGTACTGCACTGCAGTGGTTTGAATCATATTTATCTCATAGACTCCAGTTTGTTCATGTAAATGGGGAGTCTTCTTCACACACTAAGGTTAATTATGGAGTTCCACAGGGTTCTGTGCTAGGACCAATTTTATTTACATTATACATGCTTCCCTTAGGCAGTATTATTAGAAAGCACTGCATCAATTTTCATTGTTATGCAGATGATACTCAGCTTTACCTATCAATGAAGCCAGATGACACACATCAATTAGTTAAACTGCAGGAATATCTTAAAGATATTAAGGCCTGGATGACCTCTAATTTCCTGCTTCTAAATTCAGATAAAACTGAAATTCTTGTTCTCGGCCCCACAAATCTTAGAAACATGGTGTCTAACCAGATACTTACTCTGGATGGCATTACTTTGGCCTCCAGTAACACTGTGAGAAATCTTGGAGTCATTTTTGACCAGGATATGTCCTTCAATGCACATATTAAACAAATATGTAGGACCACTTTTTTGCATTTGCGCAATATTTCTAAAATTAGAAACATCCTTTCTCAGAGTGATGCTGAAAAGCTCATTCATGCATTTATTACTTCTAGGGTGGACTATTGTAATTCATTATTATCAGGCTGTCCTAAAAGCTCCCTGAAAAGCCTTCAGCTGATCCAAAATGCTGCAGCTAGAGTACTGACAGGGACTAGAAAGAGAGAGCAGATTTCTCCCATATTGGCTTCTCTTCATTGGCTCCCTGTTAAATCTAGAATAGAATTTAAAATTCTTCTCCTCACATACAAGGTCTTGAATAATCAGGCACCATCTTATCTCAAAGACCTCATAGTACCATATCACCCCAATAGAGCACTTCGCTCTCAGACTGCTGGCTTACTTGTGGTTCCTAGGATACTTAAGAGTAGAATGGGAGGCAGAGCCTTCAGCTTTCAGGCGCCTCTTCTGTGGAACCAGCTTCCAGCTTGGATTCGGGAGACAGACACCCTCTCTATTTTTAAGATTAGGCTTAAAACTTTCCTTTATGATAAAGCTTATAGTTAGGGCTGGATCAGGTGACCCTGAACCATCCCTTAGTTATGCTGCTATAGGCCTAGGCTGCTGGGGGGTTCACATAATGCACTGTTTCTTCTCATTCACCTTATTTACTTTGTTTATACTCCACTCTGCATTTAATCATTAATTGATATTAATCTCTGGCTCTCTTCCACAGCATGTCTTTCTCTCCCCTCAGCCCAACCGGTCGCGGCAGATGGCTGCCCCTCCCTGAGCCTGGTTCTGCTGGAGGTTTCTTCCTGTTAAAAGGGAGTTTTTCCTTCCCACTGTCGCCAAGTGCTGCTCATAGGGGGTCGTTTTGACTGTTGGGTTTTCTCTGTATTATTGTAGGGTCTTTACCCACAATACAAAGCGCCTTGAGGCGACAGTTTGTTGTGATTTGGCGCTATATAAATAAAATTGAATTGAATTGAACCATCAACTGCCTGCGGCTTCTCTGCAGTCATATGAGAGCTGTGCTTTGCCTTTCTGCCCAGCAATTCTACTTACAGTTCCGCAGTCAGCTGTTAGAAGAAATTATGACTCTTGAGTATTAGAACAGGTGTTCATTTAAGGTCAACTAAGGCCAAATGTCTGCCTGCCCAGCAACTTCACACAGAGAACAAGGCCCAAACTTCTGCATAAGTAGTAATTCCTATTTTATTTTATAAGTATGACAGAAAATGTAGCAGTGTGTTGTACAATTGCATGGACTACAGTTAGTATTTCTCCTTACATATACTTTTTTTTTTTTTTCTTTGCACGGTAAACACACAACATTTGTGGCTTTTGACAATGCAGAGCTCCTGTTTACATCTACAGGTGTGTCCGAATGTGACCATCAGTATTAACTGATGCCACAACTGTCCTGTCATCTGTCTGTGGCTCAAATACGCAGCAGAAACATGTCCTGCTATCAACAAGTGGCTGGCTTAACTTTAATATCTACTTACCTGTAACTACCCAGTAATCTGTCTGCCGTCACCCAGTTACTCATCATTTATTACTGTTTTATTTTATTCAATTTTCACAACCATCACAAAAATAATAAGGATAATAATTACTGGATATACAATACACCTTTAGAGTAATTTTATTATAAATAATAACCTACATTGTCCAAGCTGTGCACGTCACACCGTCCTTGGAAAAAGAGCCGGGCTGACAGTCTTCACACACTGTGTCACTTCTGCTGGTTCCTAAAGAAAAACACATTCATTTTCACACAGACTCCAGAAAAAAAAATCATGATTTATCAGCTCATCTTAAAAATTAGTCTGACTTTAGTTTCTCTTACCGGGTTCTTTTATCCTCTGACCAGCAGCACACTGTGAATGTTTCTCTGCCAAACTACATCCACTACTGTCTGTCACACTTTTGCAGTAATAGCCACTTGAAACATCACACACTGTGTCAGTTGTTGTTGTACAGTTCTGCTGGACAAGGAGACCATGACCTAATAAAAAACATCAGTGCAAATATAGTCTTAATTTACTTTTAAATGAAAGACTATTTTTTTTTTAATCCAAATTTGACTAAAGATTTCCCATCTGACTGTACCTGTGTCACAGGAAGTGCAAGTGAAACAGCTATACAGGCCACTGGGCTGGTTCATGAAAGTCCCCTCTTCACATGGACGACACTGAGTTCCTGCGTTTATGGTGCAGTCTCTCTGAACAACTGTACCTGTTCAACAAATATATATTATGAATAATAAAATGACTATATAAGCCTTGTGTAAAAAATAATAAAAAAATACTGTGGTGCATGTGTGCTCTGGAGCAGATATGTGCAGTATGCACCACTTGTAATGTATGCTTATTTTTATTATAGAAGTACAGTGTTGCAGCCTCTGCTCTGTGCACCTGCACATGCCACATGTTGTGGACAAGTGTGAAGTGCTAACTTACAAAGCGCAGAAGTCAAACCAAGTATCAAAAACACAGCAGTGCCTCTAATTTTCTCATGTTTTTGCCATATGCCATCAAAAAATGGTGTATAAATGTTGTCCAGGCTATTGGTATTGGGCTTGAAATTCTAGTGTTGTGACAAACCTATACAGCGCACACAAAACCTGTGGTTACAACATAAACTTGCAGTGGTTTTGGGTGTGTGACAGAACAGACTGAGGATATGCACTGTCTTAAATATATATTTTGATCAATATGGAGTCCAACTGCAAAAACAGCATTTCACATCTATACTACTTTCTCCATAATAACTAAAGAAACAAAGAACACATATTAGTATTTTCTGATGTCATACTTTATCTACTAACGCACTGCAAACCGTAATATCATGTAAAGATTAAAATGTATATTCTTCCTTTTACTTTGTCTCACATTTAACTCCACCCATATATATTTTAGACCACTGTGTTTGTAGGGTTACAGTAACTGCTGAAACAGAAAGTCAGTTATGCTTAATTTCTTTCAGGATTGCAACACTGCAGCTTTGCTGAGTCTGATTCAGCAGTTGTGCAGTTGAAGTGCTCGGTGTAATATCCTATAGATCACAAGTGCACTGACCATATCCTTTGTGAAGTATTAATTCTAAGTATTCTTTAAAAAAAAAAAAAAAAAAGATTAAGACAGCAGATTTTCTGGGATACAGATCCAGCTCCTACACTTCTCCTTTTTCACTTCACCATTGAGATACAGGAAGTAGACACGGGTACACTTAAATGCAACATAAAATATATAATGATAAACGATTCTTTATTTACCACCAAATATACAAGTTTTTAAGCTTAAACCCCACAATATGAACCGGGTTTTTATCTGCTTAAGCAAACCCTCCATTGTTAGACACACTTTTGTCGATCACGAAACGTTTCATGATTTCTAAAAACGCAACTAAGATCAAACTACCGATTAAACGTCATGTCTCCTCATTTCTGGAAACGTAGTTTCTGAGGTGTATTTCTTCTATGAGGCACACTGCCATGTTTCGGAATGACTTTACTTTAGAGGTTTACGTGGATTTTTGTCAACAATAGTTTGAATGTTGTTTAATGGGTCCTCTCACAGTAGTGGTGGTTTTATTTCCAGTTATCGCTTTTTGTTCTCCTACCTTTGTGGCACATCGGGCAACACTGATTATCCCTCGTTGTGTACTCCTTTGGGCGACAGGATAACACGGGTACTATGAAGAAAGCAGCATATCCTAGAGGAAAACCCAGCAGAGTTAGGATACTGCGATGAAAACTTTAAACGGGCTACAAGCTAAGCTAATGTTAGCTTTGTTTAAAAAAGCTGTGTCGCAAACACGGAGCTGCTGTTGTACTTACCAAAGACGAGCAACGCAGAAACCATGATATCACATGTTAACATGCTGCCTTGTATCACGTTTGAAGGCATTGATTTTTTTTCTTTTAAACAAATATAACAGAACACAATTTTCAATGCTGAACCAGGAAGCAGACATAGCTTTTGCTTTCGGGTATGTGGGCATGACTTAGAGACAGTAAAGTGGATTTGAAGGACGTTGAGCGAAATGGCAGGGCTTAATGGTTAATTTCTTAAAATGTCTTAATTCCAGCTGCAGGTTGTCCTCCTACTCCTCAAGCTGTCGAATCTTTGAGGGTAACGCAGCGGAATTTAAAGTGGGTCAGCCACAGACAGCACTTGACATACTGACTGAGGTTCACAGGAAGCTCAGAGGTGAACTGTTTTCTACTTAGAGATCATATTATGAAGGAGCAGTGTGTTATGAGTCATTCTTTCATTTGTTTGAAGTTAATCTAAAAACATTTTTGTTTCAGGTTTCAAATTTGATCACTTTTGTTTATTCTTTGAGCTGTGAGAGCTTGATCACCTGCAGCTTCACTGTGAAGTTGAAACAAACCAGCTTCTATTGGACAGAACACTGAAATTATCAAACAGATCATCTCATCCAGCTTATTTTTACTATAACATCATTTAACTCCCATTGCAGTTTTTCTTGGACAAAAATATTTTTTCCTGTTGTTTCTCCCAGTGACCCAAAGAGCTGCGACTGTAAAGTAAACCAGCCAAAGCCAGCAGGTCACTTGCTAGTTATGTCCTTTATCATTTTACTTCACTGAACAGAATTGCATACTTTGTACTAACGATCTGTGCTTAAAAAAAATTTTTTTTCTTTGAATATTTATACTTACATCACATATTTGTATGTATTCAATCTGATAACTTTGTCTAGTCAGAATCAGAATCAGAAGGTTTTATTGCCATATGGGTGAACAGGTTCACAGCATTAGGAAATTGCTGCGGTACTTCGTGCTTACATAAAAAACAAATAAGTATAAAAACTATAAGACAATATACAAGTATACAAATTACAAATATACAGAGATATTAGAACTATAACTATAACACAATATTACAAAATTACAAAAGAAATAGTAGTAAGTAGTAAGAAAACCAATCTAATCTGGCTGATGTACTGTCCTGGTTTACAGCTTCTGTGTTTCTGGACAAGAGAAGATTCAATACAGCAGAATCCTTCCAGTGGTTCACAGACTGTATCTGATGTTGCTGTACATCAACTCTTTTCCTTCAGACAAAAACCTGTCATGGCACAAACATTACACAAACACAAAATGTTGTGCAGAAACACAACATTTCTGTATTGTTTAATCTGATATTCTACATGTTAGTGATTTCTGACTTAATTATGAGTTAATAAGTTAATAATAATAAAATTCTAAATGTATGGATTCATGGGAACCATCTTTTATAAAGTGTGAACTACAAATAAACTGAACATGAAATCAAATGGAATATCTTGTGGTTTAATCACGTAAGAGTCGAGATTCTGTTTTGGCATTGAACATGTCGCTGCTGCAGTGACACGTTTTTAAATCAGTGTAAATGTAAATAAATTCTCTCATCAAAATGAATCTTCACAATAGAACTGTCAGACCAGTCTTTAACAGTCTCAGTTCTTACATTGTATTAACAGTGGATGATGTCGTAACGGCTTTAATGACTGCCCTGGTTTCAATAAATATGAACAGAAACGGTCACTCTAAATTGCCCATAGGTGTGAATGTGAGTGTGAATGGTTGTCTGTCTCTCTGTGTTAGCCCTGTGACAGGCTGGCGACCTGTACAGGGTGTACCCTGCCTCTCGCCCTATGATAGTTGGGATAGGCTCCAGCCCCCCCGCAACCCTGAACAGGATAAGTGGAAGAGAATGGATGGATGCATGGATGGACTTCAACTGTTGTTCACTATAGGCTAGTGACAATGCCCCCCAAATTTTGACATACCCCTACCAGAAGTAGAACTAAACCCAACCATGTTTTTCCTAATCTCTAAGGTCTCCTCTATATGAAATGGATTCTTGGACAAAAATATTTTACTGCCAAGATCGTCAAATTTATATTGTTATATACCCCAAAACTGAAAAAGAGCTCAAGTACAGCCTGTCCGCATAGAGGTTAGCACACAAAAACTGATGTAGATTAATATCACAAGACCTGAGAGCTTTCAGAATTGACATGTATGTAGTCAGGACTTTGCTCTACCCACTAGAAAAAACTGGATGTGAATATCTTAAAGTATGGGGTAGATAGAGACCTTGGAACACATACCTAAAATAGGCGGACATGAAAAAAAAAAATCTATGCAAAATGGTTCCGTTTACTTTGTAATTGCTTTGCCAGGGATTGTGATAGAAACACATATGATGGATTGTTGGAAAGGTGAGGTTGTGCTGAATCCATCAATATCAAATATGTAAATGTAGCCTGCATAATCAGGGTATTAAGTCACTTAATGTATGAAATGCCCCAACTGAGAGAAAGTGAAGTATTGAGAAAATTAAGTCTCCAGTCCAAAACATTATTATGCTGCATGTATTGTCATATAACACAGTAAACCTTTTGAATTAATGTGCTTGTTTTCTAAATCCAGTAATACCAAATATGTAAATATACCATGCATAGTCATTTGAAATGTGTGATCTGTCCCAAATGAAAGAATATACTGCATTTCATTGCAATATACTCAACTAAATGAGTGAGTAGGACAGGAAACCACAAGAGAGGATAACAGTTTAGCCTTGATGGGCCTTTTAAAAAACCTATAACAACTACACACAGTATGAATCACATTCCTGACTCAAATCAAACAAAAGGCCATCTAACAATATAAAGAAGTGTGGAGGTGGAATTCCTCCTTTTCTCAAGCTGCAGTGTCCAGTTTTAAGCCTGGGGCTTTTAGCAGCAACCAGAACACATGCTGCTTTTGGTAGCCATTTTGGGGGTAGGCCATCTCCAATAAATACTTTGGTGATGTCAGCTCCCCATGATGTCACAACTGAAACATATCACTGCCACTCTTCCAAATAATCATCAGTAACAAAATTGGTCATATTTGGACAGTTTGAGAAAGAGCAGGAGCAGAACTCCGTGCATCTCAAGCCCGCTGACAGACACCAGCATTTGCTGATCTCACTGCAGCAAACATCATTCAACAAAATTTGTTGAATGATAATATATCACCTTTATCATCTATGAAATGTGATATGGCCCAAATACATGTACCTTTCAAAAACCATATAAAATTAAAGTTGATTTTGTTTATGGCCCTAATAATGTCAGGTGGCACCAGCAGAGAACACGCTGGGTAGATCAGCCTGGATAAGCTATCCATTTTGGTTAGGAGGATTCTTCCAAAGATAGTAATATCCCTTGGAATCCGTTTACTTAAAATTGCTTTGCATCATTCAATATTAATTTCTTCTACTTAGACACTGCTTTATCTTTACAGATCAATATTCCTAAATATTTTACCTCTTTCCTTACATTTATATTATACTGTGGTTGCAAAGGGTGATCGTGAATGGTTAGAATTTCACACTTGTCTATATTTAAATGCAAACCAGAGACTTTAGAAAAATAATCTATAGTCTGTAACACTAACAGAATTTGACTGCTATTCTTTAAAAAGACAGTTGTATCATCAGCCAATTGACTTATTACTATATTTTTTCCAAATATGTTAATGCCTTCAATATTACTGGTCTTAATTAAAATAGATAAGATTTCAGCCACCATTATAAATAGTAATGGGGAGGAGGGACTTCCCTGTCTTACGCCTCTTTTAACCTTGAATCTAGGGCTATTACCGTGATTCAGAGAGACTGAACTGTTAATGTCATTGTAAAGCATTCCAACAACATTAAGAAACTTTTGTCCAAAACCAAAACAGGTCAGGGTCTGCATTATAAATGGGTGCTCAACACAGTCAAAAGCTTTGTAAAAGTCTAAGAATAATATAAAACCCCCTTCATTAAATACAGTGTATCACAAAAGTGAGTACACCCCTCACATTTCTGCAGATATTTAAGTATATCTTATCATGGGACAACACTGACAAAATGACACTTTGACACAATGAAAAGTAGTCTGTGTGCAGTGTAAATTTATTCTTCCCTCCAAGTAACTCAATATATAGCCATTAATGTCTAAACCAGCGGCAACAAAAGTGAGTACACCCCTAAGAGACTACACCCGTAAATGCCCAAATTGAGCACTGCTTGTCATTTACCCTCCAAAATGTCATGTGACTCGTTAGTGTTACTAGGTCTCAGGTGTACATAGGGAGCAGGTGTGTTCAATTTTGTAGTACAGCTCTCACACTCTCTCATACTGGTCACTGAAAGTTCCAACATGGTACCTCATGGCAAAGAACTCTCTGAGGATCTTAAAAGACGAATTGTTGCGCTACATGAAGACTGTTATATAAGCTGCACACAGACTACTTTTCATTGTGTCAAAGTGTCATTTTGTCAGTGTTGTCCCATGAAAAGATATACTTAAATATATGGAGACATGTGAGGGGTGTACTCACTTTTGTGATACACTGTAAGTCATTATAGTCAAGCAGATCTAACACAAGTCGAATATTGTTGTGTATTGATCAATCTTTTAAAAAGCCAGATTGTGTTTCGCTAATTAGTGTTGAGATCCACTCTGGTTTGTTTTGGAGCAAGATGGGGGGATGGTGAGGTCATCGGCCAAAATTATATTTCATAATATCTCAGAAACGAAAGCAGCACAAACTACAGTTTTAATGGCACAAACCAGCACAAACGGAGCACTAAAAAAGTAGACCGCTGGTTTGTTTTGGAGCAGGATGGGGGGATGGTGACCTTTGGATGACCTAAAAAATAATCTTTAATAACTCAGAAACCAAAGCAGCACAAACGAAAATTTTAATGGCACAAACCGGCACAAACGGAGCACCAACCGCTCAGTCTTATTTTGAATTTAAAATTTAATTTATTTGGTTTGTCTACTTGCAACTTCGGCATAACTGAACTTGGACTACAAAATCACTGTGAGGGAAAAAAAAAATGGCAGATTAACGAAATTGGTTAGCCGGAAGTCCATGACCACATTTAGCAGTTCCACAGCAAATATTGTGATGTAATAGACAAGAAAATGTAATAGAGAATTGTCATGGTATGGGAGGTTGTGGGATTCTTTTGGGGTTTGGGGCTTTCTGCAAGCAGGCTCCTCCCAGTTGGGCAGAGTGGTGTTTCCACTCTCTGGCTAAGGACCAGTGGAGCCGGTTACTCTCCGCCAGATCGTCTCGTACCTCAGTGGTAACCAGTTTTGTTTTAGTTATTTTTTGGTAATTCCAGTTCCTTATGTTCATGTGCTGCATTTCACTCCTTCCAGGATACTTACCGCCTCGCTGGAGTACTGATGTTCTTCTTCTCTGTGGCCGTCGCAAGCTTTCTACAGTGGAGTCAAACTTATTTTCATCTTAGTGGCTGCCGCAAACTCAGACTCCCTTTTCTTGGGACGAAATCTGCTTGCTGACCTCCCCTACCCTTTTTTGTGAATTACCAAGTGGATCCTAAAGTAAGCGCCCTACCATTCAGCCTTAATCACAATCTTGTATAGAGCGCTATGGTGAAAGACATTAACCCTTCTCTATTTCTGTCCCCAGTGGCCCCGTGTTCAGGATTTCTCTTCCACTCATTTCCCCTGCATTTTTACCTTTGCCAGAGTTGTGAAATAAAGATTATTTTACTGCAGAGCTGTTTTCTTGGGGTCGTGCATTGTTGGGTCCTCTTAATAGGGTGGCTCACAAGCTGTGACATGGAGAAAAATGAACAGACTGAAAAATATGACCCAAAAAGAATATAAAGATATCTACGCAGCACTGGGAGAGAATACATTTTAATTTTCTGCACTCCTAGACACTCCGCACAGACACACCATACAGTAAATTCACACAGATCAAACACAAAGGGCTCCTGCAAAGTTCGCCCTGAGACAGGAAAGAGGAAGTTGCACTTCCTGCATAGAGGCTACATCTGGGAACAGTGAAGGCTCTGCCTCCCATTCTATTCTTAAGTATCTTAGAAACCACAAGCAAGTCAGCAGTCTGAGAGCAAAGTGCTCTATTGGGGTGATACGGTACTATGAGGTCCTTAAGATAAGATGGGGGCTGATTGTTTAACACCTTGTATGTAAGAAGAAGAATTTTAAATTCTATTCTAGATTTAACTGGGAACCAATGAAGAGAAGCCAGTATTGGAGAAATATGCTCTCTCTTTTCTAGTCCCTGTCAGTACTCTAGCTGCAGCATTTTGGATCAGCTGAAGGCTTTTCATTGAACTTTTAGGACAGCCTGATAATAGTGAATAACAATAATCCAACCTTGAAGTAATAAATGCATGAATTAGCTTTTCAGCATCACTCTGAGACAGGATGTTTCTAATTTTAGAAATATTGTGCAAATGCAAAAAAGCAATCTTACATAATTTAATATGTACATTGAAGGATATATCCTGGCCAAAAATGACTCCCAAGATTCCTCACAGTGTTACTGGAGGCCAAAGTAATGCCGTCCAGAGTAAGTATCTGGTTCAACACCATGTGTCTAAGATTTGTGGGGCTGAGCACAAGAACTTCAGTTTTATCTGAACTGCTCTAAATCTCTGTAATAAAAAAAAAAAATGACGATTAAGATAAAAAGTCAACATTTCTTCAGTGTTGTCTTGCCAAGCCTTTAAGCGCCTAAAGCTTACCAGTCATTTTCAGTGACTAAATGTACCTGTTGAAAGCAAGAGCAAAGAACCTGTTGAATATGTGACTCACAAGTTAAAAAAAAAAAAAAGGCAGGGGGAAGGGTGGGGCCAGAAATGGCCCAAGCCTTGAAAGGGCCCTAAGCAATTTGATTCCCCCCCCCCCCCCCCCCCCCCCCCCCCCCCCCCCCCCCCCCCCCCCTTATTCCACTTCATTGTCCTCTGAGCCTAACTGTTATTAATGCTGAAAGGTTGAAGTTGAATAGTAATTTTCTGGGATGCATTGCTGTTTCAGTCTCAGCCCACTGAAAAACAATGTATTTCAATATGATACACATTGTAAAACTATGTCCATGACATAGTTGAATGCATTCCATATCCAATTTAGAGGGCATAGTCTTTTTAGGAAATATGTGATTTAAGGTGTTTGACCTGCTTTGACATGCTCTTTTCATCTAAAACATGTATATTTTTGCATAACTGTGCAAATGCACCTAATTACTAGGGATCTGACTTTTTTATGTCCGATACCGATACTGATATTTTACATTTGGATATCGCCGATACCGATACAAATCCGATCTTTTTTGTATTATTATTTTAAAAACTGTTTTTAAATGCCTGGATCAATTTTAGGTAAGTCAACAGTCTCTCACACAACAAAATCAAAATCTTTTAGTTGTCCCACATACAAGACTAAGGACCAGGGGGGCAGAGCTTTTCAGGCAGTGGCACCAAAGCTCTGGAACTGTTTACCACTCCAGCTCCTTTTGGTTGACTCTGTGGCATCTTTTAAAAAACAGCTGAAAACTTTTCTGTTTAACCAGACTTTCTGTTGACTTTATTGTTATTCTTTTTCTTTTAATATGGTAACGTTACATTTTAACATGGTGTTTTATCTGTTTTGGGTTTTTTTTGGACATTGTGTTTTAATTATTGTACAGCACTTTGTGACTTTTTGTCTGTGTAAAGCACTATATAAATAAACTTTACTTACTTAGAACAATCGCTCTATCACCTGAATCCTGTTGGTGGTGATGCATTGGCTTATGGTATGTTGCAAATTTCATTAGGGCTGAAACTATTGATTATTTTAGCAATCAAGTATTCTATTGATTATTCCATCGATTACCCGAGTAACTGGATAAGAAATACTTTTTTCGTATTAACAGTTCATCTGCATATTTTAATTTCCATACTGCATGTTTTCCCTGTGTGAAACAAATAGGGTGGATGAAGCAGCTACAAAAATCTGTTTTCTTCACTTACTGATCAGTTGATTGATGAAGGACCTCCAGCTGTTTCCCAGTAAAGGTTTAATTGAGGTTACAGAGAGAAAAGCTTCATTTGGACGCTAGAAAAACATTTAGTCCACTCCATCTGAGCTCACCGGCTCCGCCTCTTTGCTTGTGCAGACTGACTGCACGTAAATCAGCTGACTGCTGCGTCATCAGTGTTTATGTTGAAAAACTGGGGGCTGCGTGAGCGTAATCTTGTAATGCTTTATATTCACAAGCATTCTCCTAAATACGTTTCTACTGCAGGTCTATATTTAGTCACTAATCAGGGATTAAAGTATCAAAAATATTTTGACGGGGAAAGGGTCCTTCCGGTACCGGACTATCGCTAGTGCTAATAGCTGCGCTTGCTAGCAGTTTGTACGGGAGCTGATGTAGAGAAAAAAAATAACAGCTGAAATTCTCAGCACAGCGAGCGCAACACACAAACACGCAGAGAGCGGTGGAGGCGTGGAAAAACATGTCAGCGATGATCCACTCAGTGTTATGGGCTCGACACACGGGGAGCGACGTCGCTCGCTCTCCATTCATTTCCTATGGAGCTTGTGCGATGAGGCGACAATCGCTTGCCCTCCTCCAGCTAAGCGACCGGCGACGTTCGTGCATGTGAAATTTCGAGCTCGTACACATAGACGTGCACACGCGACCAGGCGACGCGACACAACAAAGTTGGAAAATGTTCTACTTTTGTCGCTGTCGCGTGGCACTAAACCAATCAGCAAGAGTTTCATTGACTGACCAATGAGCGAAGAGTATGCTACACACTGCAGTCTGCAACCACTTTCAGCAGGAAGGAAAGCATCGTTTTAGCTGTGTTTGACTTTCCTATATTATATGACACTTCACGCAGTGATTATCGAGTTAAACATAAAAGGCAGCCATATGAGAACGTGTTGGTGCAAGACTAACGTTAAACAGACGGATAGAGAGGACTTTTGTGCTAATATAGGATGAACGCGAGGTTGTCTTTTTCTTTTGTAGAAGAGACTTAACAGCAAGATTTCTGTCAGTTCAAATAAAATCTTCAGACTCCTCATCTTTATTGCCGTGTCTGACACGGACTGCTTTTAAAATGTCTAAATCCCTCCAGTTTCATAACCAATCACATTTCTTGGAGACGAGTGATGTAAGAGCGCGATTCGCAAAGCTGCCGTCGCTATCGCGTCCCGTGTGTTCGGTTTCACCCCAGTGGCGATGCGACCCATTCGTCGCTGTCGTTTGTCGCTCCCCGTGTGTCGAGCCCATTAGGGGCTCGACACACGAGGAGCGACGTCGCTCGCTCTCCATTCATTTCCTATGGATCTTGTGCGATGAGGCGACAATCGCTTGCCCTCCTCCAGCTAAGCGACCGGCGACATTCGTGCATGTGAAATTTCGAGCTTGTACACGTAGACGTGCACACCTGACCAGGCGAGGCGACACAACAAAGTTGGAAAATGTTCTACTTTTGTCGCTGTCGTGTGGCACTAAACCAATCAGCAAGAGTTTCTTTGACTGACCAATGAGCGGAGAGTATGCTACACGCTGCAGTCTGCAACCACTTTCAGCACGAAGGAAAGCATCGTTTTAGCTGTGTTTGACTTTCCTATATTATATGACACTTCACGCAGTGATTATCGAGTTACACATAAAAGGCAGCTGTATGAGAACGTGTTGGTGCAAGACTAACGTTAAACAGACGGATAGAGAGGACTTTTGTGCTAATATAGGATGAACCCAAGGTTGTCTTTTTCTTTTGTAGAGGAGACTTAACAGCAAGATTTCTGTCAGACAGTGTCAGTTCCAATAAAATCTTCAGACTCCTCATCTTTATTGCCGTGTCTGACACGGACTGCTTTTAAAATGTCTAAATCCCTCCAGTTTCATAGCCAATCACATTTCTTGGAGACGAGTGACGTAAGAGCGCGATTCGCAAAGCTGCCGTCGCTATCGCGTCCCGTGTGTTCGGTTTCACCCTAGTGGCGATGCGGCCCATTCGTCACTGTTGTTTGTTGAGCCCATTAAAGGGAATCCGTCGCAGCGACGGAGAACTTCATAGAATTTGAGGGTTTTTTCTAACTCCTGATCCACTCCATTCCAGTAGGTGGCGGTAATGCGGCTCTAAGCTGGTTTGTTCAACCGCAGACCCACAAGAAGAAGAAGACGACCGAAAACTGTAATGCAGCTAATGTGGGTCGGATCAGATTGCATTTTTTATTTCTTTCCGATATCTGATCCAGTAATTTAGGCCAGTATCAGACCCGATACGATACTGAATATCGGATCGGCGCATCTGTACTAATTACAGACTAGTAAATAAGCCATTTGTAATATATAAATAATAATTATGCAGCATACAGAATTGCCGGGCATCAATAGAATAATATCAAACACAAGTGGTCAACAATTGGGCCCACAACTGTAAATGTTATTACGCTGCTATACCACAAAATGGCATGGTGGCACCCCAAAAGCACAAATGGGGCGTAAAAGTGAGGTCCAATAGTCTATCCATGCAACATGACCACAGTGTGAAAACAACAAAATGCTGTCACCACAGGAACAATGATTGAACCAGGATAAACCACCACAGCTCACAAATGCACAGTTATGTCTGAACATGCAGGAATAAAACCGAGATATGCAAAGTTAGCTTGTCCCGTCCACTGAACCTTGTAACTATTGAACAGCCCTGACATATAAGAGGCATGATTCTGCAGTGTGGCAGGCAGGATAAGGACCCAAACACAGCAGTCAGGAGAAAAATGCATGAACTCAGAAATACACAACTTTATTGCTGGATGCACATCAGGTACAAGGAAACTAGAAAGCTCACCTGGAGCTAATAGGTCAACAACTAGGAATACTCAGGGACACTCTGAACCAGAAAACACATTACCTGAGTGAGATGATGTGACAAAGAACAGGAGGACACAAACGACACACACATGAGGTGATCAGGGAGAGAGAGAGGACACACCAGGGAGCACAGCGGAACAAGACAAGGGGAGTAAAACTGAATATGATACAAAGTAAAACAGGAAGTAGACATGGAAACAAATACTGACTTGAGGACACAGGGAAGCAGACACACTGAGGGACTACAACACCTTGACTAGAGCAACAAGATCATAACTAGACACAAGAGGAGGACTTAAACTACAGCACAAGGAACAGAGACCAGGACTAAAATCACCTTAATGCGGAGAGTGCGAGAATCGTGTACTTAAAGACTGCTTAAGAAATCTGCACAGAATCTCTGATTTTATGGCAGGCCGTTTTAACAAACTGCCTTATAAACATTCCGCCAAAATGCTCCGTAATTCAAGATATCTCAAACGTGATTCTGACTAGTCAGACTGTTAATTTAAGATATCTTAAATAGAAAAGCCGTCTAATTCAAGATATCTGTAATTCATTTTGAGATATCTTAAAAGGCATTTTGACTAGTCAAAATTACAGTTCTAGATATCTCTAATTTAGTTTTCCCTAGTCATTATTTGCTTTCAAGATATCTAGAATTTAATTTGCACTAGTCAAAACTATTTATCACCTATCTAAAAATACATTTAAGATATCTCGAAATATGGTGTAATTTAAGATATCTTTAATTAGAATTATGACTAGTCAGAATAAAAAACAAGATATCTTGAATTAACTTTATGACTTTATGTGACCCATCTGAGTGGAATGCATATGAATATGAAATGCTTATGCATATGAAATCAAGATTCTGTACCGCCATGGTAAGTAGTGCTATTCAAAAATCAAAATATTTTGATAATTGATTGCTTTGTTCTTTAACCATGACAACATTTCTCCTTCTTGAATGTTAATGAGTTTACCTTCTACATTGGCCTAGCCGAGCATCACAGTATCCTGCTCGTCTCCGCTGGCAGCCTCTCCCCTACCCACCCTTGTGCTCTCCAGGCTTTAAATGTGCTGCTGCTTTGCTGAGGTGTTTTTTTGGAACCTCGTAAGGTGTTCATAATGAACACAGTACGAGATTATTTTTTATAACCTACCTATCCCAGTGTATCTCTTTCTGTTTTCCTGCTAAAGGTAGCGCCGGCAAAATGGCTGCATGACCTCAGACACCTGTCCCCCCTGATTGTTTGTTTGTTTGTATCTCTCTTGGATGGGTGTTCTGGAACATCCACCCATTTCATTATATGTTTACATATAATGACAATAAAGTCTTCTTGAATCTTGAATCTTGAATTTCTTTGGAAAATGTGACAAATAAACGAATGATTACTTTTTATTTAAATTATCTTTCAGATGACTACCTGAAAGCACGACAAAAGTGTCGCTTGGCCGAAGATGTTTCAAACCTAGAAACAGAAACGGAACCAGAAGCCCAGGAGGGTAGGGGTAAAAGAAAAAAAGTAGGTACTATATATAGCAGTCCTTATGTGAACTAATTTGAAAAAACATTACTGTATCTACTATAATAAACCTCTTTTAATTACAGGTAATATTAACATGTTCGCTGCTATGAAGATACTGATTTGTGATGTCCTTGAGCTGGATTTAAAAAAAAACCAAAAACCTGCATTTACTACACGTAACGAACATCAAAGGTGGTTCTTTCTGAGAACTCCTGCATCATTATAGCCATGACGGTCCCCGACCCTCACCACTCACTACAAATACAGTATTTAATGACGATTAAGGTGTGAACCATTCACTTTAAAAGAGTAAAAGTCTACTCAATTATTCATTGTGAAACCAGACAATGGTCATGCATGTTTGCCTTGTCGTAATAATGAGATGTGTCATATGGAGCCATTTAAACCTCTCATGTCTTTAAAGAAGTTGTAGTAATTTCTTATGGAATGTTTCTTTCTTATAGGCGAATTAACATTGATTTTGAGAGTGAGGACGAGGAAAGACAGTCGAGGAAAAAGCTTCCTAAGCCACCAGCTCCCCCTAAACCACCTGCGGTGCCCATCATCAGAAGTCACCAAGCGACATCATCCACCACCAGCAGCCATTTTCATAACACATCAAACACAGTTACCATCGCCACCTGCCACCCATCTGCACCTATCGGGCATATCATTCATCCATTAGCTACGCCCACCAACTCCATCCAAAGTGAAACAGGATCTGGAACGAGAACTCCTCTATCAGGTAAATGTGACAAAGTACACACAAGAAGTGAGGACACTTCTAGTGAGTGCTATCATGTCATCTAATACGTTATAAATATATAGCATTTCTGTAAATAAATTTCAAAACGGTAGGGCAATGGTGAATTAATTGTGTGCTTTTAAACAGAAACATGATTCCTTGTTGCCTAATTGAAACTAGGTAATAATTACTTGCCAACTGATATTTTACGTTTCTCTGATCTTTTATCATTCTTTTCAGAATACAACTTTCAGCCTAAAGTTTTTAGGGCCATAGAGGAGGTCAAGGCAATAGCCTTGAACAATGCCAAGAGGCTGCAAGCACTTCTGACCCAACAGGCTGCTAATAATTCTGTGGAAGAGCTGGACTCATTGGATGAGCTCGCGCTTCCAGCCTCCAGCTCAGAAGACTTAGAAGCTCTGAACCGGGCACTTGAGTCCGGAGCAGTCAGAAAAACAGTGGTAGCGTAATTTATTGACATCTGTCTTGGACAATAAGTTCAATAAAGCTGGATACTGTATGGCAGTCAAAATGAGCCTTTACCTTCTGTGTAAACAGTGACTTTTACATTTTTTGTATTGTTTCACATTTTAGGTGCATCATCTGGCAGTCATTGGAGGAAGGGATCTGAGAGCTGCTGTTTATAATATTTTGCCAAAAATCGTCACAAACCGCCTTGCAGAACAGTACAGCCTCTATGGACGGAAAGGCAAAAAAATTTCTCTGCTCACAAGCACTTGGTGGCTGTGATATTTAGTAAGTAGTAAAAGGTCAGAATTTAGACTGAAGCTTTAGCCATTGTGCACTTTTCTCTATAGCCCATGAAAATCATATTGTCTTGCCTCCTGACACCAACCACGGTACTCCAATTCACACTTCCAATTTCTTTTTTGTCTATTTTTCAGGGGCTGTACGAAAGAACCAAGGGTCAGATACTCTGAGTGATACTGAGATCCAGGCTGTGTTGGGAGATTGGCTGAAACATGCGAAGTGTCGTAAAGACAAGTCGACCAATCGAGGACAGGACAGGAATGATGAGGAGGACGAACCCTAAATCGGGACTATGCAGCTGCAGCATTGCTAGTTTGACCTGTTTCTCTGTACTAACAAGTCTTCTACTGTAGAGTAGAAGACTTGTGTTTTTGTTTAGTGGTGTTTAGTGGTGATCCAAAAACATTGTTTAAACATACTAGAAAATGTACATGTATATAGTAAAAACAAAATTAAAGCATAATTGTTTGTCAAATCATTGCATTGCCTTGGTAGTTATTAATGCTTTGATCTTATCTAGTCCTGCACTTCACACTAGTTTCAGGCAAACACGTAGGGTCAAACATGGAAAACATTTGCTAGTATTTTGCAGTCTTGAATTATGCAGTTAAAATATTTTAACATTGATTTTTACAATGTTAAAATCATCATTACAAAACGAACTGTGCACATAAATCTAAAAATTTTGTGGGAAATGGCTTATTCTGCAAAAAAAAAATTAAAATAAAACTGCAGCAAAATTCTTCCCTACCAGTTAAATTAAATTGTTCTTTGCTTAGTGTAAATTTTAAGTGGCTGGAATCTATATTCACGTTTGATACAAGTGCGGATGATTCTCACTGGAAAATAGAGGACATATGTTCACAGGCAAACCTTAAAAATACATTCAACATGCCATTTTGGAAATATCAAAAGTATAACGGTCACTGAACATCCTCACAGACGTTCATTGAACGTTCGGTGCACGTTGTCAGTGAACGTTCACCAGACGTTCAGTGAACGTTCATCAGACGGTCATATGGTGTTGCAGATTTACGTCTGGTGAACGTTCACTAGACGTTCAAGGCGACGTTCACTGAACGTTGTCTGAACGTTCATTGCTAGCTGGGTAGTCATAATTTAATTGTAGATATCTGAAATGTGAGTTTCAGATAGTCAGTAATTCATTGAAGATATCTTGAATTGAAGCCGCCATACAAATGAATGGTAAATCTGACGTCATTTCGACTAGTCAGAATGTAATTAGAGATATCTCAAATAGGTATTTTGTCTAGTCAAAACATAATTAGAGATATCTCAATTTACTAATACGTCTAGTCATAAATCAATTTCAGATATCTGGAATGTAAGTGTGGTGAATCGGATTTTATGTTAAAACGGCCTGCTATAGTGAATCGGATTTTATGTTAAAACGGCCTGCCATAGTGGGCCGGAGCTTGCTTCAGTTGACGTCACTGATGACGTTCGAACCACTTCACTGCTTCCTTCAGACTGAATCAGCTGACTGGTTTGATTTCACAGGCAGAGCTTTGAAATTTTGGCGCGATACTAAGAGTATTTAAGACGACTGAAACGCCGTTTCACGCCTTGTACAAAACCTGCTGTGCGTCAGTGGCGGCTGGTTTGTGTGAATTTCAAACCATCTCATTTTTCCTAAGTATGGGAATATTTTGATTTGGTGCCACCGAATAAGGTAAAATAATTTCAGCGTGTCCATCCATCCATTTCCTTCCAATTATATAGGAAACTTGTGCAGGTAGGATGGGTGTAAC
This sequence comes from Archocentrus centrarchus, assembly GCF_007364275.1. NCBI lineage: Eukaryota > Metazoa > Chordata > Actinopteri > Cichliformes > Cichlidae > Archocentrus > Archocentrus centrarchus. Next base: position 23,088,157 of record NC_044362.1, on the reverse strand, counting down.
AGAGATAAAGATTGCACCATATTATTTAATTTCATCTCTAATGCTGTATTTTATTTTTCAATATATATATATATATATACATATATATATATATAATATATATATATATACATATAATATACATATAATATATATAATATATATATATATATATATATATATATATGTGTGTGTGTGTGAATTTTATCGATGTTGTATTTTATTTTGAAAAACCGGAAGTGCGCTACGCTCCCGAACATTGGGTCGCTTTACTTTCTCCCTCACAACACTGTGGTGACTGGTGAGGGTAAGTTTTGTTGCGGCTCTTTCATATGTTTTGTTTACTTGTTCAACATAATAGCTTCATCCTCACACTGATTGATGTTAAGAAAAGTTTTAAGATGTATTTGTATTGTTTTGATTACTTTGGTGTGTCGATGTGAGATTTTAAGGATGTTTTTATCTAGCTTTTATGTCAGTTAATTAACTAACGGCTGCAACTGGCAGAGCATCGCTACCGCGATACTCCTAATAGAGCAGCCAATTTATAGTGCCATTTATTTTTATAGGGAGCCGATGCCCGGTGTGCTTGTGAAGACACTAAAGTGGTGTTTTCTTTGTGTCTATCACAGGTATGTTTATCCTATTTATTTGTATAAAATAATTCATTTGTGCATTATACTCCATGTTAAAACACCTATCTTTGCAAGTTTAATACACTGTTCATTGATAATTTCAGTTATTCATGATTTGCTTACATATAACAAGAGTTAACATGATTTTGTATTCTGTGTAAGGATGTATAACACATTGCAGGCAATATATATAGTGTATATGCATTTGATTGTTACTGTACTCTTTAAACTTTCTCCCTCACAACATTGTGGTGACTGGTGAGGGGAGCCGATGCCCGGTGTGCTTGTGAAGACACTAAAGTGGTGTTTTCTTTGTGTCTATCACAGTAAAGGTGGTCAACTCTATATTCCTGTATTGTCGTTTGTACACGGGTGGATGAAGTATACACACCTGTTACATGAGCATGGAAAAAGAAAAATGTTGATGCTTAAATCACATCAATAGCCCAAAAAATATAATGAGGTTACAGCCAATTAATCTCTCCGATCTCTGTCGCCAGGCAATCCGGCGTTGACATCGGGTATTAATAAACTACTTTATGATCAACAAAACATGATGACACTAAGTGAGATTTAATTTAAAACATAAATTTATGCATCCACCTTTAAATTGGTGACCAAATGTGCGATTAGCGGCCAGCGACGTTCAACGTGTCGAAAAGCTAACAGGTGAGCTCGAACAACGTCACTGACCAAAGATGCAGCGATCACAACACACCTATTCAGTGTTTATTCAAATATAATACTCATGGTGCCACATCATTAAAGAGGTGCTTTTCTTTCTCCCTTTCCTACTTCCTGGTCACACCAGCTTCTTCTGTTCCGTGTGAAAGGATGGTCTCAAAGGCTGGGAAGCTGTCCCTAAAAAGAGAAACCAGTGAAGCCCATCTACTGTGGAAACATTATTCCTGAATAATAATAAAAAACCGAGATGCAAAAGCACACATTTCCTGCACACCAAGCACAATAACAAAGGAAATAACTGTACACCAAAAAAAAAAAAAAGAGGGGGAAACGGATCAATCTCACCTACTGACTCATTATTATTGAAAATCTTCCCTGTCCAGTATGAAATTTAGAATCAACGACAAACCAAACCATTTTCCACATATATTTATTTATTTATTATCATTTCATAGATGGAATTACTCAGGCAGATGATTTTTACATATGGGATACAAAGAACAAATACATAAAACAGGTCATTTGAAGAATTGCCCCAACACACGTTAAGAAGTGTTATTATACACATGAAAGGTGCGTCACATCTGCAGGGCTTCATTTGGCTGTGCAACAACCATTGTGGCCAGCAGATGTCCCCCAGGAGTACTGAATGAACCTTCGAGTAGCGAACCAATTTTTGACACAATGGTTCAAAAAGGTTCAGAGCTTCAGAAAGCCTCATTTTGCCATCACTAGTACATACCAACAGCCAGGTACTCTTGGGGGTGTAAGGGATGCCAAAGCGTCTGAACGGACGCAGTACAAAGGCTGTATTTACACAAAACACGGCGATAGCGGAGGATTTCAGGTTAACAAAAAACTCTCCAAAAGCCGCCGACGTCACCACGAAAACTTGCTAAATTTGTGCTAGTTGCTTTTTGGAAAAAAAACTCGCTAGGGGGGTCTGAAAATCCGCTAAATCTAGCAACAAAGTCGCCAAGTTGACAACAGTGCGGGAGCCGGCTTCTGATTGCGAGCGGGTTTTTTCTTGGAAGTCGGAACAACAGGGTGGGAGGGAGGAACCAGACACCACACACGGTAGAGGGAGAGGCCCCTGCAACGCTCGCTCGGAAACCGGAAAGAGCCAGAGGAAGTTGCACTTTACAGAGGCTGCACGCCGGAATAGTGAGGAAAATAAGTGACAGGAAACGTAAAGGACAAAAAAGTGTCAGCAGTTTGTCACACAGTGTGTCTGCTAGCTAAAAGAACAGCTGCTGTATTTTAAGGGAGAGCAAAGAATGAGTGATAACTTCACTCAGATGGAGAAAGATGTAAGAAAGAGGTAGAAACGTCCTCCAAAAAACTACTTTTACTTTCTTACTTTGAGTAGATTTCAGAGCCTGTATTTTTTTACTTTTACTTGAGTACAGAAGTTGAACCAGTACTTCAACTTTTACCAGAGTAGTTTTTAACACAAGTACTTAACTTACTTACTTGTACTTAAGTACAGAATGTCAGTACTTTGGCCACCGCTGCAAATATACAACCACCTCTTCATTGTACAAATATGAAGATGTGGTTTCTTCTGTCTTTTAGGACAGTGGCATTTCAAAAAAGAACAGTTTCATTACAAATGTAGGTGAGCTTGGGGCCCCCTTGGTGATCAGGGGGCCCTATGCAGCCGCATATGTCGCCTATGCCTCGGGCCGGATCTGGGTGGGGCTTAGTGACCCGTTGCTTCAATGATTCAAAATGAAACTGAATAAAGCTCAGATGATGATGTGAACTGCTGTTTTCTGGCTCACAAACCTGTAAACCAAGACCGTGTCGGACGTCTTCTGCAGCAAAGGCATCAGCGTCAGTCGCTTTACATCAAAGCAGCAGGAAAACGCATTGACAGTAAGGTGAAAAGCTTTTTTTTTTTAAATTGAATTATTATACCCATTAAAGCAGACTTCAGAACACTTAATACACATAGCTTATACTTAAATGTGACCAATAATCAAATTTGATTTGATCAAATTACAGTTTTATTGTATTTTTTTCTCAATCAAGATGTGACTGATGTGCAGACGCAGCTTTAATGCAAGGGGTTTAACAAAAGTTTATCAACTGTTAGCAGTTACAGCTATTTTTGGACATAAAAAGGGCCATTGTGAGCCTTTTTTCTTTCTTTTTTTTTGTGGAAGCCGCAGATGATTTGTTAAGATGTGTGGCAGCGTCTGCATGTCTGCACTGAGCGACAGGAAGGCGAGAGTGGGGGGGCACAGACACACCGCACAGTAAGTCCACACAGAAAACGTAGTAAAGTTTGGACACATTTTAAAGTGATAGGCAGAGTGTAGACTGTGCAAAGTTAGAATTTCTTACCGAGCAGGCTCCAAAAACAGCCTGCACAGGCATATACGAACTGTTCATCCATCAGTGCAATTAGAAGAACAAAACAGGGCAGGCCATATCAGGAAGGAGAAACAGGATCAACCCCTCACAGGCCCTTAGTTTCTCTGAGTGCTGTTTGTTTATTTGTGAAGGAAGAAGTCATAAAGCACTTTAGTTCTCATTTAAAAGATTTAATATGTTGAAAAATCAGAAAAATATGCAAGATGCACATTGATCTTCTCGGCTTAGAAAATCACAGTCTGCAAGCAGTTATCTGCAACTAACCTCCCCAAGAAGAGTATTTCCTCTAGACCAGGGGTCCCCAAACTTTTTCCTGCAAGGGCCAAATAACTTTTCCCTTCTCTGATGGGGGGCCGGGTCAGTTTGAAATAGAAAAAGTGTGACAATTGCAGGGGGTACCTCAACATAAACATTTATTGTTTTCAGAAAACGACACATAACCAAACATTAATAACCCTTTCCGGGATCTTCACAGAAAAAAAAAAGTCAGGAAATAAATAATAACACTATTAACAAACTAAATAACACTATTTACAAAATAAATAACACTATTTATGAAATAATAACCAAATAACCCTCTCTGGGTTCTTCACAGAAATAAAAAGTCTGTGGAACATTAATTTTATGTTGTGCCGTGCACATCTTAACAGGTAAAGTTGTCAGAGCAGAATCTCTTTCTTAAATGACTCATATGAGCAGTCTTTCAAAGTTCTTGTGTTCCCTCCTTATAAGGAAGGTTTCAGAAGGCTTGTTGATACCGCTGTTTGCAGCTTTCTCTCTCATCAACTTCCCTGTGAAAACCACAAAGCAAGCAGGCTGAGAAACCAAACTCAGTGATACAGCACTTACACAGCACATTACATTTTACTACCAGTATGGTTGTGGGGATGGATTTTATCCCAGTAGATTTTATTATGATCATGTTTGTTTATACTCAGAATGACTCATTCAAGTCCGAAAAGTGAGCTTACCTATGTATGTTCATCAGTGTGAACTGTGGGCCTGCATCTGGCTGGTGAGAAGTTGAATGTCAGGTTCCATTCTAGTCACAGCTAGTCTCAAACACTGATGCAGATGTTCATCTGTCAATCTTGATCTCATCGGAGTTTTCAGGAGTGTCATGTGTGAAAAGGTTTGCTCGCAGATATACGTGCTGCCAAAAAGTGTGGACATCTTCATTGCGTGTTTTTTTATGTTAGGGTACGTGTCATTTGGGAGGGCGGCATAGAAGTCAATAAGACTGTTGGCTTGAACGCGTCTTTCAGAACATCACAGTTCTGTAACTCGGCCAACTCAAACTGATAAGAAGGCTGGGCTTCATCGATGTCGGCAACAAAGGGGTTCTGGAAAAGACGGATTTCTTTTGCATTAACATGTAGTTCACGGAATCGCACACCGAACTCCGCCTTCAGCATTTCCAGTGCTTCCACACACTTTTCAGTTGGGAACGGGACCGCTGGGTTCTCTGCAGAGAGGTTTTGGGTAGCAGGGAGATGGATGAAGTTGTGCTTTTTCACTTGTTCCAAAAGCAGCGCTAGTTTCACCTCAAATGCTTTTATGTGGGAATACATGTCGCAAATGAGTTTCCCCTGGCCTTGTAGCTGCAAGTTAAGGCTGTTCAGCATTTCTGTCACATCTGTTAAAAATGCCAGGTGCCATTTCCACTCTGGGTCCATCAGCTCTGGGACCGTTTTGTCTTTTGAATGAAGAAATGCGTTAATTTCGGGTAGCAGCTCGTAAAAACGCCTCAAAACTCTGCCCCGGCTCAACCATCGGACCTCTGTGTAATACAGCACGTCGCCGTGCGCAGACTCCAGCTCAGACAGGAATTGTTGGAACTCCCTGTGTTTAAGTCCCTTTGCTCTGATGAAGTTTATGCATGACACCACAACCTTCATGACAGAATCCCACTTCAACACTTTGCAGCACAGTGCTTGCTGGTGAATTAAGCAGTGGACTTGCAGCGGGGCGGTGAGACCCCGCTCTTCCATCTCCCGCTTGACACGTCCTGTTAGACCCCGAGACGCGCCCACCATACTAGGAGCCCCGTCAGTCGTGATGCTGGCAAGCTTTGACCAGTCCAGGTCCAACTCCTCCATGGTTTGGCATACTTTGCCGAAAATATCCTCCCCCGTTGTAGTCCCTTTGAGACTTTGGAGGGCTGCCAGCTCCTCGCACATCTCAAAGTTTGCGTTAACTCCACGAATGAAAATTACCAGCTGCGCTGTGTCCTGCACATCTGTGCTCTCATCCAATGCTAATGAAAAAAAGTCAAATTCTTTTGTCTTCTGCTGCAGCTGTGCATACACATTACCCCCGATTTCTTCGATGCGTCTGGTGATTGTACTCGCTGACAGACTCACTGCATTGAAGACATCTTTCTTCTCGGGACACACCTCCTCCGCGACAGCATTCAAACATTTCTTAACAAACTCTCCATCCGTGAAAGGTTTACCGCTGCTTGCTATCATTTGAGCAACCCGAAAGCTGGCCCGAACGGATGACTGGTTCAGCTGAGCTTGGCGTACAAATGTATTCTGCTGAGCTAACAGTCCACTTTTTAACTTTGACAGTTTGTCTGCCCGCATTTGGCCTTGCAAGCTATCATATTTGTCTTTGTGACGGGATTCATAGTGCCGTCGCAGATTGTATTCTTTGAATACCGCCAGCGCCTCTTGACAGATGAGACAAACAGCCTTTTCTTTGCATTGAACAAAAAAATAATCGTTTGTCCACTGCAGGTTAAATACTCTGCATTCTGAATCGATTTTTCTCTTACCTAACCTTTTCGCCATTACAGTGATCCCTCACCTATCGCGGGGTTACGTTCCAGAGACCCCCGCGATAGGTGAAAATCCGGGAAGTAGCGGAGTTATATTAATTTTATTATTTATATATATTTTAAGGCTTTATAAACCTTTCCCACACTCATATAAACCTTCTCCACTCTCTTACTACAACTTGAATGATGAAGATGATGAATTATGTAGCTGGGAAGTACTGATGGCGATGAAGGTGGTGCAGTATCTTCGCCCTCCTTAACTTCTGTTTCCACTATTGGCGTAGGTGTAATTGATCTCTTTGTCCCAGTGATGAACATAGTTATGTGTTACAGAAATATCTATATACCGCAAAATCCCGCAATATAATGAAAACTCCGTGGAACAGAATTTGTAATTTTATTTATTTTTTAAATCAACGATAAAGTGAAGCCACAATAAGTGAACTGCGATATAACGAGGGACGACTGTATTACATTCTCTTTGACAGGGGGCAATATTTTTTTCCCTTGGGGTGGGGGTAAGGGGGGTGTTCAGGGGGCCGGGCCAAATGTGAAGGCGGGCCGTATGCGGCCCGCGGGCCGTAGTTTGGGGACCACTGCTCTAGACTAACCTAACATTTTATTCTAATGCTATTCACAACCCTGTTGGTTCAAAACAGATGGGGGCGGGCTGTGGTTTAGACTTAAGGCCCTTTCACACCGGATGCGTTGCATTAAAAACGACACGAAATTCGTGTCACCTATATACACACCGGACGCGTTGCGTTTTTCCGACTAAATCCTCCTCATATAACGCACGGTGGAAAAAAAAAATGCAGTCGATATCAAGCGATGATGTAATGAGAGGCCCTGATGTTTCTAAACAAGAGAAGGAAGAAAGAGTTTATGGGTTCATCCAACTCATAAGAAAGCAGCAGCAGGGAGAGTTTCATGGTTTAATCCCGGAGCTGAAGCTGCATCATGGATGCTTTCACGCATATTTCAGGATGTCAGTGGGACAGTTTGAGCTCTTGTTGGCAGAGTTGGGATCACATGTGAGGAGGCAGAGGATAATATCAGAGAGCCGACTGACCCGGAGCAGCGTGTAGCTGTGTGTCTGAGGTAAAATATTATGATTTTATTGTTCCCACATCACTGTATATTCAGTACATCGGTGTGCGTTTTGAGCTATGACCTCGCATGCTGCTAAATGCAGCGCTCTGATTGGTCAGTCCTGTTTGTTCGCTTGCGAAAGTCAGAAAAATCGAACTTGATTCGAAAAAATAAATGCCGCAAATTCGTCCTGTGAAATGACGCAGATGGTGTGAACGGCTGCATTAAGAACAGGCGAGTCCGAAAAATATTTTTAACGCACGAAACATTCGCACGGAATTTACGCGTCCGGTGTGAAAGGGCCTTTAGCCCTTTCCTTGTTGGTGCACGGGCTGGTCCCAACCCCTAGGCACAATCTTCATCCAATCAGCAGCGCAGGAATCCTGAAAAGGAAGCCACCTACTGACTGAAGCCTTCCTTAGGAAGATGTGGCCACAATGCATTTCCTAGAAGCAAGGGGAGAGTGACATTTTACACATCACCTTTCACCTAAATCTGCGCATAGTTTTAGCGAAGCTATCAGGGATTTACGTACAAAACATATTTTCCAAAGCCGTGAAGGTTGAATAAATGGTAAATGGACTAGCTCTTATATAGCGCTTTTCTACTCAGTCAGAGCACTCAAAGCGCTTACACAACATGTTTACATTTACCCATGCACTCACATTCATACAAGCACTTCCTTGTTTATACTAAGCTAAGTGCTTTTAATTAACTAGCATTCACACACATTCATACTCCGACAGGATGGTCGGAGAGCAACTTGGGGTTAAGTATCTTGCCCAAGGATACATTGGCATGTAGCCTGGAGTAGCCAGGAATCGAACCGCTGACCTTCCGATCAGTAGGTGACCTGCTCTACCTACTGAGCTACAGCCACCAAGATTAATATATCTCCAGACAATTGTGGAAAATAATCTGGCGACCACTGGTCTCCATACCTGTCAAGTCTCCCGTTTTGGCCAGGAAACACCCGTATTTACCCCTCTGTCCCACCGTATTATTATTTAATATAATTTTAATATAATATTTTTTTTAAAAAGTGTTCCTGAGCCACTCCAAACAGAATTCTGTCATTAGACTCGCGAGAACTGCCACCTGCAGTAGCCCGGGTGGCAGTTCTTGCGAGGTTAGTGCTGACGACACCTGTATAAACCCGTAAAAACAACTGGACCTCGGTTGGGCTCAGTGTTGCCAACTTAGCGAGGTTTTTTCCCCATAAAGCGTCTAGCGACAATGAAATCCTCCGCTGTCGCTGTGTATTCTGTACATAAAGCTTTCTTCCTGCGTCCCTTCGTGCACTTTGGCATCACCGAAACCTCACTTCACCTCCACCCTCAAACCCCCAAACCTCACTCAATCACGAGTCTGCCCACCCGTTCACTCCGCTCCCATCCCCGGTCCTCGCTTCTGCCCTTTTCAACCTTTGAGACAGGCGACAGCGAGTTTTCTTACACAAGTTGGCAACAGCGGCCCAAATAAAGGAGGAGGGATGAACGTAGTTAGCAGTCTCACCCCACATAAGTGTTTTCGTTAAATTTGATAATTAAACAATACGGGACAAAATTCATCTATGTAATGTGGGTCTAGGCAAAGCATTAAAGATATTAAAGTTCATTTGTAGTTCTAAACATATTTAGGGTGTTTTTTCTTCACTTTTTGCCTCTCCAAAGATGTTTTTTCCTCTCTCCCTCAACCTTGACTGCAACTACATCCAAATGAACAATTATGCAAATTAGGAGACGACGTCAGAGCGACTTCTTTTTTCAGCAGCTAAAATTTCCCATATTTTTAAATACAAAACTTGACAGGTATGCTGGTCTCCCATTTATCTGCCCTCTGCTTCTCTAATTTATTTATTTAATTCTTCAACTCACTGCTTCAGCCACTACTTAATTATTTTAATTCAGTCATTACTTGATCATTTAATTCAACAACTGAGTAATCATTATTTGATTTTCATTTGTTTCAATTATTTAATTCAACTTTTGATTTTTCAATTAATCAGCTACTATTTAAAGCTTTAAGTCAACTGTTAATTATACATTTAAATCAGTTACTATTAATTTAACCATTTCATTTATTCACTTATTTAATCATTGATTGATTCACTATTTAATGAATCATTTGATTGCAATTTTAGTCTAAAACATAATTTTTTTCATTAAGTAAAAAGAGTAAAGATAAGACCCAACAATGCCAATCTTTTGTTTTTTATCATTTATATTTGGAGCACTCTGTTCTATGTTGAGTATATAAATAAACATTGGATATAATGTATGTTTTCACTAGCGTTGTAGTACTTGAGACCGGTCTTGGTCTTGAGACCACTTTTTGATGTCTCAGTCTTGTCTCGGTCTCGGACATTCAGTGTTTTTCAAGACCAGTCAAGACCACAACTGTGGAAAAATCACTAAATTGCCAGAATATTTTCCAATTTGTTTGTTAACATCTTTGCTTTTATTGGATGCAAAACGTACTGATTCAATTCGAAAAAAGATTGCCCTCCTCTGCCTTCTCCCAGGAGCCACCCCGCGGACTCCGACCCGGCTAGGTCGCTGCTGTTATCGCTGCTTGTGCCTGTATCATTTCACCAAAATTTGCAATCTACCACAGAACACGGGCAGTTTCATTCACAATGTGCACATTTGATCTTACTACAGTTGTGCGTGTGCTTGATTTCGGAGGCTACAGAAATCAAAATGACAACTGGCCAGTGTTGCCAGATCTCGCGACAGAAACAAGCAACCAGCTCTTTGAAAAGAAGCCCAACTGGCAACCCACAACATTGTGTAAAACTGAGGCCGCTTTTAAACAGTATAGCTCTATAGTAGTATAGCTCACTCCTTTGTTTTGTCTCATTGTGTTTTGTAACAGTAAACCCATGGTTCTTAACCTCATAGAAGAGAAGGATGCAGTTTTTTTTTTGTGTGTGTGTGTGTGTGTGTGTGTGTGTGTGTGTGTGTGTGTGTGTGTGTGTGTGTGTGTGTGTGTGTGTGTGTGTGTGTGTGTGTCCTTCTCTGTATAAGCATGTGATAAGCATGGTGAGCACATTTTTCACACTTGCAAAATCTGGGGAATACCTTTGGTACGTCTCCCATTAGGACCGCAGCTACTTTCAGAGGTGTATGCGGACATATTGTATTTTTTTTATTTATTTATTTTTTGGGTGGGGTGGGGTGGGGGTGGGGCAGGAGGAGGGGAGGTGAAGGAGCACAGGGGTGTCTAATCAGCGCTGTTCCTCTGTTATTGATCATTTAATATGCGCAGCTGTGAAATACAGAAAATGCCAACTAGAGAAATAATTTCGTCTCATCCTTTTGAATAGAATAGAATAGAATAGAATAGAATGCCTTTATTGTCATTATACAGGATGTACAATGAGATTGGAGGGCCACTCCTGTTCAGTGCCATGCAACAGAAAATCAAACTCTCTAAACTAAAAATAAAAATATTATAATCTAGTATAATCAAGAAATATACAGAAAATAAACAATGTATAAAATATACAAAAAATAGAATGTATAAAAATATATACATACATTGGCGCCCCCCTCTTGTGCGGTGCCCCCATGCATTGCATATAGTGCATACCCACTTTTAGCACAACTGTCTCCCATCTGAGCTCGGATCCATTCTGTAAGTGCGATCTCTTTCTCCCACTCTTTATTATATTTTTTCTATATTTTCCCTCTTACTGGAGCTCATTCTTGTGTTGCCTCCTCACTCTGGGCTGTTATGAGTGTTTGTTTGGGTGTGCGCCCGGTCAACTTGGGTGGGAGTGAAAACAGGAAATGGGGGCTTGGAAGGGACAAACTAGCTACCACTCGTCTGTTGCTTTATTACGGGGCACCGAGGGATAATCAAGGAGTTTCACTCGGAAAGAAAGTCAAACCCAAATAAGCAACTTGGAGTTCAAAAACAAGCCCAAAAAACCGCAACCCGCGACTCACGAGATTTGCAAGCGACTTCAGAAAAAAACAAGCCCAAAGTCGCTTATAATAAGTGGACTTGGCAACACTGCAAAGAGAGGAGGAAAAATGAAGATCAAATGAAAATTTCAGACTTCCAATTCAACAAAAAAATCCTAGCATAAAAGGTAAATAACAACCTTCATGTATTTTGATAGACAAATTCAAAATTTAATGCAAATTTTAGGGCTGCAACGATTCTGCAAGTAACTCAATTCAATGATTAAAAATCCTCGACACAACGTTCCGCGGCCCGGTCCCGGGCCGTCACGCAGCATTTTTAAATATACAGTCAAATTACTCCGTCCCTGTGTGGTCAAAACACACATACGACACATCTAAAGATAGCTACGGCTCTCCTCTTTCTAACCATGTATGCCAATCCCAGGTACACCAATCACAGCATATACAGCGCAGGGTATTTTAAGCTAATACCCGAAACTAGTAATTTGACTTTCCTACCTTCGAAGGCTCGTCTCGAGACCAAATCTTCATAATTCTCCACAAATTTGGCATCATTCTGTCCATAACAGTCCAGTGAATATAATCCAATACATCCATGAGGTCAAAAACATGAGTCGTATCCACAAGGGCACCAAAAACAGAGCCTAAACTTTTCTTGAAAAAACGTAAACACACTTTGTTCCTCGTGTTAGCTTTTGGAGCTGCCGGTGTTACGTCGAGCCGCGTTTCCCCATCAGATACGGTTTCCCCAGCGTCTCTGCGCCGCCCACGCGGCAAAAATCGCGCGTGCTTGTTCAGCGCTCGTAACCACACCGCCGTGCTTGAGCCGCAAGAGAACTACGGACACCGTGAAAGCTCAAACAACGTGTTTCGGCGAAGTTGTCCCACTTTTTGCAAATGCGCTCCCATCAGATACGTGCGCTCTCTCTCTCTCTATGTTTAGATGTTTATCGATAGATAGATAGATACTCCATATAGCCCATGCGGATAGCTCTATATAACCCAAAACTGGGTGAACACATCTTGATAGCCTAATAACAGCCATCAGAAACTGTTCCCCCTGTGTTAAACTGGGGGAACACATTCTGATGGCCCAGGGACAGCCATCAGATACCGTTCCCCCTGTGTTAAACTGGGGGAACACATTCTGATGGCCCAGGGACAGCCATCAGATATTTATTTTCTGATTTTTTCCAACTTTAAAAGATCAAACTCTGATGGCTAAATGTGACATTTTAAAACAGGGGGAACGGTATCTGATGGCTGTCCGTGGGCCATCAGAATGCGTTCCCCCAGTTTTACACAGGGGGAACGGTTTCTGATGGCTGTCACTGGGCCTTCAGGATGCGTTCCCCCAGTTTAACACAGGGGGAACGGTTTCTGATGGCTGTTATTAGGCTATCAAGATGTGTTTACCCAGTTTTGGGTTATATAGAGCTATCCGCATGGGCTATATGGAGTATCTATCTATCTATCTATCTATCTATCTATCTATCTATCTATCTCTCTATCTCTCTATCTATCTATCTATCTATCTATCTATCTATCTATCAACATCTAAACATAGAGAGAGAGAGAGAGCGCACGTATCTGATGGGAGCGCATTTGCAAAAAGTGGGACAACTTCGCCGAAACACGTTGTTTGAGCTTTCACGGTGTCCGTAGTTTTCTTGCGGCGCAAGCACGGTGCGCTGGTTACGAGCGCTGAACAAGCACGCGCGTTTTTTGCCGCGTGGGCGGCGCAGAGACGCTGGTGGGCGGCGCAGAGACGCTGGGGAAACCGTATCTGATGGGGAAACGCGGCTCGACGTAACACCGGTACCGGCTCCCTTACGTTTCAAAATGGAAGCTCCGGGTCTTAGGCTTTGATTGTCACCTAACTTGACCAACTGGGACACTGTGACGGCTGTCTATAGCGAGGAACAGCCAATGAGTGTCACAGACTAGCACAAGATCACGCCCCTATTTTTGGCCGGAAAGATCCAACCTATCAGCTCCCAGAATAAAAATAACGCCACAGACGCTTAGCCAATGAAATTCTGAACACGTGGATGTATAGTTTGAGGGGTTTATTTTGTGTTCGTAAAACAGAACATCCTTCGAATGAGAGATTAGTGATTACAGGATTTCTGTGCGCTCATGTATAAAAGTTGTTTTATGTGTGCTATTGCTGTTTTGATGAGGGTTTTTTGTTCAAAACATTGCCAAAACACAAACAAAAGATTATAAAAGGCTAAAGTGCCATGAAAAAACTCCAGTCAAGTGTGTACCATGCCTTTGTAAACCGTGATGACTGGCACAGAGAAAACAACATGTAAAATAATAATGTGCCATGAGTATGTAAATAGTTTTATTTAATATTTTTATTTAAAATATTGTATGTATATAGTATATATAGTAATATTTGTGTGTTTATTAAAATGTTTGTTGACTATAGCACTGGTTTGGACTACTTTTTATAATGCACACGTTTAGTGTACTCTTTATTGCTTTTTATGATAAAATATGAATTTCTAAAACAGGGAGAGTGGCTTTGGCTCTATATTCTAATTCCTCTAAGTGTAAGCTTTCATTAGAGCCCTCATTGATGTCTGTAGGATGAAGCATTCAGAAGTTATTGCATATTTCAGGGTTGTCCAAGTGTCTCCAAAAATGTCACTCTGAAAAACGCGCAACCCATACCTTATGGAATATGCTGTAAAATGCTCAGTTTTACAGCTATTGCTTTCAAATTTGAAATGGGAATAGCCAAGACCTTATTCTTTGCAATCATGATGTGTTTTAGTCAATAAGTACCAAATTCAACTGTCTACACTCTTGTTTTTTGTTTTTTTTAATCTAGGCAAGAAGAAAAATCTTCAAATCTGTCTGTTCACAAGAGAATAACTTTCTGATAGTTACACTTAGAGGAAATCTTACTTTTGTATTAAAAAATATAGAATGTTACCTTTCCAAAATGCCCAAGCTTTTTCATGTAGTCCTAAGGGTTTAGGAACAGCTTTAACTTAAATATTTGAGTACATTTTTAGGCGTTTTTGACACAAAACCCCCGGAATGATAAAGGGTTAATGCAAATTTTAGGGCTGCAACGATTCTGCAAGTAACTCTATTCAATTATTAAAAATCCTCGACACAAATTTGTTGCTTCAATGTTTCCTTTTAACTCTGCAGCTCAGGTGTCTCCGTGTAATCGTTCGGTGCTGGAAGGCCCTCGCTCGCCACACCCCTTTCAGTGCTGAGGGGCTCCGTCAAAATGTTTTTTATCCGTCAATCCCTGATTAGCGACTAAAAATAGACCTGCAGTAGAAACTTAATTTGGAGGATGCTTGTGAATAAAAAGCATTACAGCAGCCCCCAGTTTTTCAACAAAAACACAGCAGCAGCTGTTTTACGTGTAGTCTGTCTGCACACGCGCAGCAAGCACAAAGAGGAGGAGCCGTTACTGAGACGGTGAGCTCAGGTAGAGCGAAAGGAAACGTTTTTCTAGCGTCCAAAGCATCAGCACTTGTTCCTGTAACCAGCTTAAAACCTTTACTGGGAAACAGCTGGAGGTCCTTCATCAACCACCTGATCAGGAACATGAAGAAAAGAGAACTCTGTGGCTGCTCCATCCACCTCTGTTTTTTTCACACAGAAAAATCTGCAGTACGAAAGTTAAAATATGCAGATAAATTGTTAATACAAAAAATTATTTCTTATCTGATTACTTGATTAATTGATTGAGTAATAGATAGAATACTTGATGACTAAAATAAGTGATAGTTGCAGCACTACTTGTATTCAGAAAGCCATAGTCAAACATTAGTTTTCAGCACCAGTGGAGCTATGAAAGACATTCAAGAAAAAAAAAACTACATTTCCCAGCAAGATGATGCCACTTCCTGTTGTTGTATTAAAAACTTGATAGTTTATGTTTTAGCAGCTGATCGATAAAACATCTGGATTATGTTTGTGTTGTATATGCTTTTTATGTGATTTCTGCAAACCCATTAGTGGAAGGAAACACTCTGGGACACATTAAATGCATGATATATAAGTGTAGCTCTTCTGTTTTATATTCAAAAATGATCACTCTATCAATCTAATAAGATTTAGAGTTCTGCATTGGTCCTACTTACATAACTGAAAATCCTCTCTGAACTTAACCTGACATGCACATACTTGTCAAGTTTTGTATTTAAAAATAAGGGAAATTTTCCACCGCTGAAAATAGAACTTGCTATATGATATCATCACCTAATTTGCATAATTGGTCATTTGCTTGTAGTTGCAATTGAGGCTGTAGGAGAGAGGAAAAACATCTTTGGAGAAACAAAAAGTGAAGAAAGCACCCTAAATGTGTTTAGAACTACAAGTAAACCTTTTGAAATAACTTAATGACTTTAATGTTTTTCCTGGACCCACATTACATAAATCAAGTTTGTCCCATATTGTTTAATGTTGATCCATCCATCCATTCTCTCTCGCTTATCCGGGGCCGGGTCGCGGGGCCAGGAGCCTAAGCAAAGAACCCAAGGCTTCCCTCTCCCCAGCCACCTCCTCCAGCTCATCCGGAGGGACCCCAAGGCGTTCCCAGGCCAGCCGAAAGATATAATCCCTCCAGCGTGTCCTGGGTCTACCACGGGGCCTCAACCCGGTGGGACATGCCCGGAACACCTCGCCCAAGAGGCGGCCAGGAGGCATCCTAATCAGATGCCCGAGCCACCTCAACTGGCTCCTTTCGATGTGGAGGAGCAGCGGCTCTACTCTGAGCCCCTCCCGGATGGCTGCACTCCTCACCTTATCTCTAAGGGGGAGGCCAGCCACCCTTCGAAGGAAACTAATTTCTGCTGCTTGTATTCTCGATCTTATTCTTTTGGTCACTACCCAAAGCTCGTGACCATACGTGAGGGTAGGAACGTAGATCGACCGGTAAATCGAGAGCTTCGCTTTTACACTAAGCTCCCTCTTCACCACGACAGACCGGTGCAGCATCCGCATCACTGCAGAAGCAGCCCCAATCCGCCTGTCAATCTCCTGCTCCCTTCTTCCATCAGTCGTGAACAAGACCCTGAGATACTTGAACTCCTCCACTTGGGGCAAGACCTCGTTCCTGAGCCAGAGAGGGCACTCCACTCTTTTCCGGCTAAGGACCATGGCCTCAGACTTAGAGGTGCTGATTCTCATGCCGGCCACTTCACACTCGGCTGCGAACCGTTCCACTACAAGCTGGAGGCTACCCCCTGATGAAGCCAACAGGACCGCATCATCTACAAAAAGCACGAGACTCTGAGGCCACCAAGGAAGAAGCCTTCCGCCACCTGGCTACGCCTAGAAATTCTGTCCATAAAAATTATGAACAGAATCGGTGACAAAGGGCAGCCCTGACGGAGTCCAACACCCACAGGAAACGAATCCGACTTATTACTGGCCATACGGACCAAGCTCTCACTGCAGTTGTACAAAGACTGAATAGCCCGCAACAACGGGCCAGACACCCCATACTCCCGCAGGACCTCCCGCAGGACACCCCGAGGGACACGGTCAAATGCCTTCGCCAAGTCCACAAAGCATATGTAGACTGGTTGGGAAAACTCCCACGCACACTCGAATATCCTTGAGAGGATAAAGAGCTGGTCCAGCATTCCGCGACCAGGACGAAAACCGCATTGTTCCTCCTGGATCCGAGGTTCGACTAACGGACGGACAATCCTTTCCAGCACCCTGGCATAGACCTTACCGGGGAGGCTGAGTAGTGTGATCGCCCGAAAGTTGGAGCACACCCTCTGGTCTCCCTTTTTAAAGATGGGGACCACCACCCTGGTCTACCAATCCAATGGCACTGCCCCAGATCTCCACGCGATGTTGCAGAGGCGCGTCAACCAAGACAGCCCTACAACATCCAGAGCCTTCAGGAACTCAGGGCGAATCTCGTCCACCCCAGGGGCCTTCCCACCAAGGAGTTGTTTAACTGCCTCAGTGACCTCACCCCCAGTGATGGTCAAGTCATCTCCCTCGTCCCCAGACTCTGCTTCCACTACAGATGGCGTGTCAGTGGGATTCAGGAGGTCCTCGAAGTATTCCTTCCACCGTCCAACTATAGCCTCAGTTGAAGTCAGCAGCACCCCACCCGCACTATAAATCGTGTGAGTGGAGCACTGCTTTCCCCTCCTGAGTTGCCTGACGGTTTGCCAGAAGCGCTTCGATGCCATCTGAAAGTCTTTTTCCATAAGCTCACCGAACTCCTCCCACACCCGAGATTTTGCTTCGGCCACTGCCCGAGCTGCATTCTGCTTGGCCTGCCGATACCTGTCAGCTGCCTCCGGAGTCCCACAGGCTAACCAAGCCCGATAGGACTCTTTCTTCAGCTTGATGGCTTCCTTCACCTCCGGTGACCACCATCTGGTTCAGGAGTTACCACCACGACAGGCACCAACCACCTTGCAGCCACAGCTCTGAGCAGCAGCCTCAACAATGGAGGTGCGGAACATGGTCCATTTGGACTCAATGTCCTCAGCCTCCCTCGGAATGCTGTCGAAGTTCTGCCGGAGGTGGGAGTTGAAGATCACCCGGACTGGGGCTTCTGCCAGGCATTCCCAGCACACCCTCACAATGCGTTTAGGTGTGCCAGGTCTGTCCAGCATCTTGCCCCGCCACCTGATCCAACTCACCACCAGGTGGTGATCAGTTGACAGCTCAGCTCCTCTCTTCACTCGAGTGTCCAGAACATATGGCCACAGATCTGATGATACGATTACAAAATCGATCATCGACCTGTGACATGGCACCAGGGTGTCCAGGGTGTCCTGGTGCCATGTGCACTTATGGACATCCTTATGTTCGAACATGGTGTTCGTTATGGACAAACTGTGGTTTGCACAGAAGTCCAATAACAAAACACCATTCGGGTTCAGATCGGGCAGGCCGTTCCTCCCAATCACGTCCCTCCAGGTCTCACTATCATTGCCCACGTGAGCGTTGAAGTCTCCCAGCAAGACTATGGAGTCACCAGATGGAGCACTCTCCAGCACCCCGCTGGGGTGGAGGTGGAGGGAGCGGGAGGGCGGGCTCGGTATTTAAGTGAGGTCCGGGGGTTGGAGGGTGGAGTCGAAGCTAGGTCTGGGCGATGCCAAAAGGATGCAGTACGCAGTGTTGCCAACTTAGCGACTTTGTCGCTATATTTAATGACTTTTCAGACCCCCCTAATGACTATTTTTTCAAAAAGTGACTAGCAACAAATTTAGTGACTTTCCGGTGGCGTCGGCGACTTTTGGAGATAGACCGGAAACTGATAGGTTCAGATCATTTTATAAAACATGGAACAAAGCACGCAACTCTTAATTTTACTTGCAGCAAGGGGGACCGTCCTCCAAGCTCTCTCTCTGAACAAAGAGGAAAAGATCTCCGAAGGACAGCCTCCTTCGCAGCTGTTTTATTTCACTCGCTCACATGATTAAATCACGTATGTGTGTGTGTGTGTGTGTGTGTATATGTGTGTGTGTGTCCTCATCAAGATAAAAGGGACAACAATATAACATAGAAAACAAATGATCAACTTATAAAACTGAAGCTGTGATAATTCATAACAACCAGAATGGAATTTATACTATAATTCCAACAAAACCTAAAATCCTCTGCTGTTGCCATGTTTTGTGTACATACTGTTGCTAATAATACATTCATAGTCATATTCTTGGTAAGTATATCCATTATTGTAATATTTTTCCTTAGCTGTGTAAATATAACTTCAACCTATGTGTAGTGTTTCAGTTATCTTATTCTATTGTTTCTATATACTTTATACTTATATTGCTTTACAGTGGGAAAACCACCTGTAATTTTATATGTGACACGTTCTGAGAGACTCATTAAGACGTTCATCACCTCCTCACTGCCCACCACCCTCGACCCACTACAGTTCACATACCAGCCAGACAGATCCATAGATGACATCATATCCTTCCTCCTCCATAAGACCCTGTACCACATGGACTCTGGTAAGGGGAACTATGTGAGAGTGCTGTTTGTAGATTACAGCTCAGCATTCAGCACCATAGTCCCCTCCAGGCTGGTCTCTATGCTGTTAGACCTGGGCCTGGACCCATCCCTGTGCAGGTGGGTTTACAGCTTCCTGACCAGCAGACCACAGGTGGTACAAGTG
Source organism: Archocentrus centrarchus (assembly GCF_007364275.1). Taxonomy (NCBI): domain Eukaryota; kingdom Metazoa; phylum Chordata; class Actinopteri; order Cichliformes; family Cichlidae; genus Archocentrus; species Archocentrus centrarchus. The sequence continues at coordinate 23,068,531 of NC_044362.1, read as the reverse complement.
GGTCTCCTCACCTCATCCTCCCTCACCCTCAAGACCAGATCCCCCCAGGGCTGTGTGCTCAGCCTTCTACTGTACACCCACGACTGTGAGGCCACATCAGAGTCCAACATCATAAAGTTTGCTGATGACACGGCTGTTGTGGGACTAACCTCCCACCTGGAGAACTGGTGCCGGGAGAAACACCTTTTGCTTAATGTCAGCAAAACAAAGGAACTAATCGTGGACTTCAGCAGGAAGCAGCAGAGGGACTACCATCCACTTCTCATCAGTGGTGCTGAGGTGGAAAGAGTAATCAATGGAATAAATTGTAGACTATGCATTTCCAACAAAATGCCAGTTAAACCATGACATAAGCCTACATCTCAACAAACTGAGGATGGTTCAGGGTTTTATGTTTATATTTTTATATTATGTCTAAAACTTAATAGTTTTATGTAAAGATTGTTAACTACAGCAAATGTTTCAATGAAGGAAACATGCTGAAATTCTGACAGTCCACATAATCAATGCATTAAACCTACAAATTATGTATTTAGCTAATAAAATCTAAGCTGTTTTTCTTTCTGTGATTTTCTTTTTGTTCTTTCAACAACTGATTATCATGGTATACACAAAAGGCCAAATAATATAGCGATCACAAATAAGCAACTGCTAATTATCCAGGTTGACCTTCTGCAGAAGCAGCACGGTGGTTAGCACTGCTGCCTCACAGTTAGAATGCCATCTGGAAGGCCTGGGTTCGATTCCACCTTGGCCCAGGCCCCTCCCTCTCTTTCTGTGTGGAGTTTCATGTTCTCCCTGTGTCTTCGTGGGTTTTTCTCCAGGTACTCTGGTTTCCTCCCACAGTCCAAAGACATGCACTTACTGGGGTTAGGTTAATTGGAAACTCTAAATTGCCCATAGGTGTGGATGAGGGCATGAACGCGAGTGTGGATGTTGTCTGTCTCTTTGTGTTGGCCCTGTGACAGGCTGGCGACCTGTTCAGGTGTACCCTGCCTCTCGCCCTATGTCAGCTGGGATAGGTTCCAGCCTCCCCCGTGACCCTGAACAGGATAAGCACAAGTGAATGGATGGATGGATGAACCTTCTGCAGATGAATGCATTGATGTGACGTTTGGTATTATATCTGAATGCAGAAGTCAAAGTGACATTTAGGTGGTTCAGGCACAGCACATGGAGAGGCGTCAGAAAGTCAGTTTGAGGAAAATCTTGAGTTTCTCTCAACCCAGTGTTTACTGAACCAGTGTTCTATTCTAGCAAAGTATGGAATACAATTACCACATCAACTGACTGACAGAAAGTCTCCAACATTTAGGTGCACACACCTGAGGGTCTCAGCTTCCTTAGGAAGAAAAGAACATACTTATCCTCTTCTTGTGTACAGCCTCAGGTTTGATCTTCCAGTTCAGTCTGTTGTGTACGTGGTTGCCTGGGAACTTGTACTCATCCACTACATCACATTGGAGAATGCACTGTTATACTTTTGTCCATATATAGCACACAAAAGCTGATATGTGTCTGCAGTTATCAGAAAGTACAGAGTATTATAATTTTTGGTCATTACAGGTGTGCTCCTTATTATACCTATAATACTGTGATGTCACACCCACTTGTGTAATTCTCAAAAATGATGTAGGACATTCAGTGTATTCCAATGAAATTGCGAAGGACCAATCTCCTATTTTCATAAAAGACAAGTACTTCATGTTCCTGAGATCACTTGTTTACATTGCAGTTCAAGTTTTTAGTACATAGAATAGAATAGCTTTATTGCCATATGTCACATATAATGAAATTGCAGGTGCTTCTCCCACTGTGCAGCAAAATATGTATAAAGCAAGGATCCTCAAATCCAGGCCTTGAGCTGAAGGTTTTAGATGTGTCCCTGATCCAGCACACCCGAGTCAAATATAGAAGTCATTAGCAGCACTCTGGAGAACTTGACTGCATACCGAGGAGGTAATTCAGCCATTTGAATCAGGTGTGTTGATCAGGGACACATCTAAAACCTGCAGGACACCAGACCTCGAGGCCTGGGATAAAGTATAAAGAAACAACTGAATAAGATAAAACAAAACCCCCACAGTTATATTTACAAAGCTATGGAGTTATTTATGCAAATAAGGAATTATATTTACACAGTTAAGGAAAATATCACAATAAAGAATATATTTACCAAGAATATGACTATGGATGTTTTCTGGGTATAGATGTGTGTTGGTTATTAGCAACAGTAAGCAGCAGTTTGGTATTTATTGCACAGACTTGCAACCATCAAGGTGGTATTGCACATGATGGAGACACTGGCAGAGTAAATATCCAGTTCAGCAGATGTGCAGGCTTGCAATGACCTGTATTATTTACCAGAAGGCAACTGTTCAAACAGGTGATGCGCTGGGTGGGAGGGATTGTTGAGAATAGCTGTCTTCTTGGGCACTTGGAACCAGCCATCTCCTCAAAGGAGGGCAGAGGGCAGCCGAAAATTTTCTGGGTTGTGTACATATATTCCTATATGTTAATATAGGAACACAGAGGCAGGTAGATCCTGGAGCAAGACAGAAGTGGAGACATGGAGAAAACACTGGTGTCCCACCTGGGCTCATAACCATCAAAAGAGGGAAAACAAGCAAACATAACATTTTCAATTCCACTATTTTTGTGTCATTAACATGTGTGTGCCCTCTAGAGGCCAAGAAATGTGACTCGTGCAGTGCAGAGTCAGACCTGTATATCTGCTACCTACATGTGCCAAGAGTCAAAAATAATATTGATAATATTATTAAATTCCAAGGCAATTATTATAAAGTGGCACTACTATAAGTAGAGCAAAACTTTATTTCAATAAAAGTTAATGTCTTTACTTGTTTCAGAAAGAGCATTCTGTCTTTTGCTTGCTTTATTATGCTTTAAAAATATCAAAATGCATAGTGAGGTTAGTAAATAAGTAAAGTCTGTGACAACGGTTTGCTACAGAATGGACAGAGTGGGCCAGAGCAAGCAGTTACGTTGCAGAAAACTGAATCTGTGATGAACTATTGTGGTCTGCACTTGGTCTTCTTCGATTGGTTGGCTGCAGTTTAACTTAAGTGGCTGAGAAAACCAGGTGGAAGGGCATTGCATAATTTAATAAAACGGCGTCATATCTGGACCAGAAAAAAACGGCATTTTTTACGCCGCTCACCTGGATGCATTCAGAACGCCGTAAAATACAGCGTTTTGGCGGGATTTTCACCTTAAATACGGCGTTATAAAATTATTTCTTTAAGAAAGTTAGAATAGAATAGCGTTAGAATAGTGGCGAATTATGACCTTGGTGGCTTGCCATAGTTCCACGTGCAGGAGAGTCACCCGCGGGTGTGTGAAACTGCTGCAGCGCACGCTCAGCAGACAGTCTCGCGTGCAAGGTGGCTTGTCTGTGTGCGTGGCTGCTGAGTTCTACGCGCGCGGAAATTCATTGAGCGAATGTGAATGCATTCCTGCGCCCGTGAAATAAAATTATTTGTGCGGTATTATTTTTGTCTCGCGCAGATTGTGTTTTTGCTCGCGTGTAATTAAATTATTTGTGTTACAGACCTCTGGTGGGGTCTGTTTCACACAGAAAGAAACAGAGACGGGAGACATCAGTTGCGTTCAGTCTGCAGGCTCTTCCTCGTCTGTTTATTTACAAAACGTTAAATCATCCTTCTCATTCACAATATCATCTAACATATCTCTAAACACAAACTACAATACTGAAACAAACTCACATATTTTGTTCCCTTGTATATAATATACAAAATAACTGCACCATAATTCAGGGTCTCTTTCGTGCGCTGCTACTACAGCGAAATGCTACAGCTATAGCTACAGCTATCCTGATAGCTGATATTATTACAGCTATCATGTAATAATATCAGCACTATTTACCTGCTTATTATTACTTTTTTCACTGATACTTCTTTCTAACTAAACATATGAAAACCCATATTTTCCAACTAAAACACATCTATATCAAAATCTCAAAAGAAACAGAATACATCATCATATAAAAACACAGTCAACAACAATCCTTTGTATTTAAGAGGTATATCTCGAACACACAACTTAGAACATTACACAAACATCACGAGCATCTAAACACAATCGCCTCTTTGTAAACATGTACTGAGGTGAAATAACTCAGATTACTAACCTGTTTCACACAGAAAGAAATAGAGACGGGAGACATCAGTTGCGTTCGGTCTGCAGGCTCTTCCTCGTCTGACGCCCGGAAGCCCCACAGCGCCGAATACCACCCGCACTACTTCCCCCTTGTGCGAAACTACACAATTACATCTCCTCAAATTCAACATAATACTGCCATTACCATTGGCCTTTCCACAAATAACTTCTAAAACAATTTACAGTTGTGACCATTACACTTGTAGGTGTCACATTTGCGTGGTATTCTCGCGCGGATTTTTTTTTTTTTTTTGCTTGCGCGTGACTTTTGACCTAAATATAACTCCATAGCCCCGCCACTCAATTAACAAGCAGGAGCAGCATTTAGCGGTTAGCATTAGCTTACTAATTAGAATTAGCGCCCGGCTGAAAAAAATTTCTGGCTAGAACCCTGTAGTTAGCATGGCCACCAATGATGACAAATAAGTAAGTTGTTTCTCCGCCATTAGTACATTGAGCAGCGTGTACACGAGGAGTGATTGACAGTGCTAAGACCCTCCTCCTGGCTCTGATTGGTTGTTTTTGACCAGGAGCAGTTCAGGGAGGAGGTGGAGGAGCTTGATTTTTTTTTACAGATTATCTGTCTCATACTGGATATGGTGACAGTTTTAACAAATATGTAAAAAACAGATTTTTTAAAATAAAAGTTACATACTGCAGCTTTAATCTGTATAAGAGAGAACCTTGTGGCTTTAGTTCTTACTGTCGGTGATTGTTTGCCATTTTTTCAGTTTTACACATTTAGCTATGTGGTTTTGAAATACCACCCATTTTTACAAAAAGTGTTGTTGGTTTAAAAACAACATAAGTTTATGTATTGTTTCTGAAAGGCAGAGAAAAATAACGACTATTGTGATGATCTATGAATAATTGTTTTACATTCTGTGATAAATGATGGAAGTAATCAGAATCAGAAGGTTTTTATTGCCATATGGGTGAACAGGTTCACAGCATTAGGAAATTGCTGCGGTACTTCGTGCTTACATAAAAAAACAAATAAGTATAAAAACTATAAGACAATATACAAATATACAAATTACAAATATACAGAGATATTAGAACTATAACTATAACACAATATTACAAAATTACAAAATATACAGTGCAGAGAATAATTAAAAGATAAAAGAATGTAAAATATAGTCCAGGAATATATACACGAGTGCAATCAGACAGGTGCATAAACATAGGGTCATCAGCGTTTGTGGAGGGTGGTGGTAACAGTCTTAGGGTTATTGTTCATGAGTCCAACAGCAGAGGGGAAGAAACTGTTCTTATGGCGGGAGGTTCTGGTCCGTATGGACCGTAGCCTCCTGCCTGAGGGGAGAGGGTCAAAAAGTCTGTGCCCAGGGTGAGAGTGGTCAGCTGTGATCCGACCTGCACGCCCCAGTGTCCTGGAGGTGTACAGGTCCTGGAGAGATGGGAGGTTACAGCCAATCACCTTCTCAGCAGAGTGCACAATGCGCTGTAGTCTTTGTTTGTCCCTAGTGGGGGCTCCAGCGTACCACACAGTGATGGAGGAGGTAAGGATGGACTCAATGATGGCAGTATAGAACTGCACCATGGTCCTTGCTGGCAAGTTGAATTTCTTCAACTGCCGCAGGAAGTACATCCTCTGCTGGGCCTTTTTGACAACAGAGGTGATGGTGGGCTCCCACTTGAGGTCCTGGGTGATGGTAGTTCCCAGGAAGCGAAATGAGTCCACTGTGGTGATGGGGGTGTCAGTCAGGATGATGGAGGGTAGAGGGGCTGTGTGCTTCCTACAGTCCACTATAATCTCCACTGTCTTCTGGGCGTTCAGTACCAGGTTATTGTGGCTGCACCAGGACACCAGACGTTTGACCTCCATCCTGTAGGCCGACTCGTCTCCGTCTGAGATGAGTCCGATGAGAGTCGTGTCATCTGCAAACTTAATAAGCTTGACAGACTGGTGGTCAGAGGTGCAGCAGTTGGTGTACAGGGAGAAGAGCAGAGGAGAGAGGACACAGCCCTGAGGAGTGCCGGTGCTGATGGTCCGGGAGTCCGAGACATTCTTCCCCAGCCTCACGTGCTGCTTCCTTAACCCAGGAGTATTAAATAAAGATGGTTACATTTATTTCAGCTCTGTGTGTTTAATATCTAGTTGTTTTTATGGTAATCTTTCAGATCAATTTGAGAAGTGATTTTGATCATGTTTCACATTCTATTGTGTCATAGCATGGGGCACTGGTCTTGGTCTTGATTCAGTCTCGCCCTCCCTCGGTCTTGGTCTCGACTTGGTCTTGGACCCTAAATGTCCTGGTATTGTCTCAGTCTTGATACACTTTGGTCTTGGTCTTGTCTCGGTCTCAGGTTAGGTGGTCTTGACTATAACACTGGTGATGCCTCCAAAATTAATGTTGATCTGGGTCTTTTGAGTCAACATCTGACACAGACAGCAACAAACCTGGGTGTAAAACTGGACAGTGATCTTAAATTTGATGCACATATTAAATCAGTAGTCAAGTCCAGCTTTTGTCATTTAAGACAACTGGCCAAGGTGAAGCCATTTCTTTCTCTGCATCACTTTGAGATTTTAATCTATGCCTTTAGGACAACTCATTTTGACAACTGCAATGCACTTTATGTTCCGCTGAACCAAACACAACTTATTACAGATGGTACAAAATGCTGCTGCTCAGCTTTTAGTTGGTATCAAAAAACATGAGCACATTACACCAATTTTAGCATCACTTCATAGGCTCACAGTTCATTTTATGATTGATATTAAAATTCTTTTGTTTTTAAATGTCTTCATGGCCTTGCCCCACCATGTCTGTCTGACCACTTGTACTCCTTCACATTCACTCAAGTCAGTTGATCTCTCACTGCTTGTTATCCCAAAGACAAAGAGGAAGCTGAGAGGCGGCCGTGCTAATCTCCCTTTTCACATCAGACAGGCTAACTCACTTTCTGTTTTTAAATCCTCTCTTAAAACACATTTCTTTTCTTTGCCTTTTAACTCAGCCTGAGATGTTGGCTCTTATTGTTTTAACCGTGGTTTTATTTTATTTTGGCTCATATAGTTTTTATTGCTCTAACCACTGTCTTCTATGTGTATGATTTTAATGTTATGCTTTGTTTTTTTGTTTTATTTGTTTTTACTTGTGTACAGCACTTTGGCCAATGGCATTGATTTTAAAGTTCTTTATAAATAAAGTTGAGTTGAGTAGTTTCAACATCTGGACATCTATTGTCACACTGTTGAGGAGACAAGTGTAAGGTTGTTCAGATTCCTGGCACAGCATTCTTCTCTTTTCTCCTCCAGACCTTTTCTTGACCTCGATGATGTTTTCATCGAGATCAAGAAAAGACGTTTGGAAAAGGAGATAGGAGGGTCTTTTGAGATGCACCCCTAATGTATCCTAAGGCAAATGTAATGAGCAGTGATGTGCTACCACTGGGGGAGTACTATCACTTGATTTCAAATTTTACCCCCTTTTACTAACTACCTAAACTGATGAGACAGACCAAATGAGTAAAGATATATATGTATTTCCCAGACAGCTCTTTTCCATTCATTGGAAGTCTGCAATACATAGTACAAAGACTTCTAGGCTTAAATCAGTTTTAGGTATTGCAATGAGGAACACAATAAAACAAGCATGTATGGTGTTTCACACCCCTAATACTATAGAAATTGACATATCAAAATGTACATTTTGGAGAGGTGGTTAAAGGCATAAACCTATATTGTCTATTCTGGACTAAAGTGAGCATTTACTTGTTATAGATACTGTGACTGTTATTCTTTCCAGTTATTTTGACAGATGGATGAGATTTAGTCACTCTGAGACCCAACATGAGGGAAGTGACCACAAGAGAGAGCCTGTTTGTCAGGGCCTCCTTGAAAGGATAGAAACAGTGAAGTGGAAAACCATATTTCACTTGCCTGTTGTTGCAGAAAGTCTGTGATCATGCCGTCTTTTTCTTTTAATCTTTCAGATAACCACAACTTGCCAGCTGAAGTCATCAAACATGGGGAACCAAGTACCGAAGGAATGCAACATGGGCGACAGCCTGAGATGCTGCAAATGTAAAAAAGTTTTGCCTCCATGCAAATCGTTTGATGACTTCTACAAAGCTGAAATTCGTGGCCAATTCATTTATGTGTACAATGAAGGGGAATACTACAGACCAGTTGGTTATAATGAGTTGTACGAGTGTGAATATTGCTTTAATAAGCCAATCAGGGATCAAGAGGAAATTAGGAGAGAGGAGGAGCGGAAAAGAGAAGAGCAGAGGAGACAAAAAGAGGAAAGAAAAAGAGAGGAGGAGAGGAGAAGGGAAGAGCAGAGGAGACAAGAAGAGGAAAGAAGAAGAGAAGAGGAGAGAAGAGAGGAGGAGCAACAGAAAGAAAAACTGAATCAAAGATTACAAGAAAATCTTGAACGAGCTAAACAACATTACGAGAAACAACTGAGCAGCCAAATTTCACAGGAAGATAAGTCAAAGCGAGATGTTCTAATAGGGTATCTGGATGAGTTTAAAGCTAACTATGAATCAGACAGTGACAGTGATGAGTTTCTTGAAATCCTCCTTTCAAAATGCAGTATTGAAGTTTCAAAACTCAGTCTGAGTCAGCTCACAGCTGATCAGCTGGGGGAGATCCTTTCAGTCCTGGACAAACTTCTCTTTGATGAGTGGATTAGTACTCTCCCATCCATCAGCACTCTGCAGCACACTCAGGTGTTCATCACAGAGCTGTGTGCTCTGTCTCTGGAGATATCTGAAGATGCTTCCCTACAAAGCTTCTCCAATCATGTGCAGTCTCTGGTGGAATCTATCAGCCAATCAGCATGTGGTGTTTTTGAGAGTTTCCTGCTGACTCAAGCCCTGTATCTGAACCTGATGCACTTTTTCAATAACAATGTCAGCTCTGATAGTGATGCAGTCCTCATAGCCAAACAATGGGCAGAATATGAGCTTTCCACTGAGAACCTCTTTTTAATTGAATTCCTGAGCACTCTCACATCATCACTTCAGAGTACAGTCGGAAGTGCCTCTGTGTTCATTTTAAAGATGGAAATCCAGTGTTTAAAGCTTCTCTTATCCACACTCACACATCTAAATGGAAAAGAAGCCCACTCAGAATCCACTGAAATGCTCCTCAAACTTGTGCAAATAAACCAATGGACTCCAATGGAGGCAGTCACTCTGCTCAAAGCACTGTCACAGAAATATGCAGATGATGTTCTAATAAGTGAAGTCCTTACCTTGGTACAAGTGTATGACATATCACCAGATTGGTCTGATGAGTGTGGACTTTCTCAGATTCTTGAATCTGCTGCCCCTGAGAGACATCAAGATTTCCAAAAGACTCTCAGAAGGAAAGATGAGAGCAGTCTAACTGCAGCTCTAGCAGAAGTAAAAATGTTGTGGAATTTGGATGACTCTTTCATTGTCATGATACAAAACATTACCACTGGTGTCCTACAATATACAGAAAATGCACCAAAAGAAGAACCTTTTATGAAAGATTCCTTTAAATGTGAAACACTGAGTACAGACAGCATACAGAAGTGTCTGTCTCAGCTCTGCAAAGCAGTGTTTGATGTAAAAGGCTGGTGGCCCACAGTGAGGCAGATGGTGCGGTGGTGTGTGTTGGTGCTGACTCAGAAGAGTGGAGTGCTACAACTGGTTGGAGTGGAAGAAGACCCGTGTGTTACAGCCATGTTTGCAGCCACACAAGTCTGCATAGGAAACAAACTGGACATTGTGCTGAGTGCTGATGTTCACTCAGTGGAGCGAACTAAGGAATGGTCGGACTTCTACAAGTACCTTGACATTTCTGTCAACACAAACATGAAGAAGACTAATCCATCATTCCAGGATGTCTATGAAGCAGACATTGTTTATGGTACAATGAATGACTTTGTGTCTGATTACTTTCAACATGACATAGAGGTGATGGAAACAGGGAGCCCTCAGGTTAGCCGTGGGTTCATCATTGAAAAACAAAGTCTCAGTGCCTCCCATAATCTGGGACTTTCAGTGCTCAAAGACAATGACTCTCTGGTGTTTGCTGCAGAGGTCCTGCAAAACCTCATGAGTCAATTTCACAGTGAAGATGTGGAACTGAGAACCATGTTTATTAAGGCACTTTTTCAGGTGCTCCACAGTAACCTAAACAAAGTCACAATCACTGACAGTAGAATCATCACAATCTTAAAGAAAATCACTGGAAAGGAATTGCCTTCTAATGAGGTCTTCATTCTGACCTTTCTTGAGACTCTCCTGCAAGTGTTTACAAGAGAAACAGAAGCTGATAAAAACACATTTCCTGCAGGAAAATGGTGTTTGAGGATTTTATTTTCCTGTGTGGAACAATTCCAAGACTCAAAAGAGAAAACTAAAGAAGTCTTCAAGATGGTTTTAAATCTTGGAGAACAAAGACTTTGGTCACCAGTAGAAGCCTTAAACCTCCTTGGAGAATTAACTAAGAACCATCATGATCAAGGATGTATTTCCATCATGAAGATTTTACATTTGATGGAAACATATCAGATTTCTTCCAAGTGGACAGACGACAACAGCAAAACTCTTGTTGAGCTCATAGATTCATGCACAACTAAGAATCTGATCCAGCATTTACAAAAGAGCCTTAAAGAAGAGGAAACAAAAAGCATTGACAACCTTTTTGATGAAATACGAAAGATGAAAGAAATTGATGAACAAATACTGGACAAATCACACAACATAGTAACTCGTGTAACAAACCTGATCAGAACTGGTGAAATTAAAAACCACACAAATATACAGAAAGCTAGGACTGCGAGTCAGAGCATGGAGGTTGATGACCTTCAGGAGATCCTTGCTGTTTTATGCAATGCTGTATACCTCCAAAAAGCTGAAAAGAAGTGGTGGCCAAGAACCACTCAGATGATAAGCTGGTGCCTGTTGGCCTTGTCTGACACTGGGAAGCTCCTGGAGATGGGAACTGGAGAAGGGAAGTCTTGTGTCATAGCAATGTTTGCAGTGCTGCGTGTGCTTAGGGGTGAAAAGGTGGATGTGGTGTCCAGTTCTTCTGTATTATGTCAAAGAGATGCTGAAGAATGGACTGAATTCTACAAATACTTTGGGATTACAGTTGACACAAACACAAACAAGGCTAAAGATGAAGATCGGAAAGAATGCTACCAAAAGGACGTGGTCTATGGAACTATTGAAACATTCGCTGCTGATCACCTTCGCCAGATATTTGAGATGAAGGATGTGAGGCCAGATCGCAGTTTTCAATGCATGATAATCGATGAAGTGGACTCACTGCTGCTAGATCAGGGAGTGCAGTTGACATATCTGTCCAGCCCCATGGTCTCCATGCAGCATCTGAACACTATTCTCACCATGATATGGAGCCATGTCTGTCAATATGGCTTCCTTTCTACAGGACACCAGACTTTTGTACGGGGTCCTCCTGCTTCATTCTTCAAGGTCATCTATGACTCAATGAATACTGAAGAAAGTGAAATCAATGATCCAATGGACATTTTAAGTATCGCTGAATATTCAAACATTGTGCCAAAAGGATTCACAGAAGATATGTCCAATTGTGAAAAGGATGAACTTCTCAGGAAACTCAAAACAGTGAGTCAGGATGCTATGGTTGCCTTTTTCCATGAAATTGAACACTATGTCCCCTACGGCTTTACTGTTTACACTCTAGATGACAAGGGATTGCTTTGTCTTCAAAATTGCAGCCCATACAATGACCAGGACATTCCAGCACTCTCATTTCTTGTCTTGGAGGAAGGCTTGTGTTGCCCTCTCTATGAATCAGAAGAAATTCTCATCAAGCCCATTGCAGAATTGATCTCAGAGAGGATTCAGTACACCCCATGTGAAAACAATAAAGATAAAATCAGCATTCCTGGATTCTTGAAGAATCTGGTGGAGAAGAAAGTCTCAGTGTGGGTTCAGAATGCCTTTCTGGCAATGCAACTGAAGAAAGGACGAGAATATGTTGTAGAAAATGACAACATCTGTCCAGTGGACTTTAGATCGACTGGCATTGTTGAGCTGAATAAGAAATGGGGTGATGGTCTGCAGCAGTTTGTCGAGATCAAACACCAAATCAAACTGAGCACAATTTCAACAGTGACAAACTACATTTCCAACATCTCCTTTTTTGAAAAGTACCAGGGGAAAATATATGGAACAACAGGGACACTGGGGAGCAAAGCCGACATTCAGTTTCTGCAGGACCTATATCCATATCTCTCTGCCTGCAGAATACCAACTTTCAACAGGAAGAAGTTATTTGAGGTCAAAGGTACTCTGAAAAGAACAGCTGAAGAATGGAAATCTGAAATAAAACAAGTGGTCATGGATAAGATTTCCTCAAATTCATACAGAGATGGAAGAGCAGCCCTGGTGATCTGTGAAACTATCAACAAAGCAAATGAGATCTATGAAGAGCTGAAGAGCAGCATCCCAGGTAAAATCATTCTCTACTGCCGCAGTGACAGTGACAGTTTGAGCAAAATAGACAAGGAACTGCTTCCTGGTGATGTCATTGTTGCCACAAATCTTGCTGGGCGTGGTACAGACATAAAGGTGTCCACAGAGGTAAACAATAATGGAGGATTGTTTGTGATCCTCTCCTTCCTCTCTGAGAACACAAGGGTGGAACTCCAGGCTTTTGGTCGAACTGCACGCAAAGGTAAACCTGGATCTGCTCAGGTAATCATCTCCACTGAACACCTGCAGCAGGCTTTCAGCACAGTGTCCTCTCTGGAGGAAGCTAAGAACACAAGGGACCACCTTGCAGCAGAAAAAATAAATCATGTGATGAAAGATGTTGCTGAGATGAAACTGCGAGAGGATCTGTTTTCAGAATACTGTGAAACCCTTCAAGATATTTATAATACCACAGATGGAGATGAGGAAAAAGCTGTTGTTGCCATCATGAATGAATTCTGGGGAATATGGCTGCAAACTAAATCAGAAGAAATTGAACAGTTGAAGAGAAATGAGTTACAAGAGAGTTTGAAAGCTGATTTATCAAAGGCAAAAAGTCAGTCTCAAAGTCAGACTTCACCATGTTCCAGCATTTATCACTACATCACGTTTGGAAATATTGCACTGGATGAAAAAAAGGAGGATGTTGCAGCCAGGCTGTTTGAAAAAGCCATGAAACAAGATGAAAGCTGGGCAGCCATAGCTTTTTACAATCATGCATACTGCACAATACAGCAGAAGAAAGAAGATTACCTCACTAAGGCCAAAGAAGAACTAATGCAGGCACAGAAGTCTCTGAAATATCTCAGTGAGGAACTGATAGTCTGTCTTCAGTTTGCAAAAATGTCCTCTGCAGACTCAGTCAACAGTAACCCAACCAGCATTGAAAAGCAGTTAACAACGAAATGTGACATGTTTGGTTACTATGATAAAAACATAAATGAAGCCATCCAAAAGTTGGATGAAATAAAAGAAAGAGGTAGTGATGCAGTGGCCAAAAAATCCCCATTTTTCTCCCTAGTGTTGGGTGCTGATGAAGATCTCCAAGCCGAAGCCTACAACCTCCACAGTCGAGGTCTGAAATATGTATTTTCTGTAGGAGAGGCGCCTCGTTTCTCATGGGAAGGTCTGCTGGTGGTCTTTCTTGGAGTTTTACAGATTGTTGGAGGAGCATTGCTCATTGCATTTACATATGGAACATTTGCTCAAGTTGGCATGGGACTCATTGCTGAAGGAATATCAGACTGCATCTATGGCATTGAGGCCATGGTGACAGGAGAATTCAGCTGGAAGGAATGGGCTATAGAAAAGGCCATTTCCATTGGTGTATCTGTCATTGGGTTAGGAGTTGGAAAGCTGATATCAAAGGGCTTCAAATGTTTTAAAACTTTATTTAAATTTGGCAAACAGCTTAAGGCAATGCCAACATTTCTGTCTAGACAGGCTAAAAATGGTTTAAGTGCCGTCTTAAAGACAAATTTGAAGAATGCATTAAAATACACAGGTAAAACATTTGCAGAGGAAATCATTACCTATGGACTGGGAAAGGCAGAGGATGAAATAGTGAAAAAAATATTAGAAGAAATAAAAAATCAAGTGAAAAAGGGAACTGGTCACAATGTGAAACTAAAAATTAAAAAAAAGCCTTTATCTGCATTAATAGATCTCACCATTCTCTCACAACTTGAGGATAAAAACCAACTTCATTATCTCCTGAAGGACGGGAGCAGAAAGAAACAACTGCTGGCCGTTTTCAAAGAGTTAAGCAAAACTGCTGTACAGCCGTTCTATGCAGACCTCAGCTTACACAACAAGCTGAACTCATCGATCTCCCAAGTGATTCAGAAAGCTAAAGCACACACCAAAGGAAAAGCATTTGCAATTCTAGCAACTATCCAAGCTCTACAAATAGGCACACTGGCAGGAGATGCCATCGAGTCAGGCCTCACCCTCTCAGACAAGTTTTTCTCAAATTTTCACGAACAGCTGAAAATATTCAAAGAAACACAAAAACATTCAGAGAACATAAATGTAAGTGATCTGTCTGATGGAGACATTGAGCTGTTGAAAGAATTCAAGCAGGATTTAGCCGACACCATCAGTGCTTTATTGGCTGATGCTTTGGTAGAAGTGTTCCACCAGAAGTTCTCCAGTCACATTGTGTCTGTTGTTAAAGGCCAAGTAAATGGTGTTATTGGTGGTTGGGTAAGAAAGGGCTTAAAGAGTGACAGAACAGAGGAAAAACTCAGAGCTGGGCAGAACAACAGCTACATCACATACATGCCAAGAAACCTGAAATCTAAACACAAGGTTGAAGGAGAAGCAGGTCAGCGCTCACAGACACATTCTGAAAAGATCAAGAACTCCACAACTGCAGGCACCATCCTTGATATCAGAGTCCTGTCAGAAGCCACTGGCACTAAAGTTGTCATCCTAACAGAAGACAGAAATGGAAGGCTTACCAAAATGCAGGAATTGAGCCCAGACACTGGACCTACTAATAAAACTGTGAGACTGATCTACAGACCAAAGAGTGCCCAATACCCTGGTGGCCATTATGATGTGCTCATCAATGACCAGATAGTGAACATAGAGAGCGAGGGAAAGAGCTGTCTGTTTCATGCTTTGGCACGAGGAATGAATCCAGCGGCCAGTGAAGAAGAAATCGCTTTGGAAGAAAATCGCCTCCGATCTGTGGAGGCTGATGCTCTCCTCAGACACCCGGACCAATGGGAGCCTTTCATCAAGCGCAAAGAGCTGACTGAAGCAATCAGGGGAGGGGACTGGTACATGTTAGAAGGAGCTGCAGCCAAAACCATAAAAGAAAACAAAAAGTCAATTCAGAAATTTGTTGGAAAACAACAATCATACAGAGACGCTAAAAACCTTTCAAGAAGAAAAGCCAATAAAGGAATAGGACAGTTCATGAATGCAGATCACCAGCCACCAGTCAGTAGTATACTGAATGCCCGTGAGCAGAACCAGAATAGCATATTAGCAAAAGCTATGGTTGAAGTGGCAACAAAATCATCTACGGTGGACATTTCTAATGTGCACAAATACCATGACCTTGAACTTCCAACTGTTTATGTGCCTAAAGAAATACATCATGAATTTTCCAGCACAAAATCACCAGCCTTCAGTTCACACTTGGCTAACACCATAAGTAAAGATGATGTTGTGGGCACCTTCAAGCTGACGATCCTTGGTTCAATGCCAAGATTCTGGTTGAAAAGTAGCAAGAAATTTGAAAACTTTCAGAACACCCAAATGAGTAAAACCAGGCATGACATTTTTAAAGAAAGTTTTCAAAAACACAGCACAGAGATGGTAAAGACATGGTTTTCTCTGCTTCAAAGTAAGGGTGTTATGACAGATGACCATCTAACTACTATCAATGACTGGATCAACAAACAGGGCTACAACAATCAGAACGATCCACACAGGAATGACGTCATCAACCTCCTCCTCTGAAAAGGTAACATCACATTTTTATGGTATTTAAATAAGGCACATTTTCATCATTTAAATGTGATTCCTAATGAAAGAGGCAGGGCATGCATGGAGTGGCATACATTTGAGTAGCTTTGTTTTTCTTTTCCTGAGAATGTGATTCATAAGAGCACACTAAGCGCAGTGAAAACTATGGAGCTCTTCCATCTGCCTGATCATTATCAAGAGACCTTTCATTTAGTTTCATAACAACTTGCTTTTTGTGCTCAGTTTGGTCATTACAGAAAAAAGAAAGTCCTAAATGCTTCTTTAGCCACAGTATCAGAATCAGAATACTTTATTGATCCCAAAGGGAAATTTCTGTTGTTACAGCTGCAACCGTTTCATTTATACGAGTAAACCAAAAACACAATAACATACACTAAAGGCATAAAAATATAAAGACTAAAGAGATAATTTGACTATATACACATCTAAATCTATACACATATAAAACTTGTGAGTGCAAAATTTTTTTAAATAGGTGTCATTATATATATATGCACAGTCCTTTTTGTACAATGTATATAGTGTATGTACAATGTATATGGAAATTTAAACAATTTTATGTACAATTGAATACTGATAAATGAATGACACTGAACCACAATGTCACCTATTAAGGCAGGAGTTATAGAGTCTGATGGCCACAGGTAGAAATGACCTCCTGTGGCGCTCTGTGGTGCATTTTGGTGGGATGAGTCTTGCACTGAATGTGCTCCTGTGTCCCATCACTGTGTTGTAGAGTGGGTGGGAGCCATTGTTCATAATGGCCTGCAGCTTAGACAGCATCCTCCTCTCCGACACTGCCATAAGCGAATCCAGCTCCACTCCCACCACATCACTGGCTTTGTGGATCAGTTTATTGAGTCTGTATTCAGTAGCCTGATTTCAATTGAAATTTTTAGACAGGTTTTGTGCCATTTTTGTATTTTACTTATTCTTTGATGGTTCAGTAATATCTGAATATGGTACGTTAAAGATAGTAAAATAATTATGGTGTGTAATGACTTGGCCCATTATGTCAAAAGATCTCATGGTTTCTAAAATCTGATAAAGTATTTTTCTGATTTAATTCCTTTGATGGAGACCTCACCCCCTTTTTTACCTTTAAAGAGTTCAAGTACACAAATTGTTAACCTAGACTTTGAAGGAAAAAACTATTTACACTGTTTTCAGCCAGTTCATGTGTTGATATTAGATGTGATATTTGTAATCATAGAAAACCGATGTTGACAATATCAAAAAGGTTTAATTTTCTTTTCAGTTGGTGGGAGCACAAGATGACTGCTGGAGGGATTCTGCAAGAGCTTGACTGTGAACGGAGCTCCCGAGATAAAGAAACTGCTTACTATGAATCACAGAAGCTAGTGAGATGGACAGACAAAATTTTAAATTACATGCAGCTATAAATAAAGCTGGGACATTATGTAAATATAGATATTGATATAATGTAGGTAAATAATGCCATCATCAATTATCTAAGCCCTGTGAAATGGATGATTTGTCGCAGAGCTGCTGATTGGCTAGAAGGAATGGATCAGGATCCTTGACAAAGATTATGTCACTTACTGGATCCTTTTACTATAAAGGAACCTTGATACCTTCAGGTACACCAGGTTACATCCACTTTAGATTCATCACTGAACCCTGCTTTGTGTCTGCAGCATTGTGTGTATTACTAAAAGTGTTTTTTTTATATATATATATATATATATATATATATATATATATATATATATATATAAAAAAAACAAAAAAACTGTTTGTTGGGAGACAGATTAATTACCACTTTCTAACCCAACAAATCAATATTAGAATATACAATGTAAAATACAAAATGGTACAATGCTATGAGATTATTATTCAAGCACCTCTACTTGACAAAATGTAGTTTTGCAATATATTCCATATGTTACTTTCCATACTATTTCATTATGACCTGAAAAGCACGGGTTCTTATGTCTGAAATATTTCTGTTTTCATAAAAGTGAGCTGAAATCTGCAGTGTCTTCTTGTTTTCATCCATTAGGTGGTGCAGTTTGCTGGGGGCATAAATTGTTTTTTTTCTTAAACAGATTATATAAAAACAGCCAATTTTGGATTACACATTTAAAGAGATTTACAAACTTTATGCGACATATTTTATAACCTTAAATTCATGAAATATAATTGGCCAATCCACTTATATGGACAGCAATATCACATTATTTACAGACATTAATACCTTGAATATCCAATATATAAGTCCAAAAAAGCATTCTTAGCCATTTGGAAATCTGTAGTACTGTTTGGAAACAAAGCAGTTACCTAAACTAAAATTCCTGCACACAGAGTTAATGACACATTTAGAGTTTACACTTTTAATTCAAGAATGGAGTTCCCAAAGATAATAAATTCCAACTGATGATACAGTGAAGGAAAAAAAATAAAAACACATTACCAATGATGTGACTATTATGACATCAGACAAGGACACTATAATTTCAAAAGGACTCAGAAGAAATGTTTAAGGAACAAAATACAACCAATACTATAAAACGGCAGGTTGTAGGTTTGAAAATGAGTAAACCATCACGTATTATCGTTTCCAAACATACAAAGAGCTTTACATTTTCTAAGTAATTTAAGCTGTCAAAGCAACATTTTCTTGAAGGGATAAATTTACTAAGAAAAAAAGTTCATTAAAAGTGTTACATGTGCATTTTTGATAGTGATTCCAACACTACTTTTAAAACACTTGAACAAATAAGAAATTTCCTAAAAAAGCACCAGTGGTATCCAGTGCCACTGTTTCTAATGTAACTTTTGTTTTTTTGCTCTTAGTGAATTTACAATGTGCCCTTTGAGTTGTCTAATAGTTAACATATAAAGAATTACCAGGTAACTTTTAATGATTTAACAGGCAAGTGGCAAAAAGGCAAAATAAATTCTTAAAGTTCACTTTAACATCTACAGCTGCATTAAATTGTCAAATCAGGTTACTTACTTAAACTGACCAGCTTCAGAAATCAGATCCTTTGTGATTTTTTTCCCCCAATGCCAGAGTATAAATTCATTCAAAACCCATTAAAGAGGTTTTTTTTTTTTTTTTTGTTTTGGTGTCTTTCTACACAAAGTGAGATGAGATCAATATTGTTCATATGCACTTGGTAAAGGTTCCAGCTACCATTTAAAGGTTACTAAATCCATTTAGAAGCACCTCTAGGTCTATAATTTTAGTGGAACTTTTAGTGCAATTTCACAGAAGGATTACAAAAAAATTATTGGTCAAATGATTGGAGAGGTGGACCGCAGTCAAAGGAAAGTCATTGAAATAATCTCTAGAATTATGAGGTAAAGCACTGGCCTCAGCATATGACTGGACCCCCCCCCCCCCCAAAAAAAAGGTGCTAACAGGTGGATTTTTAATCCCTTTGAACAGAGGCATGACAGGATTAAGGTCTTTCATATTTATTTATTTGCATTTTTCATATTTATTGGACAGATAGAAGAGTATAACTGATCTTATCTGACTCTCAGCAAGAAAGGTACAAGTATTTCCCCAAATTGTAGTGCTACTTAAATTTTAGAGACTTCATCATCTCAGCATCTAAACTAAGACTTGTATTTGCATGGTCTCACTTATCTCAAATATCAGAAATATTTCTAAAATTAATTGATGTTTATTAATGATTATGTCAGCACCTTTGATCATAGTTATTTGTGTCAAATGTGGAATGGAGGAAAAAAACAAAAACAAAAAACAAAAAAAAGCAATTTTCAATTTAAACACAGCATTTCAGAAGTTCCACTTCAAAGATAAGAGTGGAATTTGCAGGGATGATGGGTGGATATCCTCTGCTGCCATACGCAAAGTCCGGCGTGCAGGTCAGCTTGGCCACCTGACCGAGGCTCATCTGTGGAGGTCAAGTGCAAATTACATAAATGAGTGAAATGAGGTTAATGCTGAAAGGTCACTTTGTTGGAGGCACTCCACTGACATCCTACCACACAGATGACTACAGTTCATTAGACCCTCATGGCTTAAGAGACTGTGCAGCCACAGAAGACAGCAATACTGAGTCATTAATATAAGCTAATGTCAGCAAATTGTGTCAACATAAAAGCTAAAACTTTTATGTTGACAGCAACGGATGAGAGCTGCCTGTATTTTCTGTCAATTGTGTATCCTTTTTGCTGGATAACAACCTGCAGTTGTTTGTAGCTTTCAAAAAGTTTCACCCACGTCTCCTGAGCAATAGCAGCCTGTTCTCTGCAAATCTCAAGATGTGATGGTCTTACTGGGGTTTGTGCAGGCTAGTCAGTAGCATTCACTTTGGTCAGCCAGGGTTTTGGGTTGTTGTGTTGGAAGACGAAGCAAACAACCCCTCTCACTAGTTTTTTGTGCTTTTTGTTGAGAACTAGTATATTTAGAAATGCTATGTTGAAATCACTTGCTTTGTTATAAAAAACACAAACAAAAAAGCACTTGGTAAAATTCTCACAAACTAAAATTTTATAGGCATAATTTTGGCAAGTAATAGGCTGTGGTTTGCAGACAAGTCGGTGTCTTCCTTGCAACTTTTATGCAAACACAGCACTCTGGTGGGGACCAACACAATTGCAAAGTGGTTTTCAGTGGAGCACCGAATGTCTCTGCGATCAATTTCACCTAGCGGCAGCCAGCAACCACTCACCAGTCAGGGAATACACACTTTTCCATAGCAACCTCTATTTACCACTGATCTGTCTGTGTAGGGATATATCCACACCAATATGTTTTTATTTTGAAATATGTAATATGTATATGTTTTGGACCCTTGTGCTCTTCATGACCAGGTCTTATCAATCATAAACATGAAGCAAAAAGTAATGTCCCTAATCAGTGTCTTCAACTGACACGCCTGCTTTATACTGACCAAGCAAAGAAATATGGTATTTTTGATATTGCCATTATTTTATCCTAAAGCTTGGAAAATTCCTTGATACTTAAACAACTGATGAATAGCTTAAATAAGTGAAACATCATATAAAGATAAGTTAGAATCTGAAATTAGTTTGAAATCAAAACAAAGAAAAATAAGTTAAAAACAAATAAAAATATGTATATAACAAAGTAAAATCTCAAAAATCAATGCACCCCTCAAAAAACAAACAATTAAAATGACTTACTAGCAAATACCAGATGAAAATAAAGTGAGTGTAAAGTGTAGATAATGGATGACTGATTTCTGCTCATATGCAGCCTCTGGTAGTCAAAGGCCACAACTAAAGAGGTTCATTTATGACTTATAATAGGTCCTTAACTATTAAATGTCATCAATATTCTTGCACATAAACACTAAAAGGAAAAAAAAAAATTTTTGTTTTGTCGTTTTTCAGGTGAAAAAATTACTCAAAGGCTAAAACGAAGGCCAAAGACTTATTTTTCCTGTGTGTAACGTGAAAATTTGCAGTGTGACCCTTTAAAGCGCCACTTACCTTAGCTACACCTTCATCCCAACCACGAATGACTTCACCTGCACCCAGTTTGAACTCGAAGGGCTTTCCCCGTTCCCTAGAGGAGTCAAACTGCTTCCCATTTGTCAGCGTGCCTGTCCGCAGCAGCCGGGGGGTGGGGAAATAAAACGAAATAAAGCCTGTAAGCCTTCTATGAAACCATCAGTCTGCTACAAATGTACAGTCTCTAGTGTTCATTACAAATGCACTGTCGAGAACACAGGAATTGTTCCGACATATCGGGACGTCAGCATGCAGCTCAAATTAGCACGTTTGAACAGGGACACACGCTAGCCCAGCTGAGGCTAGCTGTTCTTAACATTTTAGTTCTCGGAGGTATTCGATGGCGAATTTAAAAGGTTGTTGGGAATACAGACGGAATACCTTGAGAGCCAGGCCATCCGCCCCCTCGTTTTCAGGCGCTAAGCTATGCTACGCTGCGCTAAGCTAAGCGGCGTTAGCTGTAAAATTAGCTTGCTGCCACCGCTCATAATTATTCTCATTTCAGCGTGTGTACCAATCGAGAAATTATACTACGCTTTATGGATCCAATTTAACGTCTTTCACACTGCAAGACTTACTATTTTTACCTCGAAGTGAATGAATAAATTGTCAAAATAAGGCGAGCCTTACCGACATAGTGCACGGCAACCATGTTTCCTTTCTTCGGAAAAGTCTCCCCTGAAAAAAAGAACACCGAAATTAAAACTGATATACATCCAAGGACAAACATAGTTTTAAATGTATGGCGTATGTGGAACTAAACTGGAGAAAGAGTGGGAAAAGCCTTACCATCTCCTGGTTTTATAGTCTGGACGTCTACTCCCATTGTTCTTTCAGCGTAGTCCTGCTTGTGTCTCTCTTCCTGGTACACTCTCTCTCTGATTGTATGCACGTTCAGTGAAGCCGTCGACTGTAACATGTCCCACGTGGTTTACTCGGCTTAAAACCGTAAAAACGAGCGTCGTTAACTGCTGCTGCATGTGTTTAGATGTGTGCCACAGTGGGAAAAAATGAGAGCTGGATATCTGCAAGTCTTTGGCATCAAAAAGGTAATTTACTTTTTTTTTTCTCCCTTGTTGGGTTCGTTGAACTGAAGCAGGGGCGTAACAGTGACGTTCTTAAATTCAAGCAGGGGAACCGCGAATAATCAATCAATCAATAAATAATAATAATTAAAAGTTTCTCCAAAGTTCCATAAAATCTTTTTTTTTTTCAAGCAGGTGTGCAGGAATTTCTTTTTAAATTGGGCAGCCAAAGGATGTGCTCGTAGAAGAGCCGAGTAAACTATGCAGGCGCAGCACCGAGATTTTTGATTGGCCATAGTGACAACTTGGTCCCACCCCTAATATATTAGGGGTGGGACTTTAACGCGTTAATTTCGATTAATTAATTACGGGGAAATTAACGAATTAAAATTTTTAACGCATTTTAATCGCACTTTGCACCGTGGAACGTTTCTCAGTGCACGAGTTCAAGGCATACAGATTATATCGACACACAATGTGATGAGCGCGATGACCTGTGTCCAGATTCACGGCCACATCCTTCGAAGGACTCGGCCCACTTAGACCGCAAAAGCCGGAAGTGAGCGGCTAGCCTTCATACCAGCCTTGCCTGCCCTCACCTCTGCGTAGCTCATGTTGCCTAGCAACCGTGAGTGTGAAGCACAGCTGTCTAAAAGCAGCTGGTTAAACGGAGGATGAAGTTTTTCTCCTTTCTATGGTTTAATTTTAATTCTTTTATTCAAAATAAGCTGTTGAAACAAGCGTAAAACATTTCAACATCAAGGAATACAGCTGAGTGAATGATTAATTTTAACTATATTAAGTGAGACATTAATGTTGAATAAAACTATCCAGTTATGATGCTTAACTTTAATTTCAGTACTTTGCTTATCACAGGAGCACTTCCACCCTTCGTTGGTCTGTGTAGTAGACTGGTGGGAAAATAAACAAGATTTTGAAGTTTAAGCTTATGTATATTGAGTCATTCATCAACCAAACTTAAATTAATATTTATCGTGTTAAATATTTTAATGCGATTAAAATGCGATTAATTTTGATTAATTAATTACAAAGCTCCTAATTAATTAGATTAATTTTTTAATCGAGTCCCACCCCTAATATATATATATATATATTCAGAGGGAGGGCGGTGGGAGCGCAGTGACATGACTCTATCTTGCACCTTCAAAATAGTTAAAGATTTCGAAATCAAGTATTTTTCTCCTCCGAGGTGTAATTTTTGGGCAGGACAATTACACCTGCCCCCCCCCCTCCCCGGCCCCCTCGGTTCCTACACCTATGATTGCAGCAACTCAAAATGGTGCTCAGTAGGTTGAATGGCTCCCACACAAAGTCAATGGTATCCATTCCTTCATTCTCCAAGAACAGCCTATATTCTCTCACTACATGAAGCTGTGCATTGCCATGCACCAGGAGGGACCCAGGACCCACTGCACCAGCACAGGATCTGACAGTGGATCCAAGGATTTCATCCCAATACCTAATGGCAGTCAGGGTACTGTTGCCTAGCCTGTAGAGGTCTGTGGACCTCTATAGATATTCCTCCCCAGACCATCACTGACCCACCACCGAACCTGAACAATGTTACAGGCAGTGTAACGTTCTCCATGGCTTCTCCGGGCCCTTTCACGTCACGTCTGAACCTACTCTCATCTGTAAAAAGCACATGTTGCTAGTGGTGACCTGCCAAATCTGGTATTTTATGCCAAATAATCAGGCTCCACAGTACTGGCCAGTGAGCACAAAGCCCAGTAGATGACATCAGGCTGTCCTCAAGAAGTCAGTTTCTTGTTTGGTCAGAGACATTCACACCAGTTGTCTGCTGGAGGTCACTTTTTAGGGCTCTGGCAGTTTTCATCCTATTCCTCGTTGCACAAAGGAACAGATATTTGTTCTGCTGATAGTTTGAGGACCTTCTACAACCGATTTATACTTTTATAATTTTTTAATCATTCTTTATACCCTACTTCCTGTATTTTTTATATTTTCTTATTTATTTTTACATTACCTCTTATACTTCCTTATTGTATCCTAGTCACTGTTTGTCTTTTCTCTGTACAATACTTTGCCACTGCTACAATGAAATTTCCCCATCGTGGGACTAATAAAGGGATTTCTTATTCTTATTCTCTAGCCAACCTGCAGTACCTTCAGGCCCCACCAGAGGATGCAGCCCACGCTTTGGGAATGACTGGTTACATTCTCTCTTGAGAAAAATCTCACATACACAATCTAATTTTATTTACTTGATTTAATTGAGTTATTACATTGAGTCAAGTAAAAATAAACTATTCACAAATCAGTTCACCTTATTATTTTAGATACTTTAAAGGAAAAACATCTGGACTATGCATCAGATGAGGAAATGATGACCTCCCCTGCATTCAATGATGGATCATAAACCTTGTTGAAGAAGGAGCCAGTTTCAGTGCCATGTTGTGTGCCCTGGAAGGAAACATATTTAAGTCATGTGATTTAAAACCAGGTTTCCTGTTACCACATCCTGCTTACTTACATCTATTCTGCAGTCATATAGGTCAAAAACTGAGTTCTGGTTAATTGCATCATCGTTCACAAGTATCTGCTGATTCCTGAGACACACAAAGCACAAATGTTACCAAACAACAAAAATGAGCATTCATCATTATTGTGCTCCTGATGTCAAATCAATAGTCAAATGTTAAATGTACATTTTGTTATGATTCCAGTTTAGCATAAAGAGGATGATGAAGATGATGATCCCAGCCAGAAGAGTTAACCCAACTGCAATGCCGGCAATCATACCTGTACACAAAGAGAAGCGCAATGAATGCACAAACAGCTCACTGTTAGTTACTTTCTCACATAAATACTTGAGTGTATTTTTCCAATATTTCATTTTCTGAAAGGATGAGGCTGATAATATTCAAAATTTTCTATCAGTAAAGACAGATAAAAGCACATAAGTGTGCAACACTTTTGTAGCCATTGTTCAGTCAGAGAATTCCAGCGTGGTACCATGATAGGATGCCACCTGTGCAACAAGTCCAGTTGTTTTCTTGTTACTAAATATTTCAGTCAAGTGTTAGTGGTATTATAAGAAAGAGGAAATTATTGAGAACAACAGCAACTCAGCCATGAAGTGGTAGGCCATGTAAAATAACAGCGGGGTCAGCGGATGCTGACATGCATAGTGCACAGAGGCCACCAACTTCCTGCAGAGTCAAAGTCACTAAAGACCTCCAAACTTCATGTGGCCTCCAAATTAGCTCAAGAACAGTGTGTAGAGAGCTTATGGGTTTGGGGATGGCTCCTTCCTATTCCAACATAATTGCACACCAGTTCACAAAGCAAGGACCATTAAGACATGGATAAGTGAGTCTGGTGTAGAACTTGACTGGCCTGCACAGAGTCCTGACCTCAACTCGATAGAACACCTTTTAGATGAATTAGAGCGGAGACTGTGAGCCAGGCCTTCTCGTCCAACATCAGTGTCGAACGTCATGAATGCTTTTCTGGAAGAATGGTCAAAAATTCCCATAAACACTCCTAAACTTTGTAGAAAGTCTTTCCAGAAGAGTTGAAGCTGTTAGAGCTGCAATGGGTGGGCTGACATCAAGGCAGATGAGTGAATACTTTTGGCAATATAGTGTATATATGTCAAATTATCTGTTTAATCTATCATTTGCATCTACATTCAGTGTTTATACCTGTTTGGTTCATTTGAAAAATTTATTTCAAGCTAGCCCAAATATTTATGCAAGTAGGTGTTTTGCTGTGGTGAACACAGGAGATAATATGTAAACTCATATGTGTGTGTGTGTGTGTGTATATATATATATATATATATATATATATATATATATATATATATATATATATATATATATATATATATATATGACGTGAGGTTACCATTAGTATCAGAGTGATCAGTAGGAGGCTCTGTGTAGCAGCTCCCTGGGGCGATGGTGATATCATCAAGAGCAACGTCCCCACCTGCAGCCTTGCCTCTCTGATACTCAAACACAAACTGTGGCAAAGGAAAGAGAGAGAAGTTCAAAGGTGACACAGAAATGAGAAAATCATGGAGACACATGATCATACTCTAAAGAATGTTAAGATATTGCTATCGTTCGTTTTAGATGCTAAATCTGAGAGTCCAAGCAGACAGTATGAGACACTATGTTGACTCTTGCTGTCAAACATATACTGCTGCCTGTCATTTAGCTTACACAGCTGTGTAGGAATCAAGTGAGAAAAATTAAATTACTTCCATGTTGAATACAAATACAATATTATGATCCAGACTAGGATAAATTATACAAGGATATGTATATTACTGTATGGGTGTTATTGGAGTCCTTGGTTCCATTAATGGAGTCGGTAGGTTCAATAAAGGAAATAATAATAATAATATTAATAATAACCTATAACCTAAATCTAAATTAAGTCTTAAAGCACATAAATATAAGCAAATAGATAAGCATGTATCCCATGGCCTATAAATCTAAATGCTTGCTCCTGACATCTGTCACAATCCCCAGACACTCTAGGCTTTGTGAGACATTCACTCACTGAGCCACAAATGATATAAAACCTCAGTAATCCCACATGAGGCACACTTTTTTTGTTTACTAATTTTGATGCAGTTTAAACTGTGAGTCTTATAGTGAAAGAAAACACAGAATGATTAAATATTTTATCATAAAACATGGTTAGAAAATCCATCAGTGAAATTATTATTAAATATTATTAAAAAAAAAATTAAGAAAGCCTGGTATGTGTCAAAGAGCAAAGATAAACCTTTGATTAATAATGAGGTCATGAAATGTTGATTGTTTTTATCTTCAAAAATAATGATAATATATATACAATACATCACAGGATCACGTGGCTTTGAGGTTCTACTTGTGATTTAAATACTTTTCACTATAAGTTAAATGCAAACTTTAAAACTTCTTCAAAGCTTCTTTGATGCAAAACAAAGTAATTGTGATGCTGGATATATTATATGTTGCTCCAAGGGTCCAATAACAATCGCAGCTGCACAGAGCTGTGCAGGTTGAGCATTACCCTTTTACCCCTTTGATAGAATTATGAAGTTTATAACTAAGTTCAGACATTTAACATTCATCTGATGCCAATTTATTCCTATGCAGTTCAATTAATTCCATGTCTTTGATGCATGAAGGCTCCTTTACATTTTCTTTACACTGTAAGCTGCATCTAGAGATTCATTTTCAATGATGGATGCATCAGATGGTATTTGGAGTTCCATATCTTACCCAAGAACACTTCAACATATGGATATAGACGACCCACTCTAAATCCAGAGTCACCGTGAACAGTATTTTTGAGGGTTGTAGGTGAGAAGTGGGTAACTAGTACACACTCCACACTCCTGTTAGCAAGCTATTAAAAAATTTTTCAGATTACATGGCTAAGCGTGCATAATTTGACAATAAGTCTAGTTTAGTTCATCTGAAAAAATTACATTCTCCTACTTCTGTTGAGAGCCATCATGAAAATGGCCACTTTTTGAGTTTTCAAATGGGTAATGGGATTTTTTTTTTAAGTAATCATAAAAGAGTTTATGTACCAAATTTGGTATGTGTGTCCACCTGTGAATAATTTCCCAGTAATGTTAAGTTATCTGCTGCACTATCAAAACAAAATGTACTGTAATGTATATTTTATACATTTTTTCTAATGAAATCTATTAAAAGCTCATTAATACCCAGAATGGTTCATCATGTGTAACAGAAAAATCAGCCATCTGCCACTTGTCTCCTTTGTTTCCTGTTTCAGTCCACTTCAAAATTCCCACTTCATTACCACCAGCCTGCATTTTCCTACAAGACAGAACAACGTTACATTATGTAATGTATAGAAATGTTCATTAGTATAATGTTATTGTTTCATATTGATGGTCTTCATATGGTGACTGAATTACTTACCTGTCATTTATAGAGACCCTGAGAGTCCCAACATGGTTTCCATACATGTGGTACCAGAATGTAAGACAGTGCCCTCTTGTGGAGGGTTGGAAAACATCACTGACCAGTAAGGACACAACTCCCCACTCGCCCACAGAGCTGTCCACATAAAGATAGTGACCTAATAGAAACACAGCAAGAGCAATCAGATTAATGAAGAAAGGAGATGAAATACCTGTTTCAAAAAAATGGAAAACCTATCTTTAAGCCATAGTAAGTCCAAAATGCCTGGACATTTTGGACTTACTGACTAGAAATCCAGTGATACAGCCTTATAGATTAGTTACTGTAATTACATAATGTAGGTAGACAGTCTTTCACAGGCAGACTGTAGGTGGACAGTCTGCCTGTGACAAAATATTCTATATAAACAATTTTACCTTAACCCTTTGCAGGAACATTCGTGTTAAGTGGCAAGTAAATAAAACTGCTACAATTAATATTTATATTCTAACTGTGGATGACATTACTACTGTAATGCTATACATCTGGAGTCTATCATAGTAAAGAAGGCGCTGAGAATGATCACATCACTCAGCAGTAATCCTCATCCAACAAAAGCTTAGGATGTTTCTGTTCATGGTCTGTGCTTGCAGGTCAAAGCTTTACTCCTTTGGCTCACCTGCTCACTAAAGTCAGTAATAAGATGCTGATTACTAAGATTATATTAATGTTGCTCCATATTTGCTGGTTGTGTAAAACGTGACCTTTTGCAAACAATTCAAACATGTGGCTTGCAGCTTGTTTCTGTTGCCCCCAAGTGGTCAAAGACAAGCATTAAACCAAGTGTGTTTGAAAGTTCAAACAATCAGTGCTCAGTACTCATTTGCTATTTCTCATGAGCAAATGACTGTAAAGTGCATTATCCCCACGAGGATTCTTTATTAATGCTGCTAGAACACTTCAGTTTCCCTTTGCTTTTAAAGAGTCTGTCATGCTTAAACATTTCTGTAATGTGGATTTAATGTCTCTCCATCTAGTATAGTTTTTACCTTGTGTGGAATTAGTAGTGTGGTCAACATTGGGTCCAGTGTGTGGGTTTGGGGACCCCCCACTGCCGCGGAGCCAGTCTCCCTGGTCGACTCCTCCACCCATGTTGCTCCAGCTACACATTGTGTTCTCAAAGTCACAAAATCCACGAGGAGGACACTGATCACTTGTCAGCTGTACATCATCAATAGCCATGTCTCCCTCCTGTGTAGGGCCAGCCTTCACACCTTCCACCAGTATCTGACACAGAAAGCATGTCAACATGTCTTATTTTGCATTCTTGTATCATTCACAGTTTCAAATTCAAAGTACTGTTGGAGTCGATTATTTTCATGATTTATTAATTTGCTTCAATTTTTTTCTGGCTAAGGAAAAAAAAAATCTCTCACAGTAGTATTTGCTTATGCAGTTTTATATGGTCAGGTTGTGAAATAGTATTTTTTTCCATTCTGGATTATCCTGATTAACCAGCACATTACTTCCAGGAAAAACTGAGAATGACCAGTGCATGTTTTTCACCTACATCATATCAACAAGGCAACAGAAAAAAAAAAACTGCCTGCACAGCACCAAGATGAAATGATAATATATTATTGCCTCGCACTGGTTTTAAAATGTACTCATGTCTTTTACGCAGTTAAGTAGTGTGTTAAAACAATGTAAAGGTAATGGTTTGCAAACATATACAGTGGTTGTAATGAAAGAAGTACTCCCAGCATTTACTTGTGTAACAATACCACAGTGCAGTGGAAGTGAAAGTACAGTGTCATCAAAAAAAAGAACAACTTCAGTACCAAGTAATAATACTTATTATGAGGGCATGATGGCCCATACAATGTGTACTTATTACATACAATGTGTGTGTGTGTGTGTGTGTATAGTATTATATAATACTAATAATATAATACAATGCATACTTTAAGCTTTTTTAAAATATGAATTGCTTGAAGCTTAATCTTTTTGAATAGTAAGCATAGGTGTTGTTAAATACATAAAATAAAAACAACAGAATGACCCATCCTTTAACATGCCCATGCACTCCAGGAGGAACATCCCACAGGTCACTATTAACAAGCTGGTGATGTCTGTGCGCCGCAGATGTGTGATGCCAACGGTGGACACACTCGGTACTGAGTGCTGTGAACTCTGATCGCTGACCACGCTGTGTTCGCTTTGTGATATCACATAGACTGTTGCATAAAGATCTGAAACACTGGTTGCTATTGAAGCTTGAAATGATACTGAGTGTATACATAAATTGTTGTGCTTATGCATTGTTGAGTAGTTATGAAATGAAATAGAGAAACTGTTTTGTGTGTTTATATTTTTGTTGAGTGTAATATTTCCCTCTGAAAATAACATAAAATGCAAAAAATCTGGACAGTGTGAAAAATTAAAAATGGATTTAGACACCATACTTTTACTTGTTTATGTACTTATTGTCTGCTTGTTCCCCCAAGTCTATTTATCTAACTATCCTTCTGCCCCTGACCAAGGTACGAGTTTACAGCTGGAGTGCTGCGCAATAGCTGCCTACTGCCCCTTTATGTGTTAGACACGCAGGACAAATTTCCTCATGAGGTTAAATAAAGGACAAATTGGATGAATTTTTGTGACTCACGCTGTAAGGATGAACCCACGGCAGAAGAGAAGCCTGAGCGAACCTCCACAGAAGGCCCTGGTCTCCTGTCTGAGAGAAAATCAGGGCTTTCTTCCCATCTTCACTTTGCTGGTAAACATTTAGTGTCCCCATTCCTTTGCCATACATGTAGTACCACAGCTGCACACAAGATCCTTTGCCTGAAGGACAGAAAACCATGAACCCAGAGAACTTTTTGCCCCTGTCTGCATTGAGTAAAAATACTTGTGACTCTATACCTGCTGGGTACAGAGGTGAAAACATTACAGCTTTCTGGCCAGCTTGGTCAGTAGATGAGGAAGGCAGGTAGTAGTAATGACCCGTAGGTGTGTTGGTGGTGTGGTCGCTCTCAGGTCCTGTGTTAGGGTTGTGAGTGTAGCCTGAATGTCTGATCCAGTCAAAGTCATCAGTTATCCACTGCTGCCAGTTACAGCTCCCCTCCTCAAAGTCACACAAATCTGTACGACATTATTACATTTTAACTTAATCTGGGGACATTGATTAATATTTCAATATTCATCATGTTGCAGTTAATTGCATTGCTGTCTGCTTGTTAGTTATATGTGCTCTCTGTACATGGCTTATTAATAAACTTTATCTCTTTTTCTGTGCATAATTCTTACCTGAGATAAGACTTTTTTTTAGTCGCTGCTTAACAGTTATATATGTTAGTCAGAGAGCTCCTGTTTGAAATTTATTAGCTCAAACAAATGGAAGGTGGAAGGTTAAAACACTAGACAGAGATGCAGGCCATCAGCTGTACTGCCACATCAGAGGGAGAGATAGAAAATTTTGCAGCTTCCCCCCAAATTTGTTTGTTTGCTACACGAGGAGAGGAGGCTTAGGTGTGTTAGTGTACTCGAGATGCCCACCTGAAGTATCTTCTACATTTATGGCAGTCGGACGCTGTTGCTTTTAAAATAAATTCTTTCATAATGACTAATATGCTTCAACTCAAAAATGTACTTGAATAATTGAATAATTAGTTAAAATGGTATAGCAAAAAAAATCTCCAAATTACAGACATCTACAGACATTCTAGGAATTTTCATCAGCTTTTTTTTTTTTTACCAGAGACAGGACACGGCCCAGGACTGAGGGAGATATCATCAATAGCTATGTCTCCAGCCTCTCCTCCCACTGTTGCCTCCAGAATAACCTGGTGGACTTCCTGCAGGTTCACATGGCTCTGAACCTGCAGCCACTTGTCCCCTTGGTTTCCTGATTTTTGCCACACCTACAGGAAAGACAGGAGACTGATTTACTCATCCCAATGAGGATGTGAGGAGGATTTTTTGCAACACAGTGGCATGCAGCAAAACTGTGCATCCTGCATTCATTATGCCATGCATTAATATTATTTTGCAATCAGCATTTCACAACTATGTGAAAAGTATAATAACACACAGAAAACCCAGTGGAAACAGCCACAAATATTTCTCAATCGGCCACACAGATGTTTTTTTTTTCTGCAGTAAAGGGAAGTAATGTCTCCAGACTTAAACTGAACCACTAACGAAAAAAAAAAAAAAAAGTGGCCTTGTTAGGCATTTGTCATCTTTTTTTCTTGCTACACTGGATATAAGATTAACTGGTAAAACTATTAATTTCATGCATATTTTACCAGCGTTTTCATAAAGGGATCAGCTGTTTGCAGAAACATCTTGAGGGACCCCACAGTGGCTCCAAACATATGGTACCAAAATGTGAAACAGTATCCTTTTTCACCAGCAGGTGGAAGCAGTGAAGACTTCAGCTGGGCTGAATAACCCTTCTTGCCTGGTGCGGAACTCTCGCTGTAAAGATATTTCCCTGGGAAACAGAAACAATAAAGTCTTCAGGTTTTGACCCTTCAATAAAAATATATTTACCACTTATATTCTCAGGTTAAATGTATGAGAAGTGATGTTCCACTGTTTCATTTTAGAGGCACAAGGAGTTGAAAGAGAATTTCAGAAATAAAAATATAGAAAGTGCTAAATGTAAGCAAAGGTTTAGACATTTTACAAGACTTTAGATTTATGTATGCATGTCACTGCTACAAGCAATATAAAATAATATCATTGCTTTTTGGGAATTTTACATACTCTCAAAGCCAAGCTAATGTTTCTAAAAATTTATGAAACTTCTACTTTTTGTTTTTTAAAAAAACAAGCAAACAAACAAAAACAAAAAAAACAATCAATTTAAATCTGTAACTTCTCTTTTCACAAGATCCTAAAAACTTAAGATTAGTCTCACTCTTACAGTCTGGTTTTGTCTGATTTGAGGAGTATGTTGTTTTATCACTTTGCGGTGGACATTACTCAGTCTGTTTTCTGTCATGTTCCACTTGTCATAATCTAACAGTCACTTCCCAGCAATGGTCACTTGTAGTTACAGTGGCTGCTGGTCAGCAAAAGTTACAAAGGCCAGCCTTAAGGACACCAAGCAATAGGCAATCAGTAAGTACACCACACTGTGACTTACTTTCTTTGAAAAATTGTTTGTATAATGATAGTTTAGCATAAGGAATAAGGATGACCTTTGCCAGTGGTGTGGTCTCCTGCAGGCCCAGTGTTGGGGGTTTGAGTGGGACCTGCCCCGCTCAGCCAGTCCAGCTCATCTGCAGCCCCCTGAACCCAAGAACACAGCCCATCTTCAAAAGAACAGTCAAAGGATGGCAGAGCTGAGGAGTGAAGGAAAAAAAAACAGATTTTCTGTTTTGGTCTCAGTGGCATTTTAAATGTGGCACAAATATAATATGATATATGCAAACACCCATTTCTTGGCCTCTCATTTCAAATAATGATGTTATTTTGAATAAACTTTATTTACCTGGTGGTTGGTAGGATTTTTCACAGTTTAGAAAAGAGATATCATCCACAGCAACAACATGGTCTCGAGTAGCTGCTGCTTTATTCATTCCACTGAACAGAACCTGAGGACAAAAACGGCCTCAGATACCTTTAAATGATCCTCCAAACAAAGGACGCACTGCAACCGCATTGTGATGCATTTATGGAACATACAGCTTATTAGGAAAATGTGATGAACTTTACAGTATTCACACCAGTGTCAGCTTCATGCATGCTGTACACCATTCATATATGAGCCTCTTTATATATATGTATATATATATATATATTTTATGCATTTGCTACAGATATTTTTGAAGCAGATTCAATAAATACACCTACTTCAAACTTAGATATGGCCCCTATGAATGAAAAAGATAAAAGCAAACTACAATGATATAATCTATGCTATGCATCTGCATTGACAAAACAAGCAAAAAAATTTGCTTTTAAGGCACTGAGTCACTAACAGCTGCCAGACAAATGAAACAACTCCTCTGGGCCTCCATGACAAAAAACTCTTTAACAAACCCATCATATCATTTATAGTCCGAGTGACCCATCATCATGGAGGAAGTTTTTTCATTTGTCAGAACATGTATACATTTTCATTGTTGAGAGGAAGCATAATCTAACACCTTATAAGGCTGCTGGTGCAGGCCGAGAGGCAGATGCTCTGGGGTCCAATGAGAGACAGTGCTGTGACTACGTGACCACAAGATTGCTTCACTCCCTTCAGCTTGCTGCATAAGCACTCTGAGTGACCCAGCGCTCTCTGTGCTGATGTGGAAGTGAAACCTGTGTTTAGGAAAGAAGGAAGGAAGAAGCGGAGAGCGTTGGATTGGGAAGAGACTTGCATGGTAGAAAAAAGGGAGGGGGGGGCTTTGAAGCATTGAGCAATTCATACATGAAAATATCTAATATGTCTATCAAAGTAAATAGATTTGAGACAATCATTTGTCTGTCAGTCACTCTGGCTATCACTTACAGAATCTGGCAGAAGGGGGATGAAGGAGCCAGCAGGGGACTCTGGAGTTGAGCTTCACTCTGTGCAGACCCCTCACTGAAATTAACTCTCATGTAGTAACCTGAGAATGACAGACAGCTGGTGTTTAAACATGCTTAATATCAGTGAAAGTGAAGCTATGATCATAAGACTGAAGCCACCTGTGTCTGTAGTGTGATCGGTGGGTGGCTCAGTGATGTTACTGGCTCTCTGTCTCTGCCACTTGCTCTGTCCATCACTGACATCAGTCCATTGGCACTGATCATTCTCAAATGTGCACGGACCTAAAGTGTTCAAGATGTAACATTGATGTTGATCAGTCACTCAGGAGAAACACAAGTTAAAACAAACCACTTTTAGAAGATTTTGTGTTTTATGTAGGTTGTTGGTTTGTGTTAGTCAAAACAATTTCTGTTGATAAAAGAGGCAAAGAATATACACGATCATCAAATTTAAAGAAGAAGCCATGTACTGGGCCCACTGCTTTTTTTCACACTGCTGCAGATGTGTGCGAGCAGTTAATTCTCTTAATTAAGAGAATTGAGAGGATTATGCTTCCTCTCAACAATAAAGGGCAGTTTGACCTGTTTGGGGATGACTGTGCCACTTATTTCTATCCATCTGTCTCTGCCTTGTTGGTCTGTTGAAAGCTTCAACGACTAATCTTTTGATTAGAAATTGAATACTTGGCATAAAAAACTCACCTCTCACCTGAAATCACTTATGCACACCTAATAGATTGCCAATAAAACTGAAACTGAATTCTATTTAAACAGTGCTGAAATGATATGACATTGTTTTTTAATGTTTATTCCACCCTCTTTACTTTCCTGAGGGGAGACAAAATTTTAAAACACTAACCAGCAGAATGCAATGAAACTCAGCAGCACCACAACAAGACATTATAAATTGTTGTAAATGATGGAGGTGAACCTCCAGCCTGTGTGAACAGAAACACTGAATGTAACATGCAGTTCTCACCACAGCCAGCTTCGTCCTCCCCCTGTGGACAGTCTGGATAATAATCACAGTGTAAGGCAGCCCGAATACACACGTTTCCCGGTGACTGCCAGCAAAAAAACTCACTGTCCTGCCACACCAGAAGACACATACCCACGTTTTATTGTTTAGTGGAATGGTTTATGCTTCCTAAGATTGGTCTCACAAACATGATGTTTTTTTTAAGTCAAACTGTGCAGCTCACCTGACAGGGGTTTATTGGTGCAGTAGAGGTCAAGGGTGGAGAGGTAGATGACGTGTCAGGTAGCTCGCTGTTGTCAGGGTCAAATACGCAATCCCTGGAGAAAGATATGTCATCCAGTGCAACCAGGCCTCTGGCACCGTCCCCAAGCTCATACCTAAAGACAATCTAAGGATAAAACAAAGATTACACTGCCACTGTGACCTTTTACCTAGTATTGTACTTGGGAACAGCAACAACACACAATTAAGGTACAATTACATGTCACAAGTATCAAGCATCCATTCACCTACAGATAATTTTTATATGGGGGCCTACACAGACTTCTTGGTCTTATAATTTCAGTAATGTCTGTTACCTTCAAGCATGTATGCCAATGATTTTATTTATACGTAAATATAACAGATTTAACAGTCTAATAATATTTTTACAGATGAGGTGGTAATAGCTAATTAAGTGTGTGTGTCCTCACTAACCTTGCTGCTGGCTGCGGAGGACAACGTAACCTCGGCTCTCTGCCAGCTGTAGCTCTGTGACGCTTCCCTGAGCCATAACACTTTGTCGCCACTACCAGACTGTAGAGTCCTGGACTGTGCAGTCAGTCTGCCTGCAGCATCATTCAGACTGAAGTAGAAGAATCTCACCTACAAGTAAGAATGACATGAAATGTGCATGAAAAGAAAGGGATGGTATTTGTTAAAATAGTCCTGCAGACTCAGCAACATGCAGGAATAGTTAATAATACTGCAACTTCATAGAGTAGAGATAAGTATAAGAAAGGTAATTAAAAAAAACACTTGTAGATATGCAATATTATTACTGTAATATAGTTACAGAAGGGGCGTGGTGCCAATCCAGCTGTCATAGTGTGAGAGGCAGGGTACACTCTGGTCAGGGCGCCAATCAAACAGCCATTCACACTCACATTCACACCTGTGGGCAATTTAGAATCACCAATTAACCTCACTCCATGCATGCGGTCTTTGGACTGTGGGAGGAAGCTGGAGTACCCAGAGAGAACCCACACAGACAGGGTGGAGGACAAGCAAACTCTATGTTCTTGTGTATGCGCAATCCAAAAATATTGTGAAATGACTCGTCAGAACTCTCAAAAAATGAAGTGGTGTTTTTCTGTAAACACACAGTAAACTCACAGTGCAGTTGAAGCTGGGTAATAAAGTTCTGGACAGAATCTCTGCTGTATCGCCCGCAATCAGCTGAGTCCCAGGTATAATGTAGTAACCTGGATGATAACATCAGGCAATAAAACATTAGTTTAAATCATAGTGTTACAGATGCAGGGGAAGGATAATTAAGACTTTGAGTCTTATACCTGCATCAGAGTTTTCAGTGTGGTCTCTGGGAGGTCCGTGGTCAGGCCAGGCTTCCTCTCCTCTGTGATGCGTCCACTGAACTCCAGGTGTGTCCACATCACTTTCAGCCCAAGAACACAGACCCTGCTCAAAGCTGCAACGCTCCAACACACCTTGTTCCTCTGTATGTTTAGCAGGTAAAGGGACGAAAGAGGTTGATAATTACTTGACATGAAATAGTCATTTTATGTAAACAAAAATAATTAATCCAGGAAAAAAGTTTATAGGAAAACTGAATTAAACTGAAACACAGTGTCTATAGAATTTACTGTACCAGCACAGAATCTACCACTCAGCAATTTTCCTTTCTCACCACAGTTGTTTTCATCAGACCAGTCCCCACAGTCATCGCTGAAGTCACATACATGGCCGATGTCCACGCACACACTGTTGTTGCATGTGAACACGCTCTCAGGACACTGAGGCTGGGCCTCTAACAAAGAAAACAAAAACATTCTTTAAAATGGACAAAAAGAATAAAGAGGAAATTATTGCGCACAGGTAGAGCAGGTAACATACTAGGCAGGGTGCAGTTGGTGAAGTCTACATCATCAATAGCAATGTATCCGGGCGTGTCAAAGGCCCTGGAGGCTTCAAACAGGATGGAGAAGTCCTGAGATATTCGACCAACCGTTACCTCACTGTGGTGCCACGAATCTCCTTGGTTACCAGAGAGCCACCACAGTCTGGTGGTCCTGGAGCCCTCCTTCACTAGCACGTTGAGCTGTTCTATGTCTGTGGTTGAGTTGATTGTGGAAAGCAAAAACACTCCATTTATTGCGAATGTTGAAATCTAATTTTTAAAAATGTTATTATTATGATTTATTGCTAATTTTTTTTGCTGTACATATACATACTGTAAACATACCCTCTCCATGCATATTGTAGAAGAAGTGTAGTATGCAGGTGGTGCTGGCCTGTTTCATGGTGGGACTCTGTAGAGTAGCAGGGCTCATTTGACCACCCCGGTCGGGCTCCACTGCCATGTACCAACCTGGACGAATCAGACCAGAACCTACTCAAACCTCTGCTAGTTGTCTCCACTTATAACCACATTTAACAGCATGAAACCGCATACACACAAGTGCTGCTATTATTGTACGTAACACAAACATCAGATGTATCAGAGTTACATGGGGTGTTAGAATGTTGGTGAGAGTTTTTAGCAGAGTTGTAGCAGATTAATTAGTTTTCAGCTGTTCATACATCTATTTTGAGCTACTACATCTACAAATATTTGAGATTTTGAAGGAAAGGAGAAACCAGAAAATCTAAAATAAAATTGGTGTTATACTTTTGGTGCTGTAAAAGTACTGTGGAAGCTGACTTAACCAATAAATTCAGAACTGCATTAAAGAAGTGCACAAGTGTCATGGTTACCATAAAAACTGAAAGGTTGAGCAATCACAGCCCAACCCACAGCAAAACAAAGCTGTGGAACCTGTCACTACCCATAGGCACTGCTGTTAATATACTCAGTGTAAAAAAAGGAAACGTGAAAGGAATCAAAATCTGATATTTAGCTTCTTCTTTTTTCCTTCTCAAACCTCTCATCATGCCATCAAACCATTTTTTGTGATCATCTTGACAGGCAAAAGATAAAAGTGGACATTCAGGAGAGGTCTGAGAGATAAGGTAGTGTGATTT
Source organism: Archocentrus centrarchus (assembly GCF_007364275.1). NCBI lineage: Eukaryota > Metazoa > Chordata > Actinopteri > Cichliformes > Cichlidae > Archocentrus > Archocentrus centrarchus. The sequence goes on along the minus strand of NC_044362.1, from coordinate 23,029,181 downwards.
GCCACTTTGTGCAAACATATTATGATATTTTTCTGTGTGTATTTAGCCTTACCCAGATTATTGCCCACAGTGTGGTCCACAGGGGGTCCTGTGTTCCCAGTAGCATTCCTTCCTCTCACCCACTGACACTGGCCAACACTGATGTCCTCCCAGTTACATGTGCCATTCTCAAATGAGCAACCCACAAACCCCAAATCTGTTTCATTATCTGTGCCAAACAGAAAAGAAATATTATTATTTTATTATGCAGTTTGTTTCTTTAATAAAAAAAAAGACAGAATGCAACAAAAGAACACTAGCTATACCTTGACAGATGCCTGCTGTGAGGCCAATGTCATCAATGGCAATAAATCCTCTGTTGTTAGTCTCTGCCTCAATCACCAGCTATTTATGAGAGAGTATGTAAATAAACATATAATATTCCTGCCCTCTAATGTAAAATCATATTTAGTTTTGGGATACCTGGAAAGGTTTGGATGTCTCTAAAGACTGAGAGAACCTGCTCCAGCGGCTCCCACTGCTGTTACTGTGGAACATCAGATCCTTCTCTGATGGCCCTGAACGTATGAACACCCGCAAAGCCCCAGAGTTGCTAGCAGACAACAGACATATTGTTTTTGTATTAAAAAAACAACAAACAAAACAAAATTCTCCATAGCAAACACCAGGTGTTGATTTTTTCCCCCACAGGTACTCGCAAAACATGTTACACTTGCATCAAAACTACAAAAACAGGAAATTTACACTATTTTTTAATAAAAAATGCACAATTACATCTTTCTCTGTTTGAATTTGCATTCGATTTAAGCAGAAAATGTTATTTTGCTGCTGCTAAGGGGGTTAAATGGGTGTTTTTGCAACAAATTGAACTCTGCCACAGAATATTCTGTCTTGCACAAAGTAAAGCAGGTGATTCACGACTCAGTGACATTTGTGCACACTTCCTGAGGAAGTCAGTGAGGAAACTAAACAGGATAAACAGGATAAAGTGCATCCTTGTATTTCATTGTCACATACCGTAATAACTGACAAAGCAGCATTTTTTTTTTTGTTTGTTTGTTTTTTTGCTGACCTGTTGTCCATATGGTACCATAAGGTGAGACAGGATGTGGCATCTTTAAGTTGGATCCATTCAGACACTACCTGTGCTACACTGCTGTGATTTTGGTTTGGTGATGAGCTCAACAAGAACCAACCTACACACAAAAAGACAACAAAAATCTTAACTAATAACAAAAGACACATTAAATTAATACTGCTAATACTTTTCAATGCTACAACTTTTTGTTGCTTTAATAATTCAAACTGAGACTATGGCAAGATAAAAGTTAATAGGAAAGTACTGTATTTTCTAATGATATTAACACAATTTTTAATGTTTAGATAAGAACTTTATATACACATTATATCTATAATTTAGATATATGTGGGGAGGGAGAAGTTAGGTCAGCAATAGGACATAAGTCAGGCTTAAAAAAGAGAAGTTGTACATTGAAAGCAACATAATATGGCAGTTAAATATTAACTTCAGTTCACATAAATCAGGTTGCAACATCGGCAGGTTGCAACATCAGCAGTTTTTGAAATATTTAACTAACTTTCATATGATTCATGCCATCTGTCACATTTTGAAACTTTGAAGAGACAAAATGTTCAGTAAGGACTGAGATCTGCCACTTAATGCAATCAGTTCATTTACTCATTTTCATCAATTTCTGCCATCAGTAGTTAGCAAAAAAAACAAAAACAAAAAAAGAGCAGCATCAAAAAAGAACAGAGAACAAAACATTACGGCACCATCAGTTGTGTTTTTCACCCCTTGCCTGTAGCTAGAACTGAGGCAGAGTGACCTTAAATTGTAATGCTAGTATCGCGTAGAACCAGGTAAAGACATTAATGACATTAAAGCAGTCCAGAGCACTGACAGGAATCTCATGAGTTAGCCCTTTCATATTATACACTGCCTGGCCAAAAAAAATAAATAAATCGCCACCTGGATTATGATCTGGGGTTGCTGCAGTTGGTCAGGTCTAGGTTCAGCAACACTATGTGCTCAAAGAATGAGGTCAGCTGACTACCTGAATATACTGAATGACCAGGTTATTCCATCAATGGATTTTTTTTTTCCCTGATGGCACGGGCACATTGCAAGATGACAATGCCAGGATTCATCGGGCTCGAATAGTGAAAGAGTGGTTCTGGGAGCATGAGACATCATTTTCACACGTGGATTGGCCACCACAGAGTCCAGACCTCAACCCCACTGAGAATCTTTGGCATGTGTTGGAGAAGGCTTTGCGGTGGTCAGAATCTGCCATCATCACTGCAAGATCTTGGTGAAAAATGAATGCAACGCTGGATGGAAATAAATCTTGTGACATTGCAGAAGGTTATAGAAACAATGCCACAGCGAATGCATGCTGTAATCAAAGCTAAAGGCGGTCCAATGAAATATTAGTTTGTGACCTTTTTTTTTTTTTGGTGGCAACTTTTTCTTTGGCCAGGCAGTGTACGTACAATATGTATGCAAAATGTTGGTCAGTACAGTTTTAAGCTTTTAAATATATTTCAAATAACTCTGAACACTCTTCATGCCACAGCAGTTATTAGTGGAAAAATGAAGGGTCAGCCTCTGGAAGTTGAACCAAAAATAAATACATCCTCAAGATGATTTTACTTGTTTCTTAGTTGTTTCATGTAATATACACAAATATGCAAAATTTTCATGCAAATCTCCCCAAAAAGCTCAATGTCATGCTGTCAGACTCAAATACGACTAAGATAATGTAAAGCCAAAGGAGAACTCTGGCAAGTATTTCAAGATGATGGGAAATCTACCCACCATGTAAACATCTCTGTGCAAGTGTACCAAAAAGAACTTTGCTGTTTTAAAGGCAAAGGTTGGTTACACAAACCACTGGCTGATGTAGTTTTTTTCAGTGCACAATTTATTGAATCCACATTTTTAGTGCCTAAAACTTTTGCCCAGTAATCCATGTTTAAGGTCGTACCCTCCGGGGTTTGAATGGTGTGGTCTGTTGGTGGACCATGGAGGCCTCCTCTGGCCAGCACCCAGTCATGTCCATCTTCTTTGAGGATATTGACCCAGGTGCACTGTCCAGACTCAAAGTCACAGCTACCTGGAGGACTACAAGCCCCGTCCCTCACAGAAAAGTCATCAATTTTGACTGTGGTATTTGTGCCAGATGCATGGACAGCCTTAAACACCACCTGATCAAGGAACATGGATGTTTAGGTAGCATTCCCACAGGAATAAGAGAAAAACAGTTTGATTGTCAGAAAAGGAAAGCTTGCAAATCTTGTGAAAACAAAAAACAAAAAACTTTTACATTGAATTTTGTAGGTGATGATACAGTGACCTCTGCCACCTCCCAGCCTGTAGAAGGCCCACCAGTCCGCTGCCAGAGGACACTGCCAAGGTCTCCACTTTGTCTTACATGGATAGCAAGGTTGCTAGAGGAGTCTGTGGGTAACCAGTACCTACAAAAATAAAATATTTACATTAAAATGTGCACCAGTCTCTATCCTCTAAACTTAAATATGTGATGGCATCTTTGGACTCACCAGAAGCGCACACACATTTCTGTAGCTGAAGTTAACTCTGGTGTGAACAGCTGCGCTGTCTCAGGCTGTGTAGAATTTGATATCACAGTCATGTAGAAGCCTACAAGAAAAAAATTAGGTTTTAAAGACACATCAAATTTTCAAGTCAAATTACCAACTAAAAGAGAACAAATAGTTGAGTCAGTAGCCAAAATCTTGGGCTGAAGGCAACACTAACAGGCAAATCAAAACAAAACAAAAAAAATAAAACAAACAAACAAAAAACACCATGTAAGTTCTAAATGAAAGGTCAAAGCATTGTCACAATTAGTATGACTGAATGTGTGGAAACCAGTTTATAGCAAGTTTAGACCATTCTTTTTTTAAAGAAGTCCATTCAATAATGGACTTCCTTCAATAAAAGTAAAATATCCACGACCATAAAAAGGATAAGTGGAAGAAAATGGATGTATGATTTCAGCCCATGTCAATCAAATGATGCTGCTATTCCAGTACATACATGGCTGAAAATCATTTTATGCTCTAACTGCCACTGGAAAAAATAAGCTTAAAGAAGGATCCTACACCTACCTGGTCCCCATGAAGAAGTTTTTTTTTTAAATAGAGTTGTATGAAATATTATAAAACAAACAAAGAGGTTTGAAGACTTGAAATGAAATTAACTTTGTAGTATTTTCACAATAAAAGTATGTGTGCCATCTTGGTAAACATTTTTCAAGCCACATGACTTATATCGTGACTTAATGCTAATCATTGTGGATATCAAGGGACAACTTATTATTTACAATATATTAGCAATATGTTTATAGTGTAAACTTAATTTTGTTGGAGTGAGACCACAACCCCTCTGCTCTTTTAATCACACATTTTACATTCAGCAGTTGCACTGTGCCACAGTTCTGCACTTACCATTCTCAGTTCCATATGTGTGATCCACATGATGCTTTGTTCCTTTTCTGCGACCCCACCGACCCAAATGACTGATGTCATTCTCAAAGCCACACAAATCCGAGTCAAAGCTGCATGCACCTAAATGGTGTTTAAATCAAAAAAGGTTTGAAAGTTGGGGGTTAAAACCATTTTTTTGTTTTTAATTTAGGCTTTCTGTTGACAACTGTGCTGGTCAACATTTGCATACCATGATTACTGCAGGCCCCCTCCATAACTTTAACATCATCAATAGCAATGAATCCTTGGCTGCTGGTGTCTCTGTGGCCACGAAACTTGATCTGTGGATAAAGGATGATGCAAAGTTTAACGTTGACAAAAGTACTGCATTAACCGTTTCTGAATTACATTTTTATTCATAACCCCTCATTTTCATAAGATAAAAAGTAGCTGGACAGTTTTATGGCCAGGGGAGGCCTGTTCCCTGAATATTCCATGTCAGACTAAGCTGATAGGGGTTGATTCCAAGCGTGGAACTTAAAAGATGAACTAATATAAGAATGATGGGAAGATAAAACTCTGAAAATTGAAAGAAACAGCTCATAATCTGAAGCATATCATATTATCTGTCAAACACGATGGAGAAATTGATATGGTCTGGGCATGTATGGCTGGGTCATTATTGTTTATTGATGGTATGACTGCTGATAGAAGTAACACATTGTGTAATTGTATAGGGTTATGCTCTCTGCTCAGCCAAATGATATAAAACTAATCAGACAGGGCTTCACAGTGCAAATGGATAAAGCAAAGAAAAGCACACTGCAAAAGCAATCCAAGAGTTTATCAAGACAAAGAAATGGGATATTCTTCTACAGTTATTAAATACAAAATGGAATGCAGAGATACCCACAAACAAGCAGCAGCTGAAGGTGGGTGCAATAAAGGCCACAGGTTGTTCAACAGACAACAAGTAACAGAGAATTGCATTAAAATAGCAGGTAAAAATATAATATACCTGCATTGTGTCATTTATGCTGATGGATACTTGTGCGTTCATCCACTCTGGGTTCTGTGTTCCCCGACGAGTCCAGACTAAGACTTGAGATGATTGCTACAACAAAGCATGTAAAGCAAAGTCTGAAGAAGATGTAAAGCACAGTTGGAACCTGAAGGTTTGTAGTTGTATTAACAAGGGTACATACTGTTTGAATCAGCAGATCCAGGTTTGACACTGAAGGCCCGAGTATGTGATACCAGAAATCAACACAGATTTGTGATTGACTAGTAATGACAGGAACAGAGATGACTGCTCTTTCACCATCCTTAGATCCAAATCCATTAACAAGTAAAAAGAAACCTTGGGAGAGGAAAAAGGATAAAAATGAGAAGATAGAACAAAAATATGGTGAAAACAGTGGAAGACAAACCAGCATTCTTTGTTTGTCTGTTTGTCTTTTTTTTTTTAAGTACTTCATGGACTGAACTGATGAATATGTAGAAAATATGTGGATGGATGGATGGATGGATGGTCCTGCTATATCAGAGGGACAGCTCAGTTTAAGCAGTTTGGAGACAAAGTCAGAGAGGCAAGGCTGAGATGGTTTGGACATGTGCAGAGGAGGGAGAGTGGATTAATGGATGTTGTGAAGGAGGCCATGCAAACAGCTGGTGTGACAGAAGAGGATGCTAGAGATAGGGTGAGATAATCAGTGGTGGTGGCCCCTAAGGAGAGCAGCTTGAAAAATTAGGTTGGGTATCAAAATTGATCAGGTCAGGTTTCTCACTAGACTTCTGTTGTAAATGCATCCCTTTTGTGTAGCAGTATGTATGCTTATATGAATGTAAAAAAAATAAAATAAAAATAACACCTTGATTATTCTCAATAGTATGATCGTACTGTGGTCCATCCCATGGCCGGTCAACTGGAAGTCCGCTACTGAGACTCCAGTTCAAATCATCATTGACCTCATGGACCCAGTTACACAGACCTGTTTCACAAGAGATCAATTTCAGTATTAAAAACGACAAATGATTGTGAAACCAAGGCCACAACACACTCATTAGCTAATGATTCGTGATTTACAAGAAATTACCACAGTTACCATAGTTGGTCATACCCTAGTTTTTTTTTCTCTCACTGTAATAATAACCTCAACTTATAAAATTAACCTTTTTTATAATGTTCATTGTTTTATTTAGTAATACCTCAAAGTAGTCACTGAGCTCATAAAAATCATCAGTGTTTACTGAGACCACAGAGAAAGTGATTCCAGGACAGTTTTCCCATAAACTTCCCTTTTGCAACCTACTGCTGACCATTAAAACGAATGCAGATTCAATTCACTTCTGCAGAGGCTTCATTTTTCAGACCAGGAAGCTTCATCTATCTGTTACACTGTTTATAGTCCTAATGAAATATCAGAATGTACCTTCATATATTCATGAACATCCATTTGTAAATAGAAAAGTTTAAACAGTTTTTCCAAGTTTAGTGTGAATAAAAAGTACAGATAACATTTGAATGTTTTTAAATGTAACAATACAAAATTGAACAGTTTAAATGCATCAGGAGAACTTAATTCAGCACTTACGAATCTATGTAAGAATAAATATAGCATTAAATAACAGTCTGAATTTGACTAATGTAGTTAATAATACCAACAATTATTGTAAATTTATTCATTTTTCTAGTTTTTATGGATTGAACCAGGTTGTGTTCATATTTTGGCTTTAGTGTGAGTCACATTTATTTCAAAATCTCTGCTAAAACTCTGTTGTCCCAGTTTCACCTCCTTCAAAGGTGCAGTCCATGGCAGAGGGAGGAGCACCGGTCGTGGTGGTGGCTGGGTATGGTGTAGTGGTTGGAATGAGGTCAGCACAAGACATGTTCCTCATTATGTGAATGTCATCCAGAGAAAAACTTTCATCCGTTGAGGCGGGACACCTGGCTTGTAAAATAATCTGTGATAAAGAAAAATAGAAGTCTAAAACTTTACCCTGATTTATTATTGGTGAATATTTTTTTATGAAAAATCAACATCAAAAATCATAAAATTACCACCTGGTGAGGGCCTGATGCATTATAATCCACCCTGTCTCGGATCCATTTGTTATTCGAATATCCACTTGTCTTCCATATAGCACGCATTCCAGCAGCCTCATTGACAAACACTGTCAGTGTAATATCTGAAGGCCCTAGGTCATCAAGAATAATTAGTTATCTCCACCAGTGAGGTTATGTTTTGGTAGTGTTTGTGTGCATGTGTGTGTGCCTCCCCTGTCTGTATTGGGTCCACTCTTCAGTACTGTAATATATGTCAGTTTATTTGGGGGTTTTAAGAATGGCTAAAAATAAATGATGCCATGAAAAACAATGACAAGGAAATACGTTATTAAAAACAAGGGACAATGAAAAGCATTCCTAATGAGAAAACCTTTTGTATTTTTTAACTCAACTGAAGGTTCAACTCTGTTGGGACAAGAATGCTCTCACTGCTTCAGTTAAGGTTGCTATCACTTGGGTGAAAGTGGATTTTTTTTTTCATTCCCATTTTCCTTAATGGATACACATCACTACAGTAGGCGCTGTAGTGGTTGAAATAAATAGTCCACTTACGATATTATTATTGGTGTTGGTATTTCTAAATTGAGTTCTGAACTGAGGTTTTTTGCAATGCCACCAACATGACATTACTGTTATCGGTCTAATAGAATTATTTCAGGTAGGGAAATTGATGACTTTAAGAACCTTTAACATTTTTTGATTTTAGTAGACAAAGAAAAAAGAAAATGAAAAATAAACAATAAATAAAACAGTGCCAGTAATATTAATACTGGTGGCCATTTTTCCATCTTTAAGTTATTGTAAAATTGGTAACTTCATTTTATAGAACTTGTCAATTACCTCAATTAATTCCTTTGCAATAAACTGCCCTTTTCTACATGCTTCTGATGTTTGATGTAGCAAACTAGACCTTATATATTTACAGACTGTTAAAAATAAAAGTTAAGTAGATAACTAAGTAAAAGTAAAAAACAAACAACTAACAGAAAAACATGAATGCACTCACTATTTGAAAGCCACGATTGAATGTAGTGCCACATCTCCAGACAAGCTCGGTCTACAGGCATCATATATTCACTCTCCAATTGTGCAACCTCTTCTTTATCAGAGTCTGATGCCAGGAAAAATGCAAAGTGGCCTGTAGATATATATATATATATATATATATATATATATATATATATATATATATATAAAAATATATATATAAACATTTTAGTGGATAAAATGATAAATTCTCACTCAGTCTAAGAATTTGAAGGATAGCTTGACTTTTACAGTAAATGCTGAACCAGTGAAATTAAAGTTAGCCTGCTGATATTTAAAGCACACGTGATCTAACTTACCTAAAGGAGATCCTGTGGTGTGGTCCCTTTGTGGAATAAACCAACCGTCACTTTCGCCTGAGAGCCAATCCCACTCCACGCCGACCTCTGGGGGAGGATTGTTGACCCAACCACAGAAATCCATCTCAAAGTCACAAAAACCTTCAAGGAATAACACAGATACATTATGCAGCTATATACACATGCTGCACAACCCAGTCAAACAAACACAGACAATATTCTTTGATTAATATTTTAAAAATATTTTAAATTTACAGTGGTTACTTACCCATTGGAGGGCAGGCATCGTTCAGGACTATGAGATCATCAATTGCAATATCTCTCCTCGGTCCGTCCCCAACCATCGCCTCAAAAATCACCTGTCACTCAGAAGGACAAATGATGTGTGTCACTTCACAGCTCCATCCTTCGCATGACATCCTTCAAACTAAAATTTTTGAAAGGCTGAGCTGAATATTGCGTGTTTCCTTGTTTTTACTTTACTGAAATATATATAAGCCAAAAATGACTACACAGCTAATGTCTATGGGGTGTTTTAATTTTTTTTTTTACAATTGATAAATTAAATGACTCAATGAAATAGATTTCATTGAGTCAATAAATAGATTTGCTGTCTACCAACCTGATATGGGGTATGTGGACTGAGAAGTGTCACTCTTCCATGCCTCCAGTGCTTCCCCTGATCTCCTCTTCTGGTCCAGAGCTGGATGGGATCTTTACCAGGGGTTTGAAGATAAAAACTTAGCTCACCCACTCCACTTCCCTCCATGTAGTACCAGAACATTAGGCATTCTCCATTAGAAGGGGTGGGCTCCAGCACCGCAGTCATCATTGAACCTCTGGATCCCACAGGATGGCTCCACAATTGAGCACTCAAGTAATAACCTACAAATATGAGGAGTTACGTCACATCCTGCTTTGATCTGGGGACGTGTGTAATTAACGTAGCATGTGAAAACACAATGTTTATTAAATTACTAAATATATAATGTGTGACAGTGCATCACCCTCAAAAAAAAAAAAAAAAAAAAAAATATATATATATATATATATATATATATATATATATACTGTAGGAATTCACAAATAACATTTAAAATTTCTACTGAAAATTCCCGATGCCCAAATTAATGCAACACATGGATTGCATCTCTTTTCCTGCGTTAACCTTGAAGGCTGGACAGGAAATTTTAAGCTCACTTTTCAGCAGCATGGTTTATCTCCACAGTGTACTTTGTTGTGGTATGCTGGGGGAGCAGCATCTGAATTGGCAACACCAACAGACTTATTATTATTAGGGAGGCTGGCTCTGCGATTGGCTGCAAACTGGACACTTCTGAAGCTGTGATGGAGAAGAAGTCACTGAACAAACTGTTATCTCCAGTTTGTGATTTCTAACAGACTAATTTGAGGACTGCAAACCAGTGGGAAACATCTGTTGTTCATGTACTGTAGGTGGCATATGTGTATGGCTGGGTCCTGACATATTTTCAATCCTCCCTATGTCCAGTACATATACCAGAACATAATATAAAGTTGACTTTGGCCTTGATGAAATTTAGTACTGGCATTCATAGTCCATAGAGGATGAATCAAATAATTTTAGGTGATCTTCTGAGTTTTCTTCTAGCACCACAAAACAGTTAACATAAACCGTGTGACCATGTTGACATACAGGTATTCCTCTCCAAGCATTGTTGTAACAGTGAAATGCCTTACAGTGCTGCTAGCATGACTATAAACTCTTAGTCTTATTATCTTAACCCTTGTGTTGTTAAAAGTGACACACTACCATGTTTAGCTGTAGAAAAAATACCTTAAACTGTCTTCTTCCAACTTTAAATTTTATGACTTTTCCTGAAGGGACCCCATCATTAGAAAAAGTGATACTTTGTTTTTGTTTATGTTTCCATGTAGGCTGTACACCACTAGGGTACAAAGATTGCCTTATGGGTCATTTTTGACCCGTGAATTATAAAAGCATTTAAACACCAGAAAAAAGGTCAAAGGCCACACACAAACTCTCTCTAATACACACACACACACACACACACACACACACACACACACACACACACACACACACACACACACACACACACCAAAGAAACTGGAACTTGCATTTGACCTGCACCTGCACTCTTGATCTGCAGCTAACCCCTCACATGTTAGATGTTAGATTCAACTCACTGTCATTGTGCACACAAGGCACACAACAAAATGATCATTCCAGATCACTCATCCAGAGACAAGCATCTGCAGTCATGCAGCCAGAGACCAGCACTACCGTTAGGCAATGTGGTTTAAGTGTCTTGCCCAAGGACACAACACAGCACAGGGACAGGGGCTCAAACCTGCAACCTTCCAGCTGCAAGGCAAGCACCTACCCACTGCGCCACTGCCACAAACACAGGCTCCCAAACAAAACAAAAAACAATCTCAGACATTATAAAATCAAATTCAGTATAGATGATATAAAGGTACCCTGAATCAAAGTACCCCTAGTTGGTTCCTTGCTGAAGCCATGAGTAGACATTTCACTGCCCACTAGATCCTGGATGAGATATTTTCAGGAGCTCAGGAGGAACAAGAGGATGACGATGTATCTGAAGAGGAAGATGGGGAGGAATGCAACCCAGAGAATGATGCATCTTCAGATGAAGAGGAAATCCCTCAAGCTGACAGAGAGACATTTTTGTCAAAGAACGGCAAAACTGCATGGTCCTCATCAAATTCAAACAGCGACCAGGGAAGAACAGCAGCATCAGACATCATAAGGATGACTCCAGGGCCAACAAGGTATTTGGCTGCCTATGTCCAGGACATTTCATCCACCTTTCTCCTGTTCATCACACCAGCCATCAAAAAAATCATCCTGGAGAATACAAATTTGGAGGGTTTCTGGAAATATGGAGAAAACTGGAAAAATATGGATGAGATTGAACTGCGTAGCTACATAGGGCTTTTGATATTAGCAGGTGTATGTAGGTCCTGTGAAGACGCTAAATATAGAAAGGGCGATTTTTCGTGCCACAGTGCCGCTGAAAATCTTTCACACTTTCTCAAGAATGCTGAGATTTGACAACTGTGAGTCAAGATCAGCAAGGCGTGTGACGGACAAACTGGCAGCCATCAGAGCCATCAATATAATTAATTCAGAATTAATTACTTCACATTTTATATAATAGCAATAATAAAGAAAACTGCTATGACAGTTGGTTTGTGGTAAAAAAAAATGTGTAATACTGTTCACTGGTGATTGTCTTTTTGTATTGTGTAACAAAAAATACATGATAAAAAATGAATTAAATTGAGCTGAATTGATAAATATCAGGTTGTTTCATCATGCAAAATAGATTTTGGATTTAAAATTCAATTAAGCTGCTTTATTTTAGGGCTTTGGTAGGGCGGGTCATTTTTCACCCGTAGGACAAGGGGAGTAAACAGAATGTTAAGATCGCACAAGGGTTAAACATCTGCACACCTTGATCTGTATCTAGTGTGTGATCTACAGCGGGGCCTGAGGAGTTGGCTGGCTGGGAACCCCCGGTGATCCGGCTCCAGCTGAAGTTTGCAGACGGGTGGGGCAGCAGGCCACAGAGGGAGCCCTGGAAGGTGCACTCTCTCTCTGGTGGACAAGAACCATTTTCACTGCTGGACACTACTACATCATCAATGGCTATTGTCCCTTGTTCACCTCCCATGACAGCTTCTATAATAAACTGGAAAACAGTTATAAGTTAGAGTCTTGATTATGAAGCATAATGATTTGAAAAAAGGCTTTAGCAGTGAATGAAACAAACCCACAGACTGCAATGTGTGCTGAAGCTAATTCATCTAAACTTATATAGCTCTAACACTTATATAGCTCTAATATTAAATGTAAACAAAAAAGAAAAAGACATGTTGGTAATTCTTGGCCATCTTCTAACAAGTCTTCTCATGGAGTAAAATGTTTTGTTGCTCAAAATAGTTTCCCAAAATCCTCCCTTGAAAATGATGGTGCCAACAGCAGACAAATAAACAAACAAACAAACAAACAATGACTATACCTGTACTGGTTTGTCACTGTTGAAGGTAAGATCAGCCTCATGCCATTTGTTTCCTTGGGTGCCACTTCTCATCCACGCAACTGTCTGTGGCTCACCAGAACGTTTTGCAATAAACTTCAATGAGCCTGATAATGGGAGAACAGCAATAGATCTCATGGATATCAGGACACCAGAACAGTTCTTATAATTCATCAGGATATGGCTTTTCTTTCTGTTTCTCATTTTCTTTCTGTACATTTGTATTTGCCTGCAAGTGCAGCTGTGGACAGCGGGGCACGTACCAATGCTGTTGCCAAATATGTGGTACCTGAAGGTCACACATAAGACTTGACCCGCAGGTTGAGGGAAGCTGACGAGTCTGGCTGCTGATGAGATGTTTAAGTGTTTTTTAGCTTGTATGAGCATGTAGCGGCCTACAGGGAAAAAAAAGTCAAAGCTAAAATCAAGCACATTTTAAAGCAAACTCATCAAGCACTCTCCGTAATGAGGAGTAAGCTGGAAAAATCAAGTTATACACTCAACTCAATTAATTGCATAGGTAATAAATAATAGATCACATGACCAAAGTAAATGTCAGAGGTCATCCATAGATCTATGGATGGTTTTATAATGTACTTAAATATAACTATATAGTTTAAATATTGTAGTTATTTTCACAGCTGCTTTCATGATTGTATTCATATTATTTATTGACCATGATCTTTTAATCTGGGTATCCCAGGAAGATTACTAATTGCTATGAGCTAATGGACATCATAGATGTCAGTCAATAGGATACTCACCATTCCCAGCTGGGCCCTCATATATACCTTTACTGCTTTTCCACAAAAGACTGGCTGTGTAGTCATGGTACCATGCACAGGTACCCTTTTCAAAGTCACATGAAAGGTTGTCTGATCCAGGTGGGACTTCTCCCTCTTTACAGTTTTCAAACATGATATCATCCAGCATAACATCCATTTTTTCCATAAATGAAAGGCTGAATGAAAACAGCAGCTGTACAAAGAGAAGAGTCTTACTTTCCATTTGTTCTGGAAGGACAATGTTATTAAATAAGATTTTTTTTTTCACCCTTATAAAAGAGGTTTGCTGTAATACTATGAAAACAGGCTTATTGGGAGGCGTGAGTACAATGAAAATATTTTCCTTCAGACTGACCATTCATTTTGCCTGAAAGGACAAAAAAAAACTCTTTGTATACTGTGTTTGTACAATACTGCTTTTAAGTACAGTAAGTAAGCGCTGTGCACATGGCAGCACTTACTTACAGTCCAACAAACATGGTTGAAACCATGATGTCATCTCCCATGTCTCCCATGGCTGCAGTATGTAGAGAGAGAGAGACGAACAGATGGTTGTTGACATTTTTTCCATGAAGAATAGAGGTCCAGTCAGACCATCTTACAAAGTGAGACGCATAGACCGGATTACAGCAATGAAAGAATTAAAGTCTAATTTTTTTAACAGTGACAACTTAGTTGTTTCATACATGTTTGACAACATATGGCCACACATTTACATCTAAATTCTGACACATTTGTTGCATAGTTAATATAATACATTGGATTATTACAACCATTGCCTCTACTGTAATCTCTCCAGCGTGTCCTGGGTCTGCCCCGGGGGCTCCTCCCAGTAGGACATGCCTGGAACACCTCTCTCAAGAGGCGCCCAGGAGGCATCCTGGTCAGAAAAATGAGTCTTGAACATCAACGTTCTCCTGCTAGAAGGTCAAACAGGAACATCCACTGCTTTAGGAAGCAAGGAATGTTGAAATGTTTGCTGGAACACTATCAAGTCAGATTTTTTGTAAAAGCTGTTAAACGGCTGTTGTCAACCAGAAAGGATCAAACTGTGGTTTGCTTAAGGTCTTTGTCCATAAAAAGACACATTTTTTTGTTGTATTCATATTTGTGCATCCTTTGCTTTTGTCTTGAGATGCCTCTGATTGTTATTGGCAATGTGTAAATTTAAAGTTCAGCTGAAGTGATTGTATGTAATGCTCTTTGTAATTTATTTTACAAAAGCACTTTTGCAATGCTGAGCGCTATGATACTCAACAGTGTCCTGTTTGGACATAAAAAAATCAGGAGTTGAGGTTGTTAATGTGGATTGTGTGCTTGCAGATGTGCCAAGAACCATCAACTACTGATCAAATATAAAGTGAAGTAAAACAATAAAACCTAAGATGCTTTATTGATCCCCTGGGTGCAAAGGAAGTGTAACAGAAACACCGGAACCAGATAAAAAACAAACAGATAAAGCTCAATCAACGGTAAAGGACAAAGTGACACTAAATTAGACAAGAGAGATAAACATGCATGTAACAGAGGTACTAAAAAAATTGGAACTTTACTAAACTATTTATAAGTTAAAGTCTACTGAATACTTTACTAACCTTGTATCCTCCTGGCTGATTACCAATAAATGCTGTAGCATTCTCCCAACCATTGGTTGCACCAGAAATATCCAGTAAATCTGTTTCAGTGTGGTCTCTGACCATTTTTACATTAAGAGTTGATATTGATAGAAATGATGATGAGTCATGATCATAAATATGGTACCAAAACCTGGAACATATTAACAGATATATCACATGAGAACAGATAACTACTAGCACGGGGCATACTGATATGCACCATCAATCAAGGACTTATCTGTGAGACTCATATTTTAATGATCCATTTTGTGTACCGGATCTGGCATCCCAGAGCAGCCCCATGGTCAACATAATATTCCAAATTAGCCTCTGGAAACAAACCAATTCCTTCAAGACCATTTATATGCATGACATGACCTGTTACAATCAGGAAAAAATATCCAGTGTTAATATTACTATGACAGACTAAATCTCATAATCAAATGAAAAACTGATCTCAACTGTCAGTGCATCCACTTTATAATAATCACCCCATGCACTTCCTGTGGTATGATCCTGTCCGGGTATTGAGGAAATGTTTGCCATCTGCCTTTCCCAGGAATAGGAGGTTTCACTGACATCTTTCCAGCCACAGGAGTTTTGCTCAAAGTCGCATGAGCCTTAAAGATGATATATAACTTCATGCATCCATCATTGCAGACAAATTAATTAAGATTTTTAATCATGTGTTCAACAAAATAAATAAAATCATGTCAAAGGTATATAGGTCACATTATACTTTAAATTTGTGTATTTGTGCTTTAATTTGGTGTTAACATTTCTCACAGCCTGTAACAGTTACATAGTAAAATTTTGCATTATCAACCCTTTAACATTCCTGGGGCTCATTTTCTCATGTATTTGGGCCCATATCAGGGCCCTAGGATTGTTAAAGGGGTATTACTAAGTCAAAGAGTTATACATCTATAGCAATTTATAACTCTTTGACTTAGTAATGCAAAATTTTATTATGTAACTGGTTGAACTGAGCATGCACATAGCTGACACTTAAATATAAAAGTACACTTCAGTTTACATTGAGTAGAAAAGCGACATACCACAAAACTGCTCATCAGAGCCATTGCTACAGTCTTCCTTGAAATCACAGATGAGGTCAGCATGAAGACATTCACCAGAAGTACAGTTAAATTCCCCATCAGGACAAGACGAGACGATGACTAACAATACTGTAATGACAGTTTCATTACGAGAAGACAACAAAGAGACAAGTTGATTGCCACATTTTTGGTAAAGCACTTTAAAATGACTACAATAAAGATTCCACAACGTGTCATCCTATAGTTTATAGCAATAAAAACTCAACAATACAGATATTGCAAGCTATTTAGCTTTGAAGATACTTACCTGACAGCAGAACAAATACTTGCTTCATGTCTAAACAAAGACACGAACAAAGAATGAGCATCACTGTATCATAAGTATCAGTATTTATTACCACAGCTGAGCTGAGGCTGTGAAACCTTATCAAACACCAAAGTCCAGGGTGTACTCAATGAACCACTTTGCATTTCTGTCACTTAGTTTTACAGCTCTCCATGCATGCTTCACTTCTATTGTCCAGATAATAAGAACCAATTTAATATGTTATATTTTTAGGATAATACTGATTCAGAATTTTCTATTTTTACAAACACACAATGTGATGCTATGGTAAGCATATCAAAAAGAAAAAAAAAAAATCCACAAAATGCATGAATGATGAATTTACAGTTAAGTACCCCCCCCCCCCCCCCCCCAATTTTAAATTGAGTAATGTATCTAATGGCTTATCTATTAAAACTGATATGAATCTGCAAAAGAGGAAAAGCTCACACCTTTTGCCATGAAATAAACTTATGACTGTCATGGTCCTGGGCCGTCTGCCCAGCGTTTTGTGTTTGGTTTTATTTTCCCTGTGTTTTCCCAGTTTGTCTTGGTTTTCATCATTCTCAGTGCTGGCTTTATTATTTGTGGTTTTCTTGTTCCTTCATCCCTGTCTCCCCGGCGTCCTTTTGTCTTACCCCTGACCTTCTTTGTTTCCGTATTGAGTTTTATTCCCAGTGCTGTGACTAGTCTGCGTTTCTGTCCATGTCTGTGTCTCTGTTTCCCTGTGCCGTGTTCCTTCCTTAGTCACTTCCTATTTTATTTTGACAAGTCTTGTGTTTCCCCTGCTTTGAGTTTAGTTTGCTTCCCCTGTTATTAGTTTAATTTGCTTCACCTGTTGTGCCCTGCTGTTTCCTCTTGCCCTGATTACCTGATGTGTATTTAAGCCCTCAGTTTTCTTCTGTTCTTTGTCGTGTTGTCATCTATGTTCAGCTGTGTGCGTCCCTGTTCCTTGTTCCCCCCCTAGTTTTAGTTCTGGCCACAGACCAGCCCAATTTATTTGTTTATACTGCCCTCTTTTTTCAATAAAATCCTTTAAGTTCATCTTTGCACCTTTTTTGAGTCCTGCTCTGGGGTCTGCCTTTCCAGCCTGCCACAGCAACCATGACAATAACCAGTTTTCCCAGCAAAGTAAAAGCTATAATGTCAACCTTTATTGAATCTTATCTGTACTTCCAACTGGGGGATTAAAGTACCAGGAAAATCAGATAGGCCATGTTCTATTTTCATTATGTGGGTGCAAAATGTGTTGTGCAAAACAAAAGGTGATAATAAAATGAGTTTACATTTATTTAATCTTTTTAACTGGTACACTACAGTAAGGACCAAATTCCTAACAGAATACACTACAAATGAGTGAGCACTATAAGTGTCTCAGTTAAAGAGCTTGGAAATAAATGAAGCCAGTGAAATGAAAGAAGACAGGCTGTGTGTTCTCTGCTCACCAGCCAGACAATCAAACTGGCAGTGATATCCTTTTTTAAAAAACAGCACATTTTCAAGCAATATTAAAAGGTGAACAGAAGAGAACCAAAAAAGATGAACAGAACTATTTCTATACTTCTGCTGTTTACATCTATAAGCCATCAGTTAATTAGATCATGCAGTCAGGTCCATAAGTATTTGGACAATAAAACATTTTTTTGCCTTTTTACCTCACTAAAGAGAATTTAAAAACAAACGATCAAGATATGATTGAAGTGCAGGCTTTCAGCTTCAATTCAAGGGGTTTTAAAAAAGGATTTATTAACTGGTTGATAATTAAAGTAATTTTTATACACAGTCCCCAATTTTCAGACGCTCCAAAGCAATTAAACAAACTAACATAAGTTAAATATAAGGATGTTTTCAATATTTGCATGAATATCCTTTGCAATAGTTGCCTGACATCTTGAACCCAGCATACATCACCAAATGCTGTATTTCGTCCCTTGAGATGCTCGGGAGGCCTTTCCTGCAGCCACCTTCAGTTGCTGCTTGCTTGCTGGGATGAGATCAGGTGACTAACTAGATTATCCCTCTTCTTTGCTTTGAGAAACTCTTGAGTTGCTTTTGCAGTTTGCTGTGGGTCATTGTCCATTTGCACTGTGGAACTCTGTCCAATCAGTTACACAGCATTTAGCTGAATCTGAGCAGAGAGTATAGCCATGTATACTTCACAATTCATTCTGATGCTTCTATCAGCAGTCACATCATCAGTAAACACTAGTGACTCTGTTTCACTGGCAGCCATACACGCCCATGCCATGGTTCTCTTCCCATCATTATGGTACAAGTTAATCTTGGTTTTATCATTTTTTTCCCCCAGAACTGTACAGGCTATTTTAGATATTTTTCTTGACCAGTTTCATCTGGCCTTCTTGTTCTTGAGTGTAAACAATAGTTTGTACCTTGTTGTAAACCTTCTGTGTTTGTATTCCTGAAACTATATTGTATTGTAGATGCTAAGACCTTGTTGACCTTGTGTTCTTTACTTCACAGGATGCTGAGAAGGGATTCTTCTTAAACCCCTCAAATTAAAGGTCTGCTCTTAAAGCTCCAAAAAGGTCCAAAGTCAAATGAACTGCTTGGTATCTCTAAAAAAGAGTGCATGCAGAGATCTTTATACCATTATATACAACCATTATTCTCAAACATTTTTGGGGATTTGAGTGATGATCTACCTTGACCTCCTCCTCCTTTTTAGGTTAACGTTGTTCTGAATGTAATACTCTCTCCATGGATTTCTATGAATTTAGTTCTTCTTTGGTGAGTTTAGCTTGTAAAAATGTTGAAAAAAAGTGTGATCCATGTATTTTGCTTAGCCTTGAGCTTTACTAGTGTAGCAGGTTCATATAGGCATAAGAAAGAAAAACATCATTGTGGTAACAAAGGCTCATACTTCAGCAGAATGTACCACCAAAAAAAGGAGAATAACCAAAGGGGAAGTGAAAATACAAAATGCAGTGATAGATATTAAGGCAGAAAAAGAAAATAAATATCTGAATGCCTCTACCACAAAGCAGGATATTGTGTTAGTATACTAAGGATGCACACAGTGTTTTCTTGAATAGCAACAATGCAATATTGCTCTGCTCTGCTAGTCTTCTGCCTTTTTTGCATGTATCATAAAATTATAGTTTATATCATAAATAACGTTTCTTACTACAGCTCCATGTGCAGGGTACACCTTGTATAGACTGCCAGTCTATCAAACTGCCAACACAGAGAGACAGACAACTATTCACTCACATATTTGCACGCACAGCCAATTCAGAATCAGCAGTTAAGCTAACATGCAACATCTTTAGACTGTAGGAGGAAGAAGAGAACATGCAAACCCCACATAGAAAAACCCCAGCCTGGATCTAAACCCACTATTGCTGTGCTAACCATTGCATCATTGTGCTGCTCCTTATTCATGCATATCTATGAAAATTAATTATGTATTTAAGGTATGTGTATGCAACCCCCCCTCCCCAAAAAAACCACAACACAAAAAAAAACAAAAAAAAAACAAACAAAAAAAAACCATATTTACTGCTTTTGCATCCTCAGGATGTATTCTTCTTTTGTTACAGATATATCATTGAATTACATAAAAGGCAACACTATAAATCAAAGCGTGTGAATTACTGTTTCTCTGGATCACTAATGCTGATTCATGAATCATGTTTAGCAAATTCTCTTACACATTTTTAGGGGAAGTGAATGGGACAGCTTTTCACCATGTCTGGAGTTTGACAGAGTGTGTGTTTGTGCGTGTTTTTTGTGTATGTTTCCCTACTTCCTTCCTGCCCCCCCCGTAACAAAATGTTGAAATGTGCCAATCTGAAACACGAGACTTTCTCAATGAAAAGGGAAAAAAAAAAGAGTCATGCCAGTGATATTAAGATTGCCTCCTTTTCACGTTCAGGCACATAAGTCCACTGCTTGCAATGCATGGACATAGTCTGCTGCTCTGAGACTGACTGGAGCAATGATGACTCCGAGGGTAACTCTAGCAGTCTTTGGTCTCTTCATCACAGCATCTCCATGCTCAACAACAAATGGTGTAGTATAAGCTCAAACCTTTTATTCACATTTTCTATTTCAGATTCTATTTATCTCGTATGCAATGACCTTACAAGGCTTAGCATATTTTTAACAGTTCACACTGTGAGAAAAAACAAAACAAAAACCTACAACTTTCCTTTTTTGCAGATTCCCCATTTTCACTCACTAACAAAGCCACCGGTTTTTGTTTGCTGAAAAAGTATAACCGCTGCGTCGACCTACGCTGGACAACTGGTAACCGGCTTTTGGTTACCACAACTAAAAAATGCCTGGGAGTGCAGGGCAACAGCGTGGGGAGTGAAGTGAACCAGTTTGACTGTGATGACAAGAGCGCTCTCCAAAAGTGGGAATGCAAGAATGGAACACTGCTCGCCCTCAAAAATCAAGAATTCTTCATTGAAGTCAAGGCTGATGAAACAATTGCTCTCTCCAGAACAACTGGACCAAATAACCATTTCACTATTACAGGGACATCAAGTGGTGCTTGCACAAGAACACATAGAGGTGCAGTATAAAATGTATGCTTTTGCATGTGTGCAAAACCACTGGAAACCTTGGGCTAACAAAAGACAGGCTCAGATCAAATATTTCCTGGCTACTGTTGATAATAAATGTGGTGTCATACTTCTCTTGTTTTGTACTAGATTAATTCATCAGTGCCTAAAAGCTTATGGCTGTGTATTCCCAGAGTAATTAATTAGTATTAAAGAGAAATTTAGTAAAAAAATGACTTTCCCTAAAAGGTTTTAGCAAGTTTTTTTTTTTTTTTTTTTTTTTTGTGTATTGACTTATTTCAAGTTTTAATTTAACTTGACTCAAAACCTGAATCCTTTTTTTTTCATCTCTAGAGTATTTCACCATTGAGGGAAATGCAATGGGGAAGATGTGCATGTTTCCTTTCCTGTACAAAGACCGATGGTATGGAGAATGCACTACATTTGACTCCTCATCAAAGCGACATTGGTGTGCAGTTGAAACAAAATACGAGCATGAACAGTGGGGATACTGCCCAACCACCTGTGAGTTTGTCATATTTAAATGTTACTAGAATAACAGATAAAGAATGTATTCATTTTTTAACCATTTTTCTTTCTGTCAATGTATAGCGACAGATACTTGGGCCAAAAACCGTGCAACAGGAGCATACTACCAGATAAACATTCAGTCAGCTTTGACTTGGGCACAAGCTCATACTAGCTGTAAACAACAGGCTGCCTCCTTGGTCAGTATCCTGGATCCCAATGAGCAGGCTTTTATCTCAGGTGAGAAGCCACCTAATGGACAGTACTGAGACAAATGTGGCAAGAAAGGATGCTATCTATCTATCTATCTATCTATCTATCTATCTATCTATCTATCTATCTATCTATCTATCTATCTATCTATCTATCTATCTATCTATCTATCTATCTATCTATCTATCTATCTATCTATCCCCACCTACTTGCAATTTTAAAGCTTTACTGTAAATTATTTAGTTAATTTTTAATGCTCTAAGAGCTCCCTCTTAAACCTATTCAGTGCTGTATTTTTGATGCAGTTTTCTCAGATGTTTTCATTCAATTGTTTTTCTTTCTTTTTTTTTTTTTTTATCAATCTCTGCCTCACAAACACATGAATGCACAGCATTACTAGGATCAGGGAGAAAAAAACTTTGGATTGGATTAGTTTTGGACCCAGAACACGGCTGGCAGTGGACTGATAGCAAGCCTTTTCGTTATCTGAGATGGGATGCTGGTAAGTCTTCACCGCAATTGAGAAGTTCCTTTGAGCAATAATCCTCAAGCATTTGAGCAATGCAG
Organism: Archocentrus centrarchus; assembly: GCF_007364275.1. Classification (NCBI taxonomy): domain Eukaryota; kingdom Metazoa; phylum Chordata; class Actinopteri; order Cichliformes; family Cichlidae; genus Archocentrus; species Archocentrus centrarchus. The sequence continues at coordinate 23,006,604 of NC_044362.1, read as the reverse complement.
AAGTTAACTGAAAATTTGCAGACACTACAATGTTAAAGAAGTCTTGAAAAACCTTGCACCCTAACCCCCCATGATAACTAGACGGTTAGGGTGCAAGGTTTTTCAAGACTTCTTGTAGTTGCTTGCAAGAAATAAAACAGTCTAAATCTGGTCAGCTCATGAGGTTAATTTCCACACAGAAAATGTTCTCACAGAATGCTCTGATGGCTGTATTAACCTGCTGTCAGAAGACAATGTCAGAGCCTAGAATAACACTGCGCTATTGGTGAAGCTATCTGGATTTCTCTCAGGACTTTGGAAATACTCAGAGCTATCTGAAATCAGACAAATATTGGACTAACATTTATCGGCTGCAACAAAGCTAAACTTCAATAAATGACTATTTGTGCCCTAGCTTTTTATATTGATTTTAAAGACTATAAAATAGCCACTAATTATTACACTTTTTTATTGTATTATTTTATTAAAATGAGTGTTGATGATCATCATTATTGTCTTGTTTTAGGAAATCCACTTCCTAACCCAGGACACAACTGTGCAATTTTAGACACTACTGGAGAGCACACTTGGCAAAGTTCATCTTGTGCCAAGAAACTGGGCTACGTCTGTTACAAAGATGGGGCCCCGCCAATACCTCCACAAAGTACAGGAAAATATTCCCCTCTGTTCTGTTTTTCTGTCCCTCATCTGGCTACTGTAATATTGCTGTAGATGACGGCAGTTATTGTGGGACATCAGCCATTAAATTCCTATATATTTTTTCTTTTCATAATCAGTTGAAGAAGGGTTTTGTTCAAACCCTTGGATTCCCTACAATGGCCACTGTTTCCACCTTCAGCGGACTCCTCAAACATGGTCTGGCGCTCAGAGAGCTTGCAGAGCGGAAGGAGGTGACCTGGTGAGCATCCGCAATGTGGAGGATCAAAGCTTTGTCATATCTCAGCTTGGATATGGTACGTGCCAATATTGTCCCTATGAAACAATATTAATACACACCAAATTCCCAACAGCAAATATATTTCATGTGTTTGACAAGGTGCAATATGCTGAGACTGAACCTATCAGTTTCCAGTTTATTATTCACTTTTAGCATCATTAAACATTTTATTGTTATGGCAGGATGTGGTTAACTTTAGGGACATTTTGGGATGTGATTTTAACAAAAGAAAGTCCACACACAGTTTTGAACACAATATATTTATTTCAATTTTTAACTTTCACCAAACTGCTTTTGTCACCTAAATCTAATCAAAATTTAGAGATACACAGCATCCAGTTCCTGTTCACATCTACTGAGTTCACAAAGGTGGCTCTTTAATAAAACATTTAACAAACATTAACATTTAACAAAATGTTTACAAATCAATATGTTCCCCATGTGTGTGAGCTGTTGACAGGCATTATGTAAATCATATATGAATAAATCAACAGCTCACTGTTTACCATTGTAGGAACTGTACAAATAAATTTTAGCGTAATGGGGAAATTTTAGCTACTGGCTGGTCTGTTATTTTACTGTCTTTTTCTGTAGCATCCAATGATGAGCTTTGGATTGGACTGAATGACAGGAGGACAGAGGGGCTGTTTGATTGGAGTGACCACTCTTATGTATCATTCACCAGCTGGGAATTTGGAAAACCAGCAGTCTCCACTGATGGAGATGACTGTGTCCTTATCAGGGGGGAGGTAAGATTAACACATGGATGTGACTTTTTTCTTTTAATTTGATAAAAAAAATTATCCAGAATTTTATAACTAGCATGTTAAAAATGAACATCCTGATAGCATGCTAACATGCCAATCAGCGCAAAAAAAAAAAAAAAAAAAGTAAAACTAGTAAAGATGAAGTTACATATTTTTTTGTATTTGGCCAGAGGAGAAAAATATCAGAGATCATCAGAGTTACTACAATATTTTGTTGAGTAAGTATCCTTGACCTGCTAGGACAGGAAAAAGTTAGGGGGTTCAAAAAAGTTGTCTGTATCATCTTGGGATCATAGCTGCTTCCACATATTCTTCCATGTATACAAGTCACTGGTCTGAGTACTGTAAAAGATATGTATGCAGTTTCACCTCGACAGAGTTACAACCATTTGTGACCACTGGGCTGCAGGCTGGGAGAGGAGTAATGATGTGTGGTTGTGCAGCACAGGAAACACAACAGACTGCAGGAAGACACAGAACAGCTGAGACAATGGCCTCTTTTTCTCAGCACTAGTTTGTTACTTTAGTTTATTATTGTATATAGAAGTTCTGTGTACTGTTTCCAGAGTGTGCATTTAGTAGTACTGATATTTTGCATGTTTTTGTTATGCGCAGTGTTGTGTATGTTGAGCGTTTTTCTCATGTGTGGTAGAGTGGTGAAATAGGTATACAGTGTAGAACAAGACTCTTAGGGAATTCGGAGAAGAATGTCGTTTATCATTCTGATAGAATATATAAACTTAAAATATCTCATGATTTGAAGGTTTTGGGCAGGTTACAGCCTGTTGGGGTCATAGAGTTTTGCTATATGCATGTGTATCCAACTGTATTTGAGAAATATACCAAAGCACCTGAGAATAACTGCAATTAATGGACTTTAAATATTTGCATTTTATTCATTCAGCAATCTACTGCACAAATCTGCAAGTGTTTACAGTGTTTCTGTTCTTGCAGAATGGGAATTGGGCAGATCGCTCATGTGATGAGCAGCACGGCTATATCTGCATGAAGCAAAGTTCCACTGAAAGCACTGGAGATGAAATAATTATAGACACTGGATGTAAAGCTGTGAGTGATCCTGTTTTTAATAACAATGTATGGTTAAGGTGTGAATTTCACTTTGAAGAACATTAATACATAAAAATGAAATGCTGATTGTTCTGTTCAGTTGTGATCAGTGTTTACTTTCCCACAGGGATGGAAAAAACATGGCTCCTACTGCTACTTTGTAGGAACTGAGACCAAGACTTTCAATGAAGCTAACGAAGACTGCAAGAGCTCAGACTCCTACTTAGCTGATGTTTCAAATGGGTAAGAATACAGCCGGTGGCAAGAATAGTTTATCATGCATGCACATTAATGTGCATGAATTCAACATGATAAGAAATCTGTGAATTGTATGAATATTTGCAGGGTGGATAATGCCTTCCTTGTCAGCTTGGTGGGGTTGAGACCAGAAAAATACTTCTGGATAGGGCTCTCAAATCAAAAAAACATTGATGTTTTTGAGTGGACTAACTCACTCTCAGTAAAGTTCACTCACTGGAATGCTCAAATGCCAGGTATGGAAGTATATGAATTTCTCTCCTTAAGTATCACGGATAACTGTAGCCCAATAATTTGCATATGACTATATTGGTTTTCTCAACGACATAAGGTTACCAACAAGGCTGTGTTGCCATGACAACTGGGATTTTGGCTGGACTCTGGGACCTGCTGGCCTGCACCAACAGCGAAAAGTATATCTGCAAGAGCCTGGCAGAGGGGGCAGTTCCAACTGTCCCACCACCAACTCAAACTCCTCCTAAATGTGCGGAGGGTTGGACTCAAGTAGGAACAAGAATCATGTGTGCTAAGGTACAACTTTTGGTCAGCCTTGACTAAACATAGTCAAAAAGTCTTACCTCTAGGGTGCAGTGGTTAGTACTGGCATTTCACAGCAATATGATTCCTGGTTTGAACTTGTCAGCCAAAGATATGCATGCAGTTCAACTGGTGATTCTGAAAATGCAGTAAGTGTGAGTAAGTGGTTGTCTGTGTGTCCTATGATACACTGGCGACTTGTCCAGGGTGTTCTCCACCTCTTGCCCTATGATAGCTGGGATAGGTTCCAGTCATGCACCCTGAAGCCCCATTGCCTTCAGGGTGGCCCTGAATTGGATGTGTTTAAGAAAAATTGATTGCATGATTGCATGACACATACCCTGCCCCAACCCCCCAAACAAAAATTTAGATACAGCAGAGTTTAAGTTTATCATATAATTGCAAGTGTGGCATTATTTCAGTGTTGTGCTCACAATGCGGCCTCCAAGTGGCCAAAACAGATAAACAGATAAACCAACTGATTGTTATTGCAAGTTATCATTTATTAAAATAGAAAAATAAAAATTAGTTTAAATCACCTTATCAAGTGCATTAACTTTATGCAAATAAAAAGACTACAAAGCTGTTGTCTTGTGTTTGAAGTTTTTTACAGGGCCTCGTTCAGACGAAAAGACCTGGTTTGAGGCCAGGGATTTCTGCAGGGCCATTGGAGGAGATCTACTCAGCATGCACAGTGCTACTGAACTACGACTATTTAGGTATACTTGACTTGGTTACAATTACAGCTACTGCACACAACTTCTTCTACCAGTCTATCCCAGTCTAAATACCCATCAGTTTAGACTAATATAAACTCACATTCTAGGTATCTATTACAGAAAAGCATTAATAATGCTACTGGCATGTAACACAGCAAGGTAGATGTATTACAGTAAAAGAACTACTCAAACTACAATAGTCTGTATGAAATAAGTGTTTAAAATGCATTCATCGTGCTGGCAGACAGGTTTCACACCATGTTAGACTTTTAACTTGCTGAAATCAAAAACACTTGTGAAGTTGTGAATTTCACATTTACTTAGCTGGCCTGTATTTTTTGCTGTGGCAAATTTAGATGCAACGTTTTTGCCACTTTCATCACTAAAACTAATACATCTAGCCTCTAGGGTGAGAACGCATGGAGATCTTTTTGCTGCTTTGGAAAAAAGCAAAGACAGTAATGAGGCTGGCACTATTAGCTAAATGCAAATGTAACTAAAATGGCTTTTGTATTTTATAAAAATGATAATATGATTTTTTGTTGTTGTTGTTTTTGTTTTTGTTTTACTTTTTGGTACAACAGAGGAGGAAAAGCCTGGATTGGACTTCATATTCCCGAGTCAAGTACTGGTTATGCCTGGAGTGATGGAAGCCCAGTTAGTTAACTGCATTCTATTTTTTATTAATCCAAATAATTATTTTAAATAAGATATATTACAATAACCCAATATAATTTTGTTCTTTGTTTTTGTTAACAGCTAGACTTCCAGCACTGGCAGGAAGGAGAACCAAACAATTTCAATGATGCAGAATCTTGTGCTGAGTTTGTGATACATAACTGGAATGAACAAGGGTCTTGGAATGATTTGAACTGTGATAGTTACAATGACTGGTTGTGTCAGATCCGTGCAGGTACAGTTGACTGACTATGTACTGAATGCTGCCTGTCTTTTTGTGGAAACTAATTTTAGCATGCATGTTCTTCTCAGTATTCAGTGTCTGCCGAGAAAAATTCCGTCCCTTGGACAAATGTAGCTGATGACCCCTGGTGTAGACTATAGAGTGCAATGACTGGCAGAAATGTTTTCTGTTGTAACTTTCTTTTCCTCATCACGATTTGTGTTCTTACAGGAGTGACTCCAAAACCACCTCCGAATAATACTGTTGTGGGTAAGTTCACATAAATTAACCCCAAACATAACCTGACTGACTGATAGATGCTCTATAACACCTTGGGATGTTGGATTAGACTGAGTATAACTTTACTCATTTCATATTATTTGATGCAGTGGGTTTGCAGTCTCCCGGAGAGGGACTGGACCCCGCGTATGTCCTACGGGGTGGGGGTGGGGTCCGGGGCAGACCCAGGACATGCTGGAGAGATTATATTTTACATTTTCAATAATAAAAGAGAGAAAAAAATAGGTGACATTTAATTTCTACTGTGATAAATTATTGAAAAAAAAAAAATCAATTGCCTGCATTTCAGAAAATCCAATCTATTATGGGCAAACAATGAAATGACTGAACATATGAATGAATAAATACATAGTTTAAAAATACCTGAGCCTATTTGAATTGCAATTGCATAGATTTTAACATTTATACATTGTTATTGAATATCATCAGTCCTTTCAAAGTCTGATGTGGCCATTAGGTGATTTTTTTCTTTTTTTTTTTGAGGGTGGGGTCTCCTAAATAAACTAATGAGACCAAAAAAACAGAACATTAACAAACCTCTGAAACTCAGTACCCATCAGTGTGTTTCTAAACCTTTACAGAATATAATAAGACTTCGGATGGTTGGCTAGAGTGGAGAGGGAATCACTATTTGATTCACGGTATGTCACAGCCCATGGACGATGCTCGTCACTTCTGTCAGCAGAGGCATGGTGACCTAGTATCTATCACCAGTAAAGAGGAAAATGTTTTCTTATGGAAACAGGTATATATTTTATTTATTTTGTCTTTTGCTTTACTAGCACAATAGATGGAGCAAATTTGAATTTGACAGATATAGAAAGATAACTTACTAGCTAGAAAAAATAAGTTTAAAATGTGTGCATTTCTGTATGCATTTTTACAGATATCCAGAAGCTATGGGCGGTACTATATAGGTTTGTCAGTGGATCTTGATGGGTCAACTTGGTGAGTAATAATGAATGCTGTAAATAAAACAGTGCAAATGTTGGTTCTAAGAGGGGAGAGGGAGGTTTTAGGCCTGATGATCACTGATAAACACGGCCTTTCTTATTAGGTTTTGGAATGCAGTGCTTTTCTTTTTCTTGGTTAGGATTCAATTCCAAATACCTGTCATTTGATTTAAACAAGGTTGTCCATTTTACTTGTCAGTGAACTAAACTGTAGTCAGTCTCTGTTTTCAAAATATTTTTGTGTGACATTTATTGCCTCCTGTTCCCTTTTTTTTTTTTTTTTTTTTTTTACATATGTCCACATTATAATTTAACTGTGCTTCAAGGTGGATGGATGGTACTCCAGTGTCATTACAAAGATGGGATGAAGATCAGCCTAATACTAATGCCTATGATCAGAACTGTGTTTATATGAGTTATCACATGGGTGAGTAAAAATGCTACGAATTTAAAAAATGAATAAATCTAGACACAATGTCTGGATTAAATTAATGCTCTAAAATGACAATGTTACGATTGAATTCTTTGTTGATCTCATAGGCTTCTGGAGTACTTCTAACTGTGGAAGAGAGCTTTCATTTATTTGTAAGCGAAGAAGTTCATCACCCACCAACACCACTGCAGCCCCAACAGTTCCTCCGACAGGTGGATGCCCAGCTGGATGGAAAAAATTTGCCTCAAAGGTCAGACCTTCAAACCTTCAATTCAGAAAAGTTTTTAAAATGACCAAATTGCAGAAGTGGCCCACCATCAAATTATACATTAACCTTTTTTTGCTTCAAATGTGGAGCTGATTCATCTTTAAAATATAAGCAGATTTGTCAGATTTGACATGGATAGCAAAACTAGTTCAATGCAAGTTGGGTCAAATTATCCATGCTGTGTTGACCCTACCATCTGTGTGCCTCATCCAATACCAAGAACAAGATCAGCATAAAATTTTCAACTGTCCTGTTTTTGTGAATATATATACTAAATCCAGTTTCAAATTTCCATTGCAGGATCTGCCTTATTTTGTGCATTTAAATGCTGTCATAAGTAGGTGCACAGTAGCACAATAAGTTTTAAAAAAACAAAAGTGCTTGAAGAATGCATAAAGCATGTGTAAAATACACAGGCTTTAGTGGTCAACAGTTTCACATAACTCTAATTTATAATAATAATTAGACTTCTTATCCGCAGTGTTACAGCATCAATAGTGATCGAAGAATCACCTGGGAATATGCACGCTCAAAGTGCATTGAGGCGGGAGGCAATTTAGTCTCGATTCCTACAAGAAGTGTGCAAGGTTTGTTCTAATTATTGTTTATTCTAATTATAATTAGAGTTTTGGGCTTTAACTCTTTCCCCCCATGGATGCCTACCACAGTTAATCCTTGTTTCTCTTTTCTAAAGTGAGCAGTATCTATTATATTTCAGGCCGGTTTCCAGAGCAAAATAACTGGGTGTGCATCAGAAATTAGTGAGGGTGAGCTCTGCCTGTACAGCTTACTAGAATTACCTTTGGAAAAACCCAGAATCTACTTTAATCTTTGTCAAATCACATCTTTTTAGATATATATTTAGGTATCAAAACTCATCATTAAGGGTACAGGGGAAGTTGACATATGTTGTCTTTATGGGGGAAAGAGTTAAACAATAAATCATATTAAATCATTGTAAATCTTATTAAGGTGACATGTAAGCCAGAAACATACATGTAATATATCTACATCTGACATTTTCAGCATTTTTGATCACCAAAATGGTTGGTGTAGTATCTACAGATCTGTGGATTGGTTTGAATGCTATAAAGAACGAGGCATTTTTCTGGACTGATGGGAGCAAAAGGCAATACACCAACTGGGGCAATTCTGTAAGTTCATACAATCTCATACAACTTTAATGTGACGCTATCAATCAATAGCTATAAATTGTCATTTTACAGCTTGGTTGTGTATCATGATTTGAAAGGTTGGTGGGGTAACAGATGTACTGAGTGATGCTAATGTTGGTCAGAATGTAGTGTGAAGCTCTGACAAGCAGTTTTTAAAGTCTTTGGCATATACATTTTAAAGCAATAGCTATACTTATAATTTTGATTTTAGGTAAGTGGGGAACCTTTGGGGATCATGTATGGAAGATGGAATGAGGTAAAAATTGTTTGTGCTATTTATTGTGATTTCACAGGTAGGTGTGGTTACAGATATGTCAAGTGATGCTGGGCTTGGTCAGACTTTAATGTCAAGCTCCAACCAAGAGTTTTTCCTGTCCCTGACATAGAAATATTAAATACATTTTTAAATTAATATTTTTCATTTTAGGGATATCGCCATCATCCTGGCACCTTTTATAAAAGATGGAATGAGGTAAAGATTTTCATTCAATCATAATTTAAGCCAAAAGTAATCTTAATTAATTATACATTTTAACAATATATTTTTAAATCCTAACCACTTACCATTCTTAACCAGGAAGACTGTGTTGTAATGAGCAGCAGTCCTGCTTTGGGGATTGGTAAATGGATGATAAAGTCTTGCAATGACACCAATGGATATGTCTGTCAACGAAATCTTGGTGAGTCCATCTCTTTAGAGTAGGAATGGCAGAGGCTAAAAGTGATCCATAAAATATTTTGTTCTAGTCCAGTCTCACCAGTTCTGTGGTGAATCATTTAGTGGTAGGGTTAGGGTTAGGTTGCATTTGAGCCACATGCTAAACAAGCTTCATTAAAAAAAAAAAACAAACAAACATAATTATGTTATATTTCCATCTGACCATGCCAAACAGGGGAAAATTCCTGGATTCCAGTTCCATACAACTGGATTCCAATGGTAATGGGACTGCTATAAGAAAGGAATTTGTAAATAATAGAAAACAAAATGAAGATAAAGTCTTGTTGACAGTTATAATGTTTGTAGTAATGCATAAATGTAAATTAACCTTTTGAGTGTTTTTCTTTTTTGCTCTCAACAGATCCAAATATTAAAGCTCCACCTGAAACCATAGATCATAACTATGTAGATCTGGGAAATGACAGCATCAAGGTTGTGACTCAAAATCTGACCTGGGATAATGCCCAGAAACTTTGTAAACTTGATACAGCCAACTTGGCCTCCCTGCGAAATGATTGGACACGGGCATATGTTGAGCTGTTGGCTATAAAACTCAATACTCCCCTTTGGATTGGACTTAACAAAAACCAGGTACAAGGCTGCAGCTATCTGAAATTACTATTGAATTCCATAAAATGAATAAACACACAGGAAAGTTAAAACTTAGAGCTATAATGAATTATTTAGTTATGTGTTAAATAATGATAACGATACAGAATGACCTATTTTTCAAAATCGACATATGGCCCAAGTTAGCTGACTTCTTAATAAAATATAAATGTGTAAATTTTAAAGAGGCATGAGAGACAGACAGAAACAACAGACATATTGATTTAACAACATCTGATCTATGCTTATTTTCAGACTGGAGGTTATTTTAAGTATATTGATGGTTGGCACCTGAACAATGCTGCCTGGGCTGCATTTCAACCAAGCAAGGACAAACCTTGTGTGTATATAGATATGGATGGAAAATGGCTGACTGCTTTCTGCAATATGACCATGAACAGTGTCTGTATGCAGTCTAAAGGTATGTTCTTTCATAAGTAATATGAAACAATACAATTAAGCAGTCTTCTTAACTCTTTAAGTGATCATACAGAGCTGGATTATATTATACTTTTCCTAAATCTCTGGCATCGTGATTGTACATTGTGACTTTAATATTAGATATTTTCAAATTGGCAACTGCAAATTAACTGGCGAATGTCAAGCAATCGTTGCTCATCAATATCTTTAAAAGGATAAAGTTAAAAGCAAGAACTCAGCAAAACAAGGACATTCAGGACTCTGTGTACCAATGTTCATTGAAATTAAAATTAATGAGGACTGAACTGATTGCTTGTGAGTGAGCCAGCCCCATTACTGTCTTTTAAATAAGAGATACCACACAGTTTCTCCGTAGCTGATTACTGCTCAGCTCAGAAAAAGTTTAATGTGTTTAATGTCAGTACTGAATTTACTGTACTTTCATTCAAAACTAATTGAGCATTTTGATTGCAGCATAATAAAGATTCCAGAGAATCCTAGAAGATAAGTGTTTCAGTTTGTCACAGTAGGACATTTTTTGATTCATTGAACATTATTGCCTGTCTTCTTCACAGATGTTGCACCAACCGAATCCACCACATTCCCTGGAGTCTGCCCTGATGATACAGATGTAGAGTACCAGCAGAGCTACACATGGATGCCATATAGGGGTCACTGTTACTTGTTTATCCAAGATGAAAATGAATGGCCAAATGCAGCTAGCAGCTGTGTAAGACACGGTAAGAGACATTCTGAATAATTTGACTCAATATTAGATTGACTGAACAGAAAATATGGTGTGTCAATCAAGTCTGTAAATACAAGTAAAACCGAACCTAGAAATGCTAATTTGTGTGTACAACATTGTTAAAACCAATCATCCATCCATCCATCCATTCACTTCCGCTTATCCTGGTCAGGGTCGCGGGGGGGGCTGGAGCCTATCCCAGCTGTCATAGGGCGAGAGGCAGGGTACACCCTGAACAGGTCGCCAGCCTGTCACAGGGCCAACACAGAGAGACGAACAACCTTTCACACTCACTAAAACCAATCAATTTTGTTTATAAGGTGGAGCGCTGGCTAGTATTGAAGATCCCTCTGAGCAAGACTTTATCAAAAGCACTGTGGGAAATTTCCAAGATAGCCACAGCTCTTTCTGGATTGGTCTGTTTAAAACTCATAAAGGTACAACCACACACACACACACACTATATATATATATATATATATATATATATATATATATATATATATATAGTTTTCATTCAGTTTTTTGTTAGCAACTGTGTAACCATGTTCAGTGGGTATTGATAAATTGCTAAAAAGTTAAAAACAGGATAAGAAAGGAAACATTTCTGTTGGCCCTAGGGACATGGTTTTGGTTGGATAGAACTGTCCTGGACTACACTAACTGGGCTCCCGATGAGCCTGATTCTGATTATGGAGCAATCCAAACCTCAGATGGGACTTGGAACTCAGGCCACAGATGGCAAGACAGACCATACATCTGTAAAACACCCAAAGGTAAAATTAGCATACCCATATACTGCACCTAGATCAAGTGATTGTCCTGGACAATTAAAACATGACTGTGTCCAAACTTTGACTGGTATTGTATATATACCAACAACCCCATCTAATCATTTCATTATGTGCTACTACACGGCTTATTATCAAACCACAGAAATGCCATCTACCATTAGATACCTTACCTCTTACTATGATACTAAAATCTTATAGGTTCCTTGCGAGACTTATATATTGGCACAAAGGAGAACTGATACATTTTTATCAATAGATTAAATATTTGAATTAAATATCTGACCTTTTTTCCTTTCCTTTTTTTGCCACCAGTGAAACCTGAAACTCCAGGAAAACCTGGTAAGTTACACCTTTGTATATCTTTGAGTTTTATCTTTGAGATATTATTCATCTTATTCTTATTATCATCATTATTATTATAAACAATGCACAAAGTGATAATCAAAAAACATTTAAAGTGAAAAGAAATGTCAAATTTTAATAATGTTTTAAACATTTAAACTGATTACATTCTTTGAATACTTGAACCTGCAGGACCTACTGACGATAAAGATCATCGCATTCGTGTCCACACAAGTGTGGTAGTTGTGCTGGTCATTACCATCACTTCCATATTGATAGTCGTTGCATTTTTCTTCTATAAAAAGTCTCCTCGTCCGTTCCCCACATTTGAAAATCCACTGTACTTCAATGGTGAACAATCGCAACCTGATGTGGTTGATACCAATAAACTAATAGAGAATGCAGAAAATCCTGAGCCAGTTCTAACTATGTGATTTCTCAAGTATTAGATTCTAGTAGGACATAGACTTTACCATGTTCAAAATTGATGTATTAAACTTTGATGATTCATTTTTTGTTGTTTAAGATATGCAGTAAATATATGCAGTTATTTAACAGTAAGTCACTAAATGTGAGTTTCAGTGGAGTTAACAACCTCATTCAATAGACCAATTTAAGCTCTGGGGTGTCCGTAAGGAAAGGATTGTTTTATTGATTTGTAGTTCTTTATCCCCACAATTGAATGTATATAATTATTACATGTGGTGCTTAAATCCTCTAGAGGCTGTTCATTGATTGTAACTCTTAAAGTACATATATGTACTGCCTATTGCTTTTAAATAAACATTAAATCTGACAATAAATGAGTCTCTATTTTTCTAGTTGTCAAAATAAAAATGTTTGTTAGTGCTGCCATACTTTTTTTTTAACTAACATTTTTTTGACTAATATTCTTTCATTTTCCACATGGAGCTGCATGGTGTTGTGGTGATAGCACCATTGCTTCACAGCAAGAAGCTCCTGAGTTCAAAGCCAGGCTGGAGCCTTTTTGTGTAGAGTTTATATCTTCTCCCCATGGCTTTGTGAGTCCTCTGAGCATTCTGGCTTCCTCCCACAGTCCAAAGACGTGCATCGAGTTACCTGGCGGTTCTAAATTGACTGAAGGTGTGAATGTCAGCATGAATTGTTGTCTATCTCCGTGTTAGCTTTTCAGCAAACTGGTGACCTGTCCGAGGTGTACCCCACCTCTTGCTGTATGACTGCTAGTATAGGCTCCAGCCCCCAGTGACCCTGAACTGGATAAGCAAAAGAAAATAGATGCCTGGATTTTATATATATGCTTGGTAAATGAATGTTATTCTCATGTTAATCACTGATCATTGGGATCTGCAGATACACTAATCATGCAAGGAGTTGCGAAGAATATAGAAATCATTTCTTTATTAGAAAAGCAATCATGGTATATTAATATAGGGTGTCCTTATAACAGCTGTCATTGGATAAGAGCGTGGTACACAGGTTGCTAGTCTGGCATAATCCTAACAAAGAAAAACAGACAACCACAAACTCTCCGATCCACGACCAACTTAGAATCGAGACACTGAATGATATCCAATGGCCACTAATAAATAAATGGCAGTATCTTAGATGTATAAGATGCTGCCAGATTTGTGCTGTTCAAACCATTATTAAATCTGCATATTAGAGACAAGGAATAGGTGCTAGGAGAGACACTGATGGCACTTCAGATTAACAGTATGTAGCATTAATCTTATTATAGGAATTTTAAAATAAACTCCCTGACATATTTGAGTTTTGTAAAACAGCAATGATTGTTCCAGTGCCACAGCAAAATTTGCTGTCTCAAAATATTATAGAAATGTTTTTGGCTTTGTCAGTCATGTTGTCTTTTCCTTATTCAGCTCTTCACAGTATCATATATAATAATAAATCTGTACATCAGGGCCTTTCTCACTGTGGTAGCAAAGGTTCTTATATTAGCACATTGTTGTGGCAGAAAGGAGGAAAACAAAAGGGGAACTGAAAATGCTCTGAGAGACATTTAGGAAGAATTTAAGAACAAACATCTGACTGCCTCCATCCCAAAACAGGATACTGTGTTGCCACATTCAAGATGTACACAGTGTTCTCTCTTCTAACCTCACAAGACATCCTTTGACTACTTGCATCTATCACAGCATTACTAGTTTATAACATCAATTAATGTGTGACAATGTGTGTATGTCAGTCTAATTTTATACTGTAGACAAACTCAGCACCTTGCAAAATACTTATTCTTTAAGTGGGAAACAATATGTCAGTAAAAGTAAAAACATTTAGAACACATTTATATGTGTTCTAAATTTTTTATTTTTTGTTTGCTTTTCTCTCCAGCAAATTGCTAACTTACTAGATTTTTTTGGTACATTGGTGAGACTTCCTAAAGGTTGGTAGGGTGTTGCAAGATGGAAGTGAGTTTTTGCATATTGCTGTGCTGATGTGGGAGTAAAGTAAAGTGTTTAAAGATTTCACCTAATGCCACAGTGAAATTTATGTTTTCCAAAGTGGAAGGAGCTGCATAGTCTGAAGCCTGCATATTTGTACATTACACATACAGGTGAGATTGGGCATTTTTCCCATTTCTTGCCATTTTATGCACATATGGTATTCAATACAACTGATGCATTCACGAAAATTATTATTATTTTCTAAGCAGCTGCTCAGTTGTTGAAAAATTAATCAATGGCACAATAGAAATGATGAATATGACAATATATATTGTATCACTTCCTCTGTTGAAATAATTATTGATACACTGGCACAAATGCTGACACTTTAATTATTATTAATAATTATTATTATTAAAGTGTATTATTAATGCACCACGAGGTGACTAAACCAGTCCTCACTCTGTTGAAGAGTCCAGCAATCATTCTTCATGTGTATGAGAGCATCCTGCTGTTACTTCCACCTGATGAGGATTGATGTATCAGTGTGAAACATCACTAAACTGCTGACACATCGCTAACAGCTTCCACCATGCTGTCATCTGCTAGTAGCAGATGACAGCATGCTGCTGCTGCTACTAACAGCTTCCACCATGCTGTCATCTGCTAGTAGCAGATGACAGCATGCTGCTGCTGCTACTAGCAGCTTCCACCATGCTGTCATCTGCTAGTAGCTGTTGCCTGGGAAAGTAAACACAGAACAATACAGAGACAGCACAGCGTTTTTTTTCTCCTTCATTTATTTGCTTCAGTTTTGCTTATGTGTACTTCAGCATCTTATTTTTATCATCTCTCATGAACTCTGAATTTGCATATCTCTTTTTGTTTTCTCTCTTGATTGAACTGCTGAAGTTTATAATAAAACATAATCATCTTTATATACTATATAATTAACTCACCATGTCCATCATTTACTGCTTTTACTTGCTTGAATTTGTAATAATTACATGTAAAGGTGTTGTCTATTGATGTATCTCTATTCTGTTACTGTTTCATTGGCTGATTTGAATTTTCATCCATACTGATTAGAATTTAGATTATGGGATACAGGAATGTCAGATACCTTTGTCTGTTTTCTTTCAGCCATCAGCCTTAATTGACATGTAAATAGCTGAATCATCATCATCCTTATCTGATCATAAAGCACCCTTACAAGGATCTTTTATTCTTATGCTGTCAGTCGGCGTTGCCTTCTTCAGATTCATCCATGGACTCAGATGACAAGAGATTCTATTAATTTTAACCTTTGGCCCCTCTTACAGTGGAAGGCAACTACTTGTAAAATCATAACCATGTTAGATATTCTACACAGATATTAAAATTGTAATTGTAATCTATGTGATAAAAGCATCCAAATTTGGCATGTGTGAAAAATATATATATTGAGATTGCATATTAAATAGTTTATCACTTTATACTCAAGTTTCACTATATTGTAACACAAGGCTTTTATAAGAGAAACTGTTCAAAAATTGTATGAACAAATGGGTGACTTTCAGGTTAAATAAATCACTTTCAGGCAGGGAAAAATAGCTTCATAAAAAGGTGCAGCTGTTCATTCACGTTGCTGTGGGTGTGATCCAATATGGCAGCCACTTGCAGCCAATTAAAGGCAACTTGGTACAAATATAATGAAACTTGGTTCCCATTGATAGATTACTGTCCAAACAGCCTTGGTAGAGGGATGAACTAATGTGAACATTAGATCTTACCTTAATCATTAAGATCTGGGGATATCCTTTTTCTTCCACTTATCCTTTTCAGGGTCACTGGAGCCTGGCAGGGCAAGAGGCAAGGTACACCCTGTACAGGTCACCAGCAGGGCTAACATGGAGAAAGAGACAACCATTCACACCTATGGGAAATTTAGAATCACCAATTAACCTAACCCAACAAGTGCATGTCTTTAAACTGTGGGAGGAAACCGGAGAAAACCTATAGAAACACGGGAAGAACATGCAAACTCCACACAGAAAGGTTTGGGCCAAAGTGGACGTGAACCTTCTTGCTATGAGGCAACAGTGCTAACACGCCAGCTTAAAATTAATCAGAGTGAGGAGGGAGAGAGATGGCCTCAAAGTTAGAGAGAGAGAGAGTGAGAGAGAGAGAGAGAGAGAGAGAGAGAAGCCCTGAGGGAAGAATGAAAAAGAGAGAGAAGACACATCCAGGGAGGTGAGTCAGCTGTAAACAATATCTGGATATAGTATCTGATGTAATATAGATGACTTTATGTTCTTAAATTGGGTCTGACATCTTGATCAGTTTTACTCAGTAGGCTGACAAATGTAAGCTTACTAATATGCTGAAATAGCCTTAAATAAATGACAACTCAAACATCTGTGTGTACACGGGGCCATATGTGACTCTTGTGCGCCACTACTCAGACATATAGCACTGCACCTCTATTTGTGACCTCAAGAACTCTGATGGCACAAGCCTAACTGCAACCATGAGCCTATCAACTCTGTTCTCCTAGTTATCCCTGAAGTAGTATGGCAAGGCTCAGCTGCAAAGACTCAGCTGCCTTGATTTGTTAGGCACGAAGGGTACACTGAATGATGTTGTGAGAGGAAGACCTCAGTGACCTGGAGGCAAAATCTGGAGTTCAAATATTTGTTATATATTGTGGAGCTAATTCATGAAAGGCTGGCAGCAAAAAAATCACCTGACAAAAACTACATAACACCCTCTGGTTATTATTGGCTCTGAACAACCCATTTCATAGCCTATTAACTGGCTGCGTCTGGTCCGCCGGCCGAATGAAGTGCATTTTTATGGCAGGCTAGACCCGCCCATTTTGACTGACACCTCATTCGGCCAATCATGTTAAGAAATGGGTTTCCCAGAGCCAATAATACTCAGAGGGCGTCACGTAGCTTTGTCAGGTGATTTGGTGCAGCCAGTTACATGATTGGCCGAATGACGTGTCAATAAAAATGGGAGGGTCTAGCCTGCCATATAAAAGGGACTACAAACGGCCCGTCACCGGGCCCTTGCCAGTTAAGGGGCTACAAAGATATAATACAATTTTTAAGTGTATTTAAAATGTCACAGAAAGCCAGTGTAATTGAGATAAAACAGGAGTGATTGTCTTTTCTTAGTCCAGGGGCTATATTTTGGGAGGGTGCCAACCAAAAAAACAAACAAACAAAAAAAAGCCTCTGCTCCAAAATCAACTGCTTCAAGCTCAACTGAAATTTGCAGCTCTCTAAATGGACAAGCCAAATGGCTTCTGGAGAAATGCTTGGTCAGACACAACAAAGATGGAGCTATTTGGCCACAGTGGCATGAGGTATGCAGAAGGTGAAGTTCAAACTTAAGAACACTGTACTGACTGTCAAGCATGACATTAATAGCATCATGCTCTGGGGATGTTTTGCTGCCAGTGGTACTGGTACCTAGCAAAATGTAGATGGACAGCGGAAACCGAGACATAACTGGGTGTTTCAACAGGGAAATACACACAAAAACAGGCTTTGGAATGAATAAAGCAGGATAACATCCCAGAGCCCTGGTCTCAACCCTATTGAAAATTTTTGGACTATGCTTAAGAGCCAGGAAACCAACCAGTTTAAATGAATTCTAACAATTCTACCAATTCAGTCAGAGGGGGAAAAAAAAGACAGAGGGATCAAAACTTTTGTGTGACAGTAGAGTCTTGATAGTCTTTTCCCCACAGTATAAGTCAAAAGTAGTACTAGCTTCCTCTTTCTGAATAACTGTTACTCACTGGGCCAAGTCATTCTATTTATTGTCAACTCTGAAGACAGAGTGCTTGGTACATCATTTACGATCAGAAGAGGATAGAATAGCCAAAAAGAACATAAAAGTACTCTTACTTTGTTTAAACAAAAGTAAAACAGCCATTTTCTTGCACTGAGTTTTGAACACCTTAGGTGTTTCAAACAGTTTCGCTGTGCTGTTACAGTAGTTCACCCACTTAAACATGGTGACCCATTTGAAAGGTACAGAAGGCAAAGACTTTGTCTAGTCCAAAACCAGTCCATTTTCACTTTCTTAATTTTACATGACAAACACTATTCGAAGATGGAATATTTAAATGTCACATGCCTAATTCTAGATTCAATATTTTATTATCAAACTCATTGAAAAGTTTTTTTTGTCTTTTTTGAATGCATTATTTGCTGTATTAATTTTCATGACATACAATTGTGTTTATTATGACAGAAAACCAGAGATGCAGTTTTGAACCATGGCATACTGTATTGACATACAGGATTAAAGCTCAATGCTGGTATATTTCAATTTGCTGTATTTTCTGATTATGGGACCATTGCAGCTCAGTGGGTCATGCTAACTTTGCTCCACCTCTGTTGCAGAGATTCAGATAAACTTAATGGGGCTACACAACATATACAGCTAAAAAAAAAAACCTTTTCTGGTCATTTAAGTAGCAGAGGGTGTGTTAATCAGTTTCACTTGCTTTGGAATTAACAACAGGAGCACTAGAGGGGCAACAATGAGACAACCCCAAAACAGGAATGGTTTTACAGCTGGAGGCCAGACATTTTTTTCATTCCTAATCTTTTCTGACTATTTTTCAGAGGTTGCACAGGTAGTCCAGTTTCACCAGGATGGCACATCAATACTTCCATTGCTAGAAGGTTTGCATTTTTTGTTTTTTTTTTGCACAGTTTAGGAAGGAGATTCCTGGAGACAGGTACTCTAGTTAGTCTAGGAGAGCTGGATAGGGCCGTAAGAGGTCCTTATCCGATCAGCAGAATTGGCATTTGCTCCTTTGTGTAAGGAGGAACAGGATGAGAAACAAAATTCCTGAGAGTGGCTTGAAGGCTCAATGTCCTCTAGTAGGCCCTATGCTTACTGTGGAGCCCAATTTGCATTTGCTATAGAATGCCAGAATTGGTAGGTCCACCACTGAGACCCTGTACTTTTCACATATGAAAGGTTCATCCTGAGAACATGTGACAGACACTAAATGGTCTGGAGAAGCTGTGGAGAAAATTACGTCATAATACACTGTTCAGGATTACTGGTTTGGTGGTAGGTTAGTGTTGGTCTCGGGAGGCATATCTACGGAGGGATGCACAAACCTCTACAGGCTAGGCAATGGCACCCTGAATCCCATTAGGTATTATGATTCAATTCAATTCAATTTTATTTGTATAGTGCCAAATCACAACAAACAGTTGCCTCAAGGCAGTCACAATGACCCCCTATGAGCAAGCATTTGGTCTGAGAGTGAAGTGCTCTATTTTGTTGATATGGTACTATAAGGTTTTTGATATAAGATGGGTCTAATTATTCAAGAACTTGTATGTGAGGAGAAGGATTTTAAATTCTATTCTAGATTTAACAGGGAGCCAATGAAGAGAAGCCAATATGAGAGAAATATGCTCTTTCTTTCTAGTCCCTGTCAGTACTCTAGCTGCAGCTTTTTAATTCAGCTCCACCAACTGCATGCCTTTGGACTGTGGGAGGAAATGGGAGTACCTGGGCCTTAAAGTTTTCTGCTGTTTTTTGAGAATGTCTTTCCCCTTTCCTGAAAATGCTGTCAGGAAAGGTGGGGGTTGTCTGTTGGGCTTTGATTTAGTCAGAAGTCATTGGCAGTCACATCATATACACTAAGAATTTTTGAAAGAATTTCATAATGTTGTATTGCAACATCTGACAGTCAGCATGATGAAAGCTTTGTTTTTGCATTTAATACACTATACTTAGTCTTACCAGTCATAGCTTCTGTTCTCCAGAACTCATGTGAATCATATCAAACCTCACTTAAACCACATCTTGAATCTCTGTGTCAGGATTTTTAATAAAAAGACTAAATACTAGAGATGAACCTTAACTTTAAAGTTAAACCCTTTTCTGGTTTAAAAAAAAATCACTCCAGAAACACCTAGTTGATAAAGCCTATCCTAGCTTCATCTGGCTGTCTAGCCCAGATGTCTACATAACAAACTCTTGTGTTTTATGTGAAATACAAGTTGGTGGGGGTAACACTGTACACCACAATGTGATGCCAAGAATATGTTTCCAGTGAGTTTCCATCCATCACATTAGAGAGTTTACTTACACTTTTTTTTTATGAAGTTTTTAACTTTAATATTTTACTTCATATTTCAGTCAAGGAGTTTCAAGGTTATTCATCCACACTACCACAGGGTGACATCTGATCACAGTGCATAAGTCATTATCAACCTGTTGCACTGCAGATAAATTATTTTATGCACACTACTGTCAAACCAAGCAAAAATACAAATTAATAAGTGTGAGACTGGTGCTACTGACATTTAACACTGATCACAGCAAAAGTTTATAGGTTGGAAACATCAGGATTCTGGTAAATGAACTCCCTATTTGTCAGAAGTCAAATGCTGAAAAAGGTATGTGAAAAAAGTGGTATCAACAAAAATCTTATATTCTCTATAAACATACAGTTATAATGTTTATGATTCGTGGTAATTTTTTAGGTACACTAGGAAACAGCCAGCTGTGCTTGCCCCACCTATTTCTTGTAAAAGAAGACAAATGTAACCTCACTTGTCATGACGAGGGAGGGCAACAGGGTATAAAGATTGATGGGTGACAATTATTCACCTGCTTTGTTTCTTCAGTCCACTGCAAGAAATACAGATCAAACTGTTAGACACAGCAACAATGAGGATACTGTGCGCAGTCTTTGCTCTCCTGATCCAAAATTTTCACTGTTTCACTTTAGATGGTACGGTAATCCAACTGTTTAATTAATTTTTTTTCTTCAGGCTTTCATAGAGCATCATGCATGACAACTGACCTGCCTATATTAACTATATGTAAGATTGTTGTGCTCTTTATTGTTTATATTTCTTACTATAATGTAAGTAATGCTTTTTTTTTTTTTACAATTCAATTTTGAGATAAGAACTGCTGTCGTAGTAGATTTCTATTATAAATATAAAACAATCAAGACAGTTGAAGCAAGTGTGACAAGTGTGAAAAGATTTTCTGCTGTTTCTCAATTTGTCTCTACAGATTCACCATTTGAACTAAAAAACAGGGCCACTGGTTTTTGTTTGGGAAAAACAGTTAACTCCTGTTATCATATCCGCTGGACATCTGGTGATCGACTTTTGGTTCTGGATAGGAACAAGTGCCTGGGTGTCCAGGGGAAAACTGTGGGCAGTGAAGTAAACCTCTATGATTGCGATGAAACCAGTGAGCTCCAAAAGTGGGAATGTAAGAATGAAACGGTGCTCGCTCTCAAAAGTCAGGAGCTTTACATTAAGTTCACTACAGATAACATGGCTGTGCTCTCAGAAAGAGTAGGACCCAATAACCACCTCACAGTTTCCGGGACTTCAGGTGGCGCTTGCACGAGAACATATACAGGTAAATGAAAGAAATAATATGTTGTAGTTTGTTTAAGTAATTCATGATTATTTTTATATAGGGCAAAGTTCAGAAGTAGGATTATAAATTGGCAGATTTTCACATTTAGTTTCAAAATAGTTGCAATGCAAAGATAGTGAGTCATATGATTACAGAATGTTCAAGTTCGCTTAACCTGCTCAATCTATACTTGCTTTTCTTTTAATTTTTCCTTGTTCTGGTCCTTCAGAATTGTACACCATTGAAGGAAATGCAGCTGGGAGGCCTTGCATGTTTCCTTTCTTTTACAAAGGCAACTGGTATTCGAACTGCATTACCCTCGACTCCCCACAGCAGCGTAGTTGGTGTCCGGTTGAAACAAAATATGAACATGAACTCTGGGGTTACTGCCCAACTAACTGTAAGTACTGCCTGTAGGAACCATTTGTTTAAAAATCTAAACAAAAAAACAATTTTACAATAAATAATAAATGTTTTCAGAATAATAACCTATAATCAGAACCACCCCAGCTTTAAAATTGTGGTGATATTTAAATTTAAATGTTTAGGAGAACCTTGAGGTATATTTTAGTATAATACTTCTAAATGCCTTTCACTGTTTTTATGTGACAGCCAAAGAAAACTGGAACAAACACCCTACAACAGGAGCAGCTTATCAGCTCAACACACAGTCAGCACTGACATGGGATCAGGCTGACGCCAGCTGCAGACAGCAGAGTGCCACCCTGCTCAGTATCAGGAATCCTGAGGAGCAGGCTTATGTTTCAGGTGAGGTGACAAGTCTCTATATTGAATGTACTGAAAAAGGGGGATGCATTTAAGCTGTGAGGGTTTGAATAATAGTTTTTAAAAATGCAAATTTTAAATATTCAAGTTACTGTGGATTGCAATTCATTGGAAAAACTGTACACAGTGCTCCAGTTGCTGATCATGTTTTGAGTATTACATTTAGTAACTTTGTTTTCTGTGTATACTGAACACTACTGACAGCAATATTAGGGGCAGGTAGGGGACAGGAGTACAAACTTTGGATTGGATTGACCTTCCTGGATTCAGATTATGTCTGGAAGTGGTCTAATGGGAACCCTTACTCATATCTGAACTGGGATTCAGGTAAGTTTTTTTTTGAATTTCAGTAGTTTGTGATTCTGATAACAGTAAGATATACTGTCTCTGAGTACATTTCCAGTGTGTGCATGTTTGTCTATCTAAGATAGATAGACTAAAATTTAAAATAAAATGCTTATACATAATACACACCAGGCTTCTAAATATCTTGTGAATCTTGTGAGCAGAAAGATGCTGAGACACATCTCATAAGTGACAAGAATCTGTCATATTTAATTTTTACCATTATGGTACTTTAGGACATCCAGTTTCTAATCCAGGACATACGTGTGGAATTATTGATGGTGCTGTGCAGTATTCTTGGCAAAGTTCAAAGTGCAATAAGAAACTGGGTTACATCTGCTACAGTAAAGGACCTTTGACTCTGCCTACTGAAGGTAAAGAATAAACTCTTCTCTTCTCTTCTCTTCTCTTCTCTTCTCTTCTCTTCTCTTCTCTTCTCTTCTCTTCTCTTCTCTTCTCTTCTCTTCTCTTCTCTTCTCTTCTCTTCTCTTCTCTTCTCTTCTCTTCTCTTCTCTTCTCTTCTCTTCTCTTCTCACAAAACCAAAGCATTTTTATGTTGTCTTTAAAAATTGCATGATATTGATGACCCAGTTTCTTTGATCTTCTTCCTTTTGTTCTTCTTATAATCAGCTACTGAGACAGGATTTTGTTCAGCGCCCTGGATTCCTTACAATGGCCACTGCTTTTACCTTAATCGCACTAAGACAAAAACATGGTCTGATGCTCAGAAAGCTTGCCGTAAAGAAGGAGGAGACCTAGTAAGCATTCATAATGTGGAGGACCAAAGCTTCATCGTCTCTCAACTTGGATATGGTATAGTACTAAAAACTTTTGAGCACCATTTTTGTACCTTTGGCGCCATCTTCATGCAAGATTTTGCACGTCTCTCTTGTTCATTTTTTTTGAGCTCCTGTTTAACTGCAAAAACTGAAGTCAGGTGGTTGAACATTGAACCATCTGACTTCACTCCCTGCAACTGAAAGTTAAAATTATGTTAATTGTTAAATTTCAAGGAACTTATCAGCTTGCAATTAAGCCACAAAAAAAAGTTATCTACCTTCTCTCCTTAATTTTTCAAATGTCTAAGTTGCGTTCAATATCACACTAAAAAGCTAAACACACACCAAACACGGAGCTTGATAAATATTTGAACATAATATAAACATGAACAACCCTTCTGACCAGCATTAACAGCCATTTCTGTGCTAACAGGCAGATTTCCTCCTTAGGATAATGGCCATTTTCCAGTCATTAGTTTTGGGAATCCTGCTGTTTTTGGCACAAAACTAGGTTTTATGTTTATCTCTTCATAAGCGTTCACTTTCTGTTGCTTTCTGATCCCTGTACTGCTGCACATCTCACATGTGACAAAGTTTGTTTATAAGTCCAGCAGTTCTGGCACACAATAGTTGGCAATGGTCTAAAACTTAAATGCAAAAAGTAGCATTGGAAATGAGCAGACTGCATCAAGGATATTATACAACAAATTCATTTTATTTTCTGTCTTAGCACCTACTGATGAACTCTGGATTGGACTGAATTATAGGAAGACAAAGAAAATGTTTGTCTGGGCTGATCATTCTGATGTGAGGTACACTAGCTGGGGGCCTCACGAACCAACTGTCACCTCTGACCAAGAAGACTGTGTTCTCATCAAGGGGGAGGTAAGGTGCACCGTCTAATGTGGGAGTCATTACTGATGATGATGATGATGATGATGATGATGATGATGATGAGTTTTATACAGCAAAACTGTTTGGCTGTGTACCACACGTTCCTTAAAAGTACATACACATTTTAGTCACAGTATATGGAAAACTGCTTGAGCTGAATAAAAGAGCTTTTTGCTCTGGGCCCTTTTCTTTCTAGCTTAGTCTATTCTTTGTTATCATCAACTAAAAACATTATGGTGAAGCGCATTATATTTCCATATAGCCCCTGTCTTGTTTCAACATAATAAACATGAAAAAAAGAACAACTTCTGTGAAAACTGCTTGTACTGTAGGATTGCCAGGAAGGAAAATTAAATCAAATTAAATTCAGATTTATCTCCTGTTGAAGGGATGGAGCACTGTTATGACCAATTAATGGAAGATGAAAAGGGGATGGCTTCAACAGAAGTCAATAAATTAAATATACAATGGCCTACCTCAAGACATAAAAACTAAAGGTTTAGCCATGCTCTCACAGTCCCCTCAACCTAAACATATGAGAAAGGCTGGGTGATTAAGAATTTACACAAACATAATGGATATTTTTATTATTCAGAAATAACAGGAACATGCATATACTGTACACTATTAAAGAAGACTGGGCATGCCAGGAATTATGAGCCAGGAAAACCCCTTAAAGACTATCAGACCTGTCTTTGATGTTTTGCACTGTAGTGTGCCTATCTGTTTGTAATTTCAGTTTTCTTTCTTTCTTTCTTTCTTTCTTTCTTTCTTTCTTTCTTTCTTTCTTTCTTTCTTTCTTTCTTTCTTTCTTTCTTTCTTTCTTTCTTTCTTTCTTTCTTTCTTTCTTTCTTTCAGAATGGAAACTGGGCTGACCGAGTCTGTAAGGAGAAACATGGCTTTATCTGCATGAAGATGAGTGACTCTGAGCACTCTGGAGAAGAAGTGGAGCTGAATGCAGGCTGCAAAACTGTGTGTGAACTTTTCATATATTTTCCAAAGAATGTCTGTGCCTGGTTGGCTCAAATGTGAACACTAATTAGTTTCATTTTAGGAAAGATTGGTGACATCTAAATATTAAAGCAAATTATATATATATGGTATATGGTACAATGCCTAAAGCTACTTCAATCTGGTATGCAGCTTAAAGACACATGGGGTCCAAGAAATATCTTGTAAAGAAGCATACTTATAAGATATTATGACTAATGAAATATATCGTATTTGGTTGCTGTTTATAGTAAAAATAAACAGGCAGATTCACTTGATTAGGAGATTACCTTGTTTAGTCATTGCATTTTTCTGAAAAAAAAAAATTTCCAGTGAAAACTGGAAATAAAAAAACAAGCTAAAATATTTTTCCTACTGTTGTTTCTCGGCAACTCTTTCCAGGGCTGGAAAAGACATGGATACCACTGCTACTTTGTAGGAACTGAGACAAAGACATTTGATGAAGCAAACCTTGACTGCAAGAGCTCAAACTCCCACTTAGCTGATGTTCCAGCTGGGTAAAAATATTTATTATGACTCCTAAAATTATATTATAAAATATATTTGCCTTATACCTAAGCTGTCAGTTACCTGCAGTCTGACTTGTACAAATGTTTCCAGGGTGGATAATGTTTTCCTTGTAAGCTTGGTGGGACTGAGACCAGAGAAACACTTCTGGATAGGTCTCTCAAACCGGAAATACATAGAATATTTTATGTGGACCAACAATGGCTCTGTGACATTTACTCATTGGAACACTCATATGCCAGGTATTAGAAATATGAACATGTAAGATGTATTTGAAAGTGGCTTCACAAATGACAGCTGATCATTTCTTATGTTAATACAAGGACACAAACAGGGTTGTGTTGCTGTGGCAACGGGGAGTCATGCAGGCCTTTGGGATGTGTTACCTTGTACCAATAAGGAAAAATACATCTGCAAACACCTGGCAGAGGGGGCAGTTTTAACCCCCGCTCCACCAACCACTCCCACTCTCAGCTGTGCAGATGGCTGGACTAAGATGCAAGGGAGACACAGCTGTTATAAGGTACAGTATGACTGAAGTACTCTACAGTCTCCGCTTTTCATAGACTCAAGAAATCTGCTGGCATTTCAGACACCTTCATGAATGATAATAGCATGTGTACTCTAAAGTTACCAAGAGGAGCAGTGTAATAGCATTATGAACAAAGCAAGTTTACCCTGAGCTCCCCCTGGTTGAAGGTAATGGCAAATGATATATTGTAGCTGGTTTAATTACAAGAGTAAATTGATTTAGAAAATGTCTGGGTAACACTGACTTAAGAGTTGCTAAACATATAGTCTGCAGTGCTTTTATTCAGAAAGATTCTCAAAACTCAATGCTTTGTGCTGCTCAAAGCATCAAAGGGAAAAAAGTCCACAAACCTTGTTGTGATCAGTTTCGTGTAGGTATGATTTAATTCCTGCCAAACTAGACCTGCCAACTGCATTACTCTGCAAAACAATGTATGCATCTGCACATGACAGGAGGCTTGTGCTGGTGATTACTGTATGGGATGTAAATATGTATGGTATTCCTCTCAGCTGAACGGTAACATCAGATGCTTTTTGGTTGGCAGAAAATGCAGCTAGTTTCAAAACTGGCCAACTCACATCAAAAAAATCTAGAGTACAGGAAAAATATGTTCATTTTATTTTCAGTGTTCCATAAATTCAGTAGTATCTGTGACACGTGACCATTTGCTATACTTTCCTTTTTTATTATTGATCATTGATCATTTCTGCACAAGTGACTCTGCCACTATTTTAAAGCCACTGTTTATCTGTTCACTTTCCATCTGAGATCCCTGTTCTAAAGGGATAACATTATTCTGCTGATTGTAAGGCTAACATAAAAAAAACACTACATGTGGCTTTCAATGTGGTACCAAACACTCCCAAACCCTTACATCACAGTTAAATTTCTTACATTTTGTTTAAGATGTTTTCTGAAAACAAAATGACCTGGTACGAGGCTAGAGATTACTGCAGAGCCATCGGAGGAGACCTAGTCAGCATTCACGGCAATGTTGATCCATCATTAAAGCAAGCTCAATGGTACAGTATTATCTGCTCTACAAAATTATTGCTACTTAAGATAAAAATCTTCTGTAAAGGACACCTCCAGTCTAAGTCAGACATTAGTGCCATTCATAGATCATTGCCATTCTTAACCAGTTAGTTCTGTTTTATCAGAATAAAGATCAAATTATAAGCATAATCACTAGTAGAAAAACTTGGTAGTCTATAGTTAATAGAAAATTAATAAAACATGCCTCAACAAAAAAATTAAATACTAGGCAAATACTTTTTTTCGAAAGTCTTTCAGAATTAAATAAAATGTGTCCATTATAGGTTGACACAATTCTGGATTGGACTCAATGCCCCAGACCCAGACACAGGTTACATATGGAGTGATGGATCCCCAGTGAGTTTACAGTTTTTAACTCTCTACAATGGCTTATGTAGCCTGAATGATGACAATGCTGCTGCTGCTGATTATTAACATTATTAATACGACTACTGCCGTTGGTACTACAATAGCTAATAATAATAATAATTTTGTTTTTGTGTAAAGGTAAATTTCCAACAGTGGAGTGATGGAGAACCAAACAATAAAAACAATGCTGAATCATGTGTTGAAATTGAAAAACATTGGAGGGAAACTCAGTCTTGGAACACTGTGCATTGTGAGAAATACAATCACTGGATTTGTCAGATTTATGCAGGTAAAGCATACTGATGATTATACAGTTCTTTTGTAACATTTTGTTAAAGTTCAGTGACCAGAAGTTTATTGTTGTCTGCCTCATGCATTCTCACAGGCGGAAGTGGTCACTAGCAACTCAAAACTCTATTGTGTTTCTATTTCTTTACAGGAGTCACCCCAAAGCAACCACCAAGCCCTGTCACCCCCAGTGAGTTCACTAGTATGCTGAAGAATTTGACTGCATAGACAGACAGCATCTTTGTATGAATGTTAACAGTGCAGCAGCAATTTTTGTTGGAGATGCCAGGCTGTGACCATTATGCAAAATATGCTGGCACAGACGCTGATGTCTCATGAATGCTGATTTTGTTAATGGCAAATCTCTGTAGGCCAAATAGCATTTTTGTGTATTGCTTTGTTTTTCATATTACGATGAGAACGCACGTAATAAGCTTCTTTATGTAAATCAACAACAAATCCAAAATAAAGAATGGCAGCTGATGTTTCTAAAAACAAAACAATAATGAACATTTCTTATTAATTTTTCAGAGTATAACATAACCTCTGATGGCTGGTTAGAATGGCAAGGGGCTCAGTATTACATTAACAGAGATGCGATGGCCATGGAGGAAGCTCGTAGCTTCTGCAAACAGAGGCATGGTGACCTGGTGTATATCAACAGTGAAGCAGAAGCGATATTTTTATGGAAACAGGTGAGCAATGGCATTTATACAAGATTTACCAATGCAATGAGTAATTAAGGTACAAATGCACAAACTGAAACTATGGATGGTGTTACTGTGTCACCATGTTTTTGTACAGATATCAAGAGGTTATAGACATTGCTGGATTGGTCTAACTGTAGATTTCGATGGAACATTTCAGTGAGTATGAATTTACTGCCAGTGTTAGATGATAACATTAAATTTATATAACACCAAGTTCAAAATAGAAAATACTTAGTACAGGACAGTGTGTTAGATGTATAGGTATACAAATCTCAATTTTATTCAGTCATATCTTGATTGATTTAAAATCTACTGTGGTAGTATAGAGGCAAAAATACAAAAAAGCTGTGTCACTGTCCAAATACTTGGATCTAAATGTAATTGCTGATCTATTTGCATTTCTATTTGTGATTAATTTAATGTAATTTAGATTAAATTATTATCTGTAAAGTTTAGTAGGATCTATTCCTCTTTGCTATCTTCCTCAAGTTTATTTATTTATTTAGAGTTTATTTATTTATTTAGACTTAAATCAGTAAATCATTGTGTTTTTACTGACATTTTAACTACATTTTTATGTTACATTAAGGTGGATGGATGGTTCTCAAGTGTTGTTTCAAAAGTGGGACGAAAATCAGCCTGACTTCCATAACTTTGATGAGAACTGTGCTGCCATGACATATCATAATGGTGAGTATACTGAAATAATATTCACCTTCTGTGAAATACATACACACAACAGTTGTAACAAAGCATAAAAACTTTAACCCTTACCATTTTAATCTTGGTTAATTTAGGAAAAGCACCAGTAAATGGGTTAAAGTTAGCTTTTGAAATATGAAAACTGATCTCATCCATTTTTTACTTTCTTTTTTTTAAAAAGATCAGTACTTTAATTCATCTGTGGTGCAATGTAAGTGATTGGTGTGGCTTATGTGTTTATTTTAACATACTGGAATGGTTTGCAGGATTCTGGCATGATTTTAACTGTGGGCATGAGTACATGTCCATTTGTAAACGCAGCAGCTCTCCACCTGCAAACACCACTGTTGCACCTACAGTGCCTCCAAAAGGTGGATGCAAACACCCTTGGAAAAAATTTAACTCTAAGGTCAGATATCTTTTAATGTATTTTAATCTTTTTTTTTTATCAAATTTTATTGATGGGATGTAGGTAAAACTGTGTTTGCAACACTCAATATTGATTTTTTTTCATGTCTCTTTTAGTG
Organism: Archocentrus centrarchus; assembly: GCF_007364275.1. NCBI lineage: Eukaryota > Metazoa > Chordata > Actinopteri > Cichliformes > Cichlidae > Archocentrus > Archocentrus centrarchus. The sequence continues at coordinate 22,976,375 of NC_044362.1, read as the reverse complement.
TTACAGCATTTTTAACAATCAGAATTTAACATGGCATGGAGCGAGGGAAAAATGTAAACAAATGGGAGGAAACTTGGCCTCTATTTCTTCAAGACATGCAGAAGGTTTGTTTCACTTCACATAAATCAAAAAAAAGTATTTAGATCTTGTGAACTTCTTTTCCACTTGTGTGGTCAGGTCCAAGTATGGTACTACAGTGACAGCTCACAAAGCCAACAGCTGTTTAGTTCTGAACAAGCCATACTTTGCCATCCCTTGAAGAGTTATGCACACTATATAACTGATGTTAACTCTGAATGCTGCTTCAGAATCAGAATCAGAATCAGGTTTATTTTGGCCAAGTATGTTTACACACACAAGGAATTTGGCTCCGGTTGATAGTGTCTCTCTAGTATTATACAGTGTCCTATAATTTAATTTAAATGCTATACAATATACAATACACAATATACAATACACAATATCCAATACAGGTCTGGGAAGGGAAGGTGCAGTGTAATTTAAGAATTATACAATATCCAAAATCTAATAAATAATAAAATAAAATAAAGTGTAGTGCGCATTGTAGTGTAACAACAAAGTTTGTAACATTTAGGCAGTTGTGTAGAGATCAATGTTACTGATCAGCTGTTAATGAGTGTGATGGCATGAGGAAGGAAACTGTTTGAGTGTCTGGTGGTTTTTGTGTACAGTGATCTGTATCTTCTGCTTGAGGGAAGGAGCTGAAATAAAGTGTGTCCAGGGTGTGAGGAGTCTGAGATGATTTTCTTTGCCCGTTTCCTGGTTCTAGAAGTGAACAAGTCCTGAAGATTGGGCAGAGGAGCACCAATGATAGTTCTCTGCAGTCTATTCCTGTCTTGTTTTGTTGCTGCTCCAAACCAGATTGTAATAGAAGAGCACAAGACCGGTTCAATAACCGCGGAGTAGAACTGCCTCAACAGCTCCTGTGGCAGACCGTAATTCCTCAGTTGGCGCAGAAAGTACATCCTCCGTTGGGCCTTTTTGAGGATGGAGCTGATGTTGAGCTCCCATTTCAGGTCCTGAGAGATGGTGGTTCCCAGAAACTTGAAGGTTTCCACATTCGTCACAGGGCTGTTGGTTTTAGTGAGGGGAATCATGGATGAGGGGTGTCTTCTGAAGTCCACTGTCATCTCCACAGTCTTAAGTGTGTTTAACTCCAGGTTGTTCTGACTGCACCAGAGCACCAGCCGTTCAACCTCCTGCCAATATGCAGACTCGTCACCATCGTGTATGAGTCCGATGACTGTTGTGTCATCCGCAAACTTAACGAGTTTAACTGTCGGGTCTGTCGATGTGCAGTCGTTGGTGTAGAGGGAGAAGAGCAGTGGGGACAGGACACATCCTTGTGGAGCTCCAGTGCTGATTGACAGTGTATCTGAAGTGATTTCCCCCAGCCTCACTTGCTGTGTTCTGTCTGTCAGGAAGCTGGTGATCCACTGACAGATGGCAGGAGGTACGGTGAGCTGAGAGAGTTTGGAGGAGAGGATATCGGGTTTTATGGTGTTAAACGCAGAGCTGAAGTCAATTAGCATATGTCCCTGGGCTGTCAAGGTGTTGTAGAATGTAGTGCAGTCCCATGTTAACAGCATCATCCACTGACCTGTTTGCTCGGTAGGCAAACTGCAGGGGGTCCAGCAGAAGCCCTGTGACATTCTTCAGGTGAGCCAACACCAGACGTTCAAAGGACTTCATTACTACAGACGTCAGCGCGACAGGCCTGTAGTCATTTAGTCCTGTGATGGAGGGTTTCTTGGGTACTGGAATGATGGTGGATTTTTTGAAGCAGGAGGGGACTTCACACAGTTCTAAGGATTTGTTGAAGATCTGCATGAAGACCGGAGCCAACTGGTCAGCACAGGTTTTGAGGCAGGAGGGGGAGACACCGTCTGGGCCTGGTGCCTTCCTGATCTTTTGTCTCCTGAAAAGCTGGCTCACCTCCTTTTCATGTATTGTCATTCCAGTAGATTGACTGATAATAGTTTGATCAGGGAGAGAGAGTAAGGGTGTGAAAAGGGCAGTTGTCTGGCTGGAGTGAGTGGGAGATATAGACTTGTCTCTCTCAAACCTACAATAGTAGCTGTTGAGATCATCAGCCAGGTCTTTGTTTGCTTCAGTAGGGGGTGGTGGACTCTTGTAGTTTGTGATGACTTTAAGGCCTTTCCACACTGATGCCGGGTCGTTGGCTGAGAACCTGTTTTTTAGGTGCTGTTTACATGAGACCGTTTTCATTTTGAAACGGCGTCATTTTGATGCGTTTCGGCCTTGCGTTTACACAACAACAGAGTGAAAACGATGTGTTTCGGAAACGGGGTCCAGAGTGGAGCGTTTCAGAAACGCACCGGCTTGCGTTCTCGTGTAAACACTTGAAACCGGGGTGATTTGAAAACTCGCACATGCGCACTATGGTTGCGACGGCCACAGTTTTTCGCGCATGCGCAAATTGATAAACAGTACTCGCGGATTCACGAGTGCTTCTTATGCTTTTCTTGTGTTTTTACTGTTTTGTAATTCAGCGTTGTGTGCACCAGCGATCCAACCTCATCGTCAGTCCACACAAAACCTCTCACATTGGCCGTTTTGTAAGTAATGAACAATTTGCCGCACTACCTACTGTGTCACTCCACGCATGCGCGTCTTGCATAAACAAACTTTGCAAAGAGAAAACCAATGCCAACTTGTGGCCTGGCATGGGAACTATATCGTTTTCATCGTTTTCATCGTTTCACATGTCCTCGTGTAACCGCGGATCGTTTCTGAAATGCCATCGTGTAAACGAAAGGCTGAAACGCATCAAAACGACACCGTTTCCAGTGAAAACGGCTTCGTGTAAACGGCACCTTAGTTTCTCTGTGTATGTTCTTTTCGCCCATCTGATCTCTTTAGTCAGTGTGTTCCTGGCCTGCTTGTACAGGTCTCTGTCCCCACTTCTATAGGCGTCATCCTTATTCTGACAAAGCTGTTTTAACTTGGCGCTGAACCATGGTTTATTGTTACTGTATGTGCGAAAGGTCTTGGTTGGCACACACATATCTTCACAAAAACTGATGTAGGATGTCACAGTGTCCGTCAGTTCGTCCAGATTTTCAGTAGCAGCTTCAAAGACACTCTAATCAGTACAGTCAAAACAGTCCTGCAGTTCTTGTTTCACCTCCCTGGTCCATTTCTTCACAGTTTTGACAACAGGCTTTGCAGATTTTAGCTTTTGCCTGTATGTTGGAATGAGATGAACCAGGCAGTGATCAGAATGTCCCAAAGCTGCCCGGGGAACAGAGCGATATGAGTTTTTAAGTACTGTATAGCGGTGATCCAATGTATTATTTTCCCTGGTAGGAATATTAATATGCTGTTTATATTTTGGCAGTTCACAGTTTAATTTTGCTTTGTTAAAATCCCCAAGTATTATAAAAAGTGAGTCTGGGTGTTTCAGTTCCAGTCCAGTTATTTGTTCAGCTAGAGTCTGTAGTGAATGACTCGTGTTTGCCTGAGGTGGGATGTAAACACCGACCAGGATAAAGCTTATTACTGCTTGTACAGGCCTGTACCGCTTATTACTGTTGTGCAGTTTTTGACAGACCAAGTTAGAATTGGTACTGGCCTACACTTTTATCTCCATGAAAATATGTGAATCATGAATCTTTATCTACATTTTCAGTGTTTTTGTTGTCTCAAATGGCTGATGCACCCAAGACAGACCTATGGATTGGTCTTTATAAGCATTACTGGACTGATGGGCAACCAATTTCATATATCAACTGGAATTGGGTAATTTTTAAATAAATCTCTAATAATAATAACTTAATGTCTTTGTCGATATTTACTATTATGAAAGGTCAGGTGCATTTCAGTTGTCTGTGACCATACTTTCTTGCATTTATAAACATTTCAAATTTCTGGGTTTACATTGCAGCAACGTTTTTTCCTTTATGGCCAAAAGGTAAGTCGTTTTTAAATGTTAAATGTAAAATGAAATGCCACTTTACTGTATGTCACATTAATTTACATTATGTCACAATACCAGAACTGCTGTTTATCTGTTTATCCATCTATCTATCTATATATGAAGAATTCAGATGCAAAACCTTCTAAATCCTTCTAAATCCACCTGGACATTTTTTTTAATCTGGCTCATATGGTAAAGTTCAGCAATTTCATTTGACAGGCAATGGTGAGGTTATTATTGAGAGAACAAACTGCCTTTTTCCAAAAATGTAAACATAGTCATTTCCCTACTTTTTAACAAGTAATATTGTGTTTTGATGCTCATGTATTGTGCCACATGCCTACTTATCTTAGCTGCTATGACGCCTGACAGGAGGCAGGTTATGAGCCGGTAGTTGGATGGGACTGGTTCCTTCTGGGGGTTCTTGGGGATCAGGACCGTCCAGCCTTCAGTCAGCCATTCATTTGTGCTGCCAGGCACTCGTGGAGTGCATTTAGCTTCTTTAGCCAGTAGGTGTGAATCATATCAGGGCCTGGTGATTTAAAGCTGAAAGTCTACACTTCAATCACATTTTGTTGTTTAAAATAAAAATCTACTGTGGTGCTGTACAGAGACAAAATTATGAAAAATGTGTTCCTCACTATAATTTGCTCTGAGGATCACAGACAGTAAATAAGAAGGTGCTATATCAGCCATTAAGTACCTTGTATCTCTTCATATCATCATTCTCTGTTGATCAAACTCCACAGTTTCCACAGAAGGACTGTTTTGTGATCAATACCGAGCCTGTACTAGGTATTGGGAAATGGATTCAGAAGTCATGCAATGACAGCCATGGTTTTGTCTGTCACCAAAAAGTTGGTGAGTTAATTTCTACCCCAGGCCAGATGAACACGCAACTTCAACTGCAGCTCCATCAGACTCTAGTTATTCTAAAGCATCTTTAATAATTTACTTTGACTTTCCAGTCTTATAATTAATGTCTTCCAATGACCAGGAGTTTGAGTCAGCATTACCAATAGCTATAATAACATTTTAGATTGTTGTAAAGTTGTTTTTGTAATGTGAAAAAAAAAATTGTTTCTATTCTCATTCTAAACAGACCCAGCTCTCCCAGACTCTCCAGAACCAACAACTTCTACTAACTACATCAAAATACTTAGTGACTCAATTAAGGTTGTTCCTGAACAAATGAATTGGGATAAAGCCAAGAAGTACTGTGAAAGTGATGGTGCCAACCTAGCTAGCCTGCGAAATGAGTGGACACAAGCTTATGTTGAGATGTTGGCAATGAATCTCAAGGCTCCTCTATGGATCGGATTAAACAAAGTGAAGGTACACTTTTGAAAACCTCTAAAAACATACAGTGCTGAATAATATGTCTAACCAGTTTGCAACTTCTGACCCCAGTAAAAATTCCAAAGATTACTTATTGGTACAGTAAATTGTTCCAAGGAAGCTTTTACCCAACAAAATAATCTGTAATAATGAAAATCCAGTAGTCGTTGATGGATAGCTATACTGGTATTTTTTGGATGGTTTTCAGCTGATTGGGCACAACAGTAGTTGGGTCTGAGATGGTGCCAACAACCAGTATTAATTTGTTACTTTGACCAAATTATGGGACAAACAGTGTAATAATCAATATTTATTTTACAGCTTAGAACAGATGTTAATGTTATTACGTTTGTAAATACCTGTTCATGTATGTAGACAAAGGAAAGCAGAAAACATACCTTCCTGCATGGGGACACAAAGAAGGAAAAATATAAATAATGGAAATGTATCTTGTGTTTAGTATGTGTTACTATATTTCAGTACAGAAAAAAAGGGCTTCCTGACAGACCAGCCATGCAGCTGTGCTTACTAAGGTGGCTAATGTATTAGATTTTCTTGAAAGCTGAATAATACTGGTAACTGCATTTTCATTCATCTTTGCTATCAGACCAATGGTACTTTCAGATATGTTGATGGCTGGCACTTAACATTTAGTCGATGGGGTAAAAATGAACCAAGCAGAGACCGAACTTGTGTATACATGGACGTGGATGGAAAATGGAAAACTGCTCACTGCAATGAGACACTAGAGAGTGTTTGCATGAAGTCTACAGGTACGACCAAACAGTGATTAATAGATACCCTATTGCCCTGTAATAATTGGCATGTCTGTTGCATTTATGCTTGAATCACTGCTCTGAAATGTAAATTACTAATCACAGGCAATTATGTCTATGATTTTTGATGTTACACAATATTTCAAATAAAAAATTTAATTCGTCGATCCAACTGATATTCTCGTATTCACAGATATACAACCAACAGAGTCAAGTCATTTTCCAGGAGTTTGCCCTCAAGACTCACAGACAATCAGAAACCAGAATTATTTCTGGCTGCCATTCAGGGGTTATTGTTATAGTTTTATCACAGAGCACAAATCATGGTCAGAAGCAGCTTCTAGTTGTGTGGAACATGGTAGGTAATTTATGGGAAAGATATTTTTAGGTAATAAAATTCTGTAGTTTTCATTAACAATTGATTTGTTCTGTTAAGGCGGAATGCTTGTTAGCATTGAAGATTCCTCTGAGCAAGAATTTATAAAAAGTAAACTGAGAATTTTTCAAGACAGCTACTCATCCTTCTGGATTGGCCTGTTTGAAAAATTTCACAAAGGTGATTCTTTATCTTGGCTTATTCAAAATAATCTGTTTTTAACTAATTGTTTTGGCTGTAGTTCATTTTATTCTTCACAAAGTATGGCAACTTTGTAGGCTATAGTGTGAAAAAATCAATTATTTGTCTGTTTGCCTGCAGAGGAGTGGCTCTGGTTGGATAAAACAGTCATGGATTACACTAACTGGGGTGAAGGCCAACCTGTTACTGGCATAAGGAGTCACAGAGGAGAGATTAATACATTAGATGGGACATGGAAGGCTAGTCGATTGTGGAATATCAGACCTTACATTTGCAAGACACACAAAGGTAAAATAGTCCTTTTTTTGGGGTGGGGGGTGGGGGGCTTGAATGATTTATTTTTACTTTGAAACAACGTATTTGATTGCACCTCCCTTCTTTCTTTTCTAGTATTACTACCAAAACCATCACCATCAGCTAGTAAGTAACACCTCCTTTACTTACTGACTTTATTTTAAATTGTTACAAAGGTCTTTTAGCTGATTACTATCCACTTTTTCAATCTGTACAGAAATTGGATTACCTGATCATCAACGTGTTCACATAGGTATGGCAGTTGCACTAGTCATTGTGGGAACTGCAGTGGTAGCAGTCACTGCCATCATCTTCTTCAAGAAATTTGATCATCAGTTACCCGTGTGTAACACCTTCAATAACCCGCTCTTCTTCAGCAGCATGGTGTCGCAGCCTGAACTAGCTGACACCAATATACTGGTAGAAAATGCAGCAGAAAAGGATACTGACAATTTAATCAGCATATAATTTCCAGGCTCATTTGCATGGCCAATATGATTTTTCAGTATGTTATGAAACTTTGAGAAGTTACTGGCAGTAAATGCTCAACATGGTTTATTTGACACAATACGGTAGAATCATGTTCAACCAAATATGTGTTATAACAGTGGAGATAGATTGAATCTGTCATATTTTGTGAATATAGAAAAATAAAACAATACATAATTCAATTCAATTCAATTTTATTTATATAGCACCAAATCACAACAAACAGTCGCCTCAAGGCTCTTTGTTTTGCAGGTAAAGACCCTACAATAAAACAGAGAAAACCCAACAGTAAAAATGACCCTCTATGAGCAGCACTTGGTGACAGTGGGAAGGAAAAACTCCCTTTTAACAGAAAGAAACCTCCAGCAGAACCAGGCTCAGGGAGGGGCAGTCATCTGCCGCGACCGGTTGGGCTGAGGGGAGAGGAAAAAAAGACATGCTGTGGAAGAGAGCCAGAGATTAATAACAATTAATGATTAAATGCAGAGTGGAGTATAAACAAAGTAAATAAGGTGAATGAAAAGAAACAGTGCATTATGGGAAGCCCCCAGCAGCCTAGGCCTATAGCAACATAACTAAGGGATGGTTCAGGGTCACCTGATCCAGCCCTAACTATAAGCTTGATCAAAAAGGAAAGTTTTAAGCCTAATCTTAAAAATAGAGAGGGTGTCTGTCTCCCGAATCCAAGCTGGGAGCTGGTTCCACAGAAGAGGGGCCTGAAAGCTGAAGGCTCTGCCTCCCATTATACTCTTAAGTATCCGAGGAACCACAAGTAAGTCAGCAATCTGAGAGCAAAGTGCTCTGTTGGGGTGATATGGTACTATGAGGTCTTTGAGATAAGATGGTGCCTGATTATTAAAGACCTTGTAGGTGAGGAGAAGGATTTTAAATTCTATTCTAGATTTAACAGGGAGCCAATGAAGAGAAGCCAATATGGGAGAAATCTGCTCTCTCTTTCTAGTCCCTGTCAGTACTCTAGCTGCAGCATTTTGGATCAGCTGAAGGCTTTTCAGGGAGCTTTTAGGACAGCCTGATAATAATGAATTACAATAGTCCACCCTAGAAGTAATAAATGCATGAATGAGCTTTTCAGCATCACTCTGAGAAAGGATGTTTCTAATTTTAGAAATATTGCACAAATGCAAAAAAGCGGTCCTACATATTTGTTTAATATGTGCATTGAAGGACATATCCTGGTCAGAAATGACTCCAAGATTTCTCACAGTGTTACTGGAGGCCAAAGTAATGCCATCCAGAGTAAGTATCTGGTTAGACACCATGTTTCTAAGATTTGTGGGGCCAAGTACAAGAATTTCATTTTTATCTGAATTTAGAAGCAGGAAATTAGAGGTCATCCAGGCCTTAATATCTTTAAGACATTCCTGCAGTTTAACTAATTGATGTGTGTCATCTGGCTTCATTGATAGGTAAAGCTGAGTATCACCTGCATAACAATGAAAATTGATGCAGTGCTTTCTAATAATACTGCCTAAGGGAAGCATATATAATGTAAATAAAATTGGTCCTAGCACAGAACCCTGTGGAACTCCATAATTAACCTTAGTGTGTGAAGAAGACTCCCCATTTACATGAACAAATTGGAGTCTATGAGATAAATATGATTCAAACCACTGCAGTGCAGTACCTTTAATACCTATAGCAAGCTCTAATCTCTGTAATAAAATGTTATGGTCAACAGTATCAAAAGCTGCACTGAGGTCCAACAGGACAAGAACAGAGATGAGTCCACTGTCAGAGGCTGTAAGAAGATCATTTGTAACCTTCACTAATGCTGTTTCTGTACTGTGATGAATTCTGAAACCTGACTGAAACTCTTCAAATAAACCGTTCCTCTGCAGATGATCAGTTAGCTGGTTTACAACTACTCTTTCAAGAATCTTTGAGAGAAAAGGAAGGTTGGAGATTGGCCTATAATTAGCTAAGACAGCTGGGTCAGTGATGGCTTTTTAAGTAGCGTTTTAATTACAGCCACCTTGAAGGCCTACTAATACCCAACTAATAAAGACAGATTGATCATTTTTAAGATAGAAGCATCAATATTTGGAAAGACTTCTTTGAACAGTCTAGTAGGAATGGGATCTAACAAACATGTTGCTGGTTTGGAGGAAGTAACTATTGAAGTTAACTCTAAAAGATCAACTGGAGCAAAAGAGTCTAAACAAGTACCAGCGGCTGAAAGCAGCCGGACATGGAGATAAGTCTTTGAGATGGTTATGAACATTTTTTTCTCTAATGTCTAAAATTTTATTTGTAAAGAAATCCATGAAGTCACTACTAGTTAAAGTGAAAGGAATACTCGGCTCTACAGAGCTCTGACTCTTTGTCAGCCTGGCTACAGTGCTGAAAAGAAACCTGGGGTTGTTCTTATTTTCTTCAATTAATGATGGGTAGTAAGATGTCCTAGCTTTACGGAGGGCTTTTTTATAGAGCAACAAACTCTTTTTCCAGGCTAAATGAGCATCTTCTAATTTAGTGAGACACCATTCCCTCTCCAGCTTTCGGGTTATCTGCTTTAAGCTGTGCGTTTGTGAATTATACCACGGAGTCAGGCACTTCTGATTTGAAGCTTTCCTTTTCAGAGGAGCCACAGTATCCAAAGTTATACGCAGTGAGGATGTAAAACTACTGACGAGATAATCGACCTCACTGGGAGCAGAGTTCAGGTAGCTGCTCTGCACTGTGTTGGCACATGGCACTGAAGAGCATAACAATGAAGGAATTAGATCCTTAAACTTACAGCACTTTCAGAAAGACTTCTACTGTAATAAAACTTATTCCCCACTGCTGTGTAATCCATTAAAGTAAATGTAAATGTTACTAAGAAATGGTCAGACAGGAGGGGGCTTTCAGGGAATACTGTTAAGTCTTCAGTTTCTATGCCATATGTTAGGACAAGATCCAGAGTATGATTAAAGTGGTGGGTGGGCTCCTTTACATTTTGAGAGAAGCCAATTGAATCTAACAATAGATTAAATGCAGTGCTGAGGCTGTCATTCTCAGCATCTACGGTGCCGTTTACACGAGACCGTTTTCATTTTGAAACGGTGTCGTTTTGATGCGTTTCGGCCTTGCGTTTACACGACAACGGTGTCGTTTTGATGCGTTTCGCCCTTCTGTTTACACGACAACAGAGTGAAAACGATGTGTTTCAGAAACGGGGTCCAGAGTGGAGCGTTTCAGAAACGCACCGGCTTGCGTTTTCGTGTAAACACTTGAAACCGGGGTGATTTGAAAACGCTCGACTCGCACATGCGCACTATGGTTGCGACGGCCAGTTTTTCGCGCACGCGCAAACTGATAAACAGCACTCGCGGATTCACGAGTGCTTCTTATGCTTTTCCTGTGTTTTTACCGTTTTGTAATTCAGCGTTGTGTGCAGCAGCGATCCAACCTCATCATCTGTCCACACAAAACCTCTCACATTGGCCGTTTTGTAAGTAATGAACAATTTGCCGCACTACCTACTGTGTCACTCCACGCATGCGCGTCTTGCGTAAACAAACTGCAAAGAGAAAACCAACGCCAACTTGTGGCCTGGCATGGGAACTACATCGTTTTCATCGTTTCACATGTCCTCGTGTAAACGCGGATCGTTTCTGAAACGCCATCGTGTAAACGAAAGGCTGAAACGCATCAAAACGACACCGTTTCCAGTGAAAACGGCTTCGTGTAAACGGCACCTACATGGATGTTAAAATCACCCACTATAATTATTTTATCTGAACTGAGCACTAAATCAGATAAAAAGTCTGAGAAATCAGACAGAAACTCTGAGTAGGGACCAGGTGGACGATAGATAATAACAAATAAAACAGGTTTTTGATTTTCCCAATTAGGATGGACAAGACTAAGAGTCAGGCTTTCAAAAGAATGAAAACTTTGTCTGGGTCTTTGATTAATTAATAAGCTGGAATTAAAGATTGCAGCTAATCCTCCTCCTCGACCTGTGCTTCGAGCATTCTGACAGTTACTGTGACACGGGGGTGTTGATTCATTTAAACTAACATATTCATCCTGCTGTAACCAGGTTTCTGTAAGGCAGAATAAATTAATATGTTGATCAATTATTAAATCATTTACTAACAGGGACTTGGAAGAGAGAGACCCAATATTTAATATTCCACATTTAATTGTTTTATCCTGCAGTTGATAAAGCTATTTGCTGATTTTGGGTTTGTTTTTTGGTTTTCTGGGAGCAGGCACCGACTCTATGGGGATGGGGTTTTGGGGGGATGGCAGGAGGAGAGAAGCTGCAGAGAGGCGTGTAAGACTGCTACTCTGCTTCCTGTCTCAACCCTGGGTAGTCAGTTTTTAGAAGGGTTAAAAAATTTGGCCAGATTTCGAGAAATGAGAGCTGCTCCATCCAAAGTGGGATAATAAAAATATAAAATATTACAATATACTCACATATACAAATAATACAATATAAAAAAGAAAAAAAAAGAAAAAGAAAACAAATTTCCCACTCGCCACTTGGGCGGTCTCAGGGACCTGTACAGTATCTTAGCTGTTCCTACAACTGCGCTAGGACTGTGCTCTTAAATTTTTATATCAAAATTTAAGCTGGCCAAAGGACTTCTCAGAGAAGTCAGAAATTAATCACTCGTAACATTTATTTTAATCTCATTTTTCTGTTCAGGAATTAAAGTAAATAGTTGTAATTTTGCAGTTTAATGAAAAATACTAATGTGCTTTACTACGTTTTCAGCTTTTTTGTAAAACATTTGTAAATGAATGAATAACAACAATAATTATATTTTGGCATTAAATATACTTTATTACAAACATCATTGACTGAAGAACTTACACACAGTGGTTGATTAAGCATTACATAAACATAGAAAATTATTTTGGAAATTACCAGCACTGTTAATTTAGGGCAGCTGTAGTATTACATTAGGTGGTGGTCTAAGTCGTTAAGCACTGTTCACAAAATTCAAAGATTGTTGTTTGTTTTTAAGAGTTACATTTTGGTGCTATTTTCATTCAGCAGATAAACCATTAAAACATTTCTCACTGGTCATGTTTGTCTCTGTAACTGCAATACTCTGACATCTAGTCTTTCAGGTGTAAAAATAATCCATGTTTTTTTTCTTTTTAAAAAGTTCCTTAAGACAAGTGCTGCATTTTAATAATTTAATTAACCATTAATAAACTTTTAGCATTATAATTAAACAAATTTTGGCTTGTATTACTTCAGTTATGGTCAGGCTACAAGGAAGGAGAAGTTGATTTTGGTGCATGTTTGAGTCAGTAAACATATATGCATTCACTGAGCAAATTAGTCAAATACTCACATCAGGTTATGACTCTTCTTCGTTTTTTGTCAACACTCACAACAAAACTGTCTTGTTTGCACTAGCTTCGCTGGAATTATCATTGAACACAACTGATTGAGACTGCCGTGTGACTGAATGTACTGCACAAACAGTAACGTGCAGTCAAGGTCGGCAGGTGAGGCAGTGCCTCCCCTGTCATCATGACAAGTAAAATACTAACAATTATAAGAGAAAATGCATTTGACCACTTGAATGTTCTATAAAACTGCGTTATAAAACTGTTTTCGGAATTATTTCAACACTTTAATGGTCAAAATCGTGGAATTTTCGCATTGCCTGTTCAAACACATGTAAGAAATGGAGGATGAGCCAGTGCAGTGCTGTGCCTCACCTCTGGTGGCGCTGCGTCACATACAATAAAAGAAGCAGGTGGTTGGCGCATGCCCATTGCTGTCTCTCTTTATATCGCCAATATACTTGTTTGATTACACGTGTGCTACACATGCTGATGTTCCACGGTCTGTCTAATATATTGAATAAATGTGTGTGACATGTTTATTCTTTGTAATCGGTCATAAAAGTACCGTGCTGCACCGATAGGGGGAAGTGTTGCGGCAACGCTGTTCCAGCAGCAGTGCTGAGAAGGATAGGCGCAAAGATAATACATGCCTTTTTTATTTATTTAAGAAGAGAGACCCCCCCCCCCCCAAAAAAACAAACAAAACAAAACAAAAAACAAACAAACAAAAAATATATATATATAGTTTGACCTTACATTAAATATTTTGTTTTTCTTGCCATCATTGTTGAACAGTATGGGGTTGATTAAAGCATAATTAATCATTAGCATAATTAAAATTGAAATATAAGCTTCTATTTTGGGTTCATATACCGGTATGTGAACATTGGACTCCAAACGAATCAGTACCTCACCCGTCACAAACCTCACCGCACGTCACTGTGTACAAATTGAATAAATATCACACCACAGCTGAACAGCTTCTTAAGACTAACTTTACAGACATGGGATAGCTGATAAACAGCTGATGTACTTCTAAGGAAGTAAGTGATTTTGGGGAGACAATAAAATGACAGAACACCTACAGAAGTGACAGAAACTGAAACATGCAAAGGATTGTACTGAGACACACTTAACGGGAGAGTAAAATTTCTCAGTGTTGTGAGGGAGAAAAAAATTCAAGTTAATGTGTGTTCTAATCACACGATTTATATAATACTCTAGATATATGTTTGCTATCAGTTGTTTATTGCAGCTATTCTGTTATTGTTTCACCTATAGCAGGATCACTTCTGCTGGATTTTTTTAAGCTTTTTTAAAATTATTTTTTGTGAACTTTTGCAGTATTGTTTTCTACTTTTGTATTCAACTTCCATTGCCTTATGTATGCTTGCAGAATTGTTCTATTTGCTGGTGTTTTCTTAAGCTGCAGTGTGTTAGACCTCTCGGGGCCACCAGAATGTACTGTATGTATGTACTTATGCATGCATGTACGTACACACACACACACACCGAACTGTCTTCTTCGTGACACAGATTCGACGAGGTGTTGGAAACATTCCTCAGAGATTCTGGTTCACATTTGCATGATAGCATCACACAGTTGCTGCTCATTTGTCAGCTGCACATCCATGATGAGAACACATCCTGTTCCACCACCCCAAAGGTGTTCTACACGATTCAGATCTGATGACTGAAGTGAACTCATTGTGATTTTCAAAAAAACAGTTTGAGATGATTTGGACTTTGGAACATGGCACATTATTGTGCTTTAAGCAGGCATGGATATGGTCAATAACAATCCTCAGTTAAAGTGTGGCATTTAAATGATGCTCAGCTGGTACTAAGAGGCCCAAACTGTGCCAAGAAAATATTCCTCACAGCATTACACCACCAGCAGCCTAAACCATTGACACAAAGCAGGATCGATCAGTGTTTTCATGTTGTCTACATCTGATTTTAACCATACCATCCAAATGTCCCAGCAAGACTTGAGATTCATCAGAGGATGAATAAGTCCTAGAGATCGTTGCATGGAAAAATCCCGTAGATCAGCAGTTTCTGAAACACTCAAGATGGTGACAAACAGTTGAACGGGTGAGTGTGTATATATATATATATATATATATATATATATATATATATATATATATATATATATGCTTCAACTTCAAGTTACATTCCAGGTTTACTGACCAGGAAACTGAGTTACTGACTTATTACAACAGTAACTCAGATCTAATGCTTCATGCTTGAAAACATTCACAGTAATTAAAATTTAAATCAGTTTGCTTTTTCTTTCTTTCTTTTTTTTAACCATACACAGATCCATCTCTCCCAGACTCCCCTGAGCCAACTACTCACACCAGCTTTGTGAAAATACTTAATGATTCTATCAAGGTTGTTACTCAGAAAATGAACTGGGATGCAGTCAAAAAGTACTGTGAGCTTGATGGTGCTAACCTGGCTAGCCTACGAAATGAGTGGTCACAGGCTTACATCGAGGTGATGGCTCTGGAATTGAAAGGTCCTTTATGGATTGGATTGAACAAAAAGCAGGTACAGGGCACTAATGGTTTTACACCTCACCTGCTTTGCTACTGTAAATGTTTGTATAAAACCAGGTATGCAGTAATTATTATTTTAAGTTTTGCAAATGTACCTGGTGTTCTACATCTGAAAACTGGGCAGACTTTATGTGATTTTATTTAACTTTTTTTATTTTTTTTATATTTAATTTTTCAATATTAAATCCATAAGATTACAGATTTTCTTCCTTAAAAATAAAATGACAATAATATGACAATATACAAATCTGAACCACAAATGAACAAATCTTGTGTTTATGTAAAAAATAATGGAAAGTGGAAGACTGGTGACTGTAGTGGCTGCATGGCCAGTGTTTGTATGAAGTCTACAATTAGGGCTCATATAAAATTTGATAAAGCAATCCTGCCTCCTCAAATTTGTTTTGCCATTGAGAAATTGGAAACATGTAACTGTTCATCACTATGAACTATGATTTTTATTTATTTATTTTAGATCTGACATAGTTTGCTTGTTGTATGTACCTTGTTGTCAGACAAATGCTCCTTGAATTTAAAGTATCTGAGTATTTAAAGCTTAAGTATTTGATTATTTTTTAATTTACAGATGGTACCATTTAAGGGTAATTGTTTGAGTGGGCTGAGGTATCTGCTCAATGTGTAAGACATGGTAAGGATCTGGGAATGGTCTAATGCAAATTCCCAATCCGTAAGCTGTGTTTGGATTCAACACTTTGTTTGTTTATTTGTCTTTTGTTTGTCAAGGTGGAGCTCTTACCAGCATTGAAAATTCTGCTGAGCAAAGATTTATTTTTACCAGTGTTCTAGTCTTTAAAGACAGACAGAATGCTTTCTGGATTGGCTTGTATAAGACTCACAAAGGTACAGTCACATTTTCTGCTCTTTTATGAAAAAACAAAAAACAAAAAAACATTGCACTTGAACATAATTAAAAACAGAACTCATAAACTGAAAAGAGCTCTGCAAAACTATGGACTATGGAGAGGACTACCACAAGTAGCCTAATTCATGAATGATTCATGAATGATTCACAGATACAACCTACAGAGTTTGTCCCTTGAGATTTTCAATTACTCTTATTACTTATGCTCAGCTACCCTGCATTTACCCCCTTGTGAACATGTGTGCATAGTCGTTACCAGCATCCTTCCCCCAACAACCAACTACCTTTAAAGAGGATAAAATTCACCACAATGAAATCCACAAACCAAACACTCAAGCAAGGACAGAGAAACACATAGAAACAACAACAGTCAGTGTGGTGGTCCACACAGTGAATCACCAGAGCCCAAACACCAACATACAGAGTGGTGATGGGAGCCCACATGAGCTCAGAAACCCCAAGTGGACGCAACCTACAGCGAAGACCAGGCTGCAGTGCACACTAGTGTGCAGAGCCAGGAACATGCAGGAAGGCCTCCACCAGTGCCTGAGAACCCCACCAAGACCCAACAGAAGCCAGACAGCACATCCCGGCTCTAGCAAGTAGTGTGGACAGCCAGGAAGAGGAGCACACAGCACTGCAGGAGCCGAGGGACAGCGAACAGACCCAAAGCCCAGGAAGGACACCGGCCGGCACAACCAGGGAGCTGGGGCACAACCTCAGAGGCTCTCCTGCAAAACTGCTGGACTATGTTGAGTTCATCTTGAATAAAACCTTTAATAAGTGAGTAATAAGTGAAGGAGGTGTCACTTAACACATTTTACATTTTAATGATTTTCAATAATAGAATGCATATTTCTCTAAATGAACTTCTGAATGCTGTACAAAACCAACCAACCAACAAACAAACACAAAAATAACCAAAAAACAAGTCTTGAAAGGAACAGTGTCAATCCCATCTTGTTAAATCAGTGGTTATACCGAAGTTCTACCAAACAGTGCAAGAGGCTTTCTGGTTCTCCTTACATTTACTTAACAAGGCAATTATGAAGTATGTACAAATGCATAGAGATTGTATTCAAGCAATATATTTTATCACAAGAAGATGCATAGAATATCCAGCATATAGCACAGGTCAGTGTCACCAAAAGATTATTCATGCTTCCAGACAGCAAATGCAAGTCAGTAAATATGCTTGTACACCAGTTTAAAAAGTAGGAAGTAAAGTATGACTTCCCTTTCAAATCATGTAGAAAAATAGTTTGACTTTTCATAACAATGTTTAAAATAAATCGTTGCCTTTTGATACACCGATTTAAATGAAGATATGACATTGAAATGCACAAGTCAGTTGTTCCCCACAGTTCACTGTGTAAATATGTAAAAAATAATATCTAAAAATACAGCATTCATTGCAACTTTTTTCTTTTCGCATTCTGAGCAGATTATGAGTTAGTTGTTAACTGATGAACCTGCCCCTTTCTTCATTAGTAAATTTACTATTTATTGAATAAAATGTAAAATATGCACATTGCAATTCCCCCAGAGGTTAAAGTGACATCTTCAAACTGATTGTTTTGTTTGGCCTACAGTCCAACAACCAAATTATGCCAAGCTGAAACAAAATAATGTTTAACAATATCTCAAGATATCTCAACACAGTCCCAGTAACACATCTTATTATGATGTCTTAGATACTGTATGCTGGATACATAAAGTACAATAGATTCAATACTCTGCATCACTGTAAACTGAGCGTCTCTGGATATTGGACTGTTGGTCAAACAAAGCCATTGCCTGCAGTGAGTTTTGAGGACAAAACAATGGCATAGAAAATAAATAACCATAGCTGATACTGAAATTATTATAGTAATCCCAACTTCAGAACGGAATGATGCATGAGCATTCTGATGCAGTTTAACACTGACCACCGTTTGTGCAAAACACACATGGAGCCATAAGAATTAGGATAAAATAAAACATACAAAAAAAAAAATGTATCTTACAAATGCTAAAATAAGAAAGAACCAGGTGTGTTCATGTGATAGAGGGGAAATCTTTTTTTTTTTAAAAATTGCAAACATATGAGGAGAAACACTGACTACAAAGAAGACACAAACTGCCCTGCCCATTAATGCGTTATAAAATGAGCAGCATGAATCCATGCACCAACCTGCAGTAGAAACAGTCACTAGTGTATATAGGAATCTCTGTGCCACTGTCGTGCATCTCTGTCTTTGTCTCTACCTCGATCCCTATCTCTGTCCCTTTCCCTGTCCTTGTGTCTTTCTCTATCTCTATCTCTATCTCTGTCTCTGTCTCTGTCTCTGTCTCTGTCCCTGTCCCTCTCTCTGCCGTGGTAGTGATGGTAGCTGTGATGGTTGTGTGCAGGATACTGATCCATCGTGTGGTGTGTCCGTGATGGAATATGCTGGTGATGCCTGTGCTGCCGGTTGCGCTCATTGTGCTCCTGTTCATAGTCCTCTCCGGCATATGGCTGGCTGTTTCCACGATGATGTTGGTGGTGGTGGTGGTGATGGTGGTGGTGGTTGCTGTTATGATGATGGTGGTTATGAACTCGAAAGTTACAGTAAATGTCCTCCTCGTCCTCCTTCACTCCATCGTCCACCTCTCCATCCCTCTCCTCGGGCATGTACCTTCGAGGAGGCCTCGGGGCATAATCCCGGCTCGACTGTATTTCCACGCCACCTGATGTTTGGCTGTGCTGGGTGTGGCTGTGCTGCTCCATCCGCCGATGGTGGTGGTGATGGTGATGGTGGTGGGTGTGCTGGGGTCTCTTTGGTTCAGTCCTCAGGAGCCGCTCTTCCTCTTCTCTTTGGCCCTCCTCAGTCCTCTGCTCCTGAGCTGGGACTGAAGGGGGCTCCTGCTCTAGGTGGTTCTCACGGGAGCCCTTCCTCTTGGGGGCAGCTGACTTCTTGCTTTTCTGCTCATCCTAGAATGAAAAAAAAAACAAAAAACATAATGTCCTCTGACCAGTAATACCCGTCACACCCCACACTATACAACTTATAAATTTAGTCCAGAAAAAGTTTATGGAGAGGTCTTTTATTGAAAGTTGTTTTTGTGCCATAAATGATAGAATTTAGAGGACTAAATTAGAAACAGTAACAGGAGAAAAAGGTTAAAAACACTAGGAAGGAAATCCACCATTAAACTTAAGTTATGGCTGTCAAATCAACACTGTAAATGTCTGTGAGACATTTATATGTTATAACTAAAACTTTGTATATGCACAAAGATACAAATAAGCATCCAGATTCTTTCTGGTACCCTTACAAAGACATGCACAGGTATAATGCTGTTTTATAAAGGTCAGTGATTTTGAAATTGTACGACTGTGCACAACCACGAGCCTGACTTCCACTGCCAAGTCATGCATGAATTAACACTACCTTTTTAAATCGTTTACACATAAACTGTTGTTTGCATCACAAATATTTATATAAAGCGATTAGGACAACAGCAAAGAAAAAGTGCAGCTTCACCAAAAAAGTGTTTTATTTGTTAGTTTGTATTATTTCTGTGATTTTCTGTCATTTTCCCAGCAAGTGTCACATCACTACTAGGTTGTTTTATTTTTTGCATCCTGGATTGTTGTAAAGACAAAAGCTACATATTTCTATTTTCTACACAAATTACTCTGTAGACACGACAAACATGGTACTAACTACTGTAACTCATCTCTACTGCTATGGTGGAGCTACAGTAGAATTTGAATATATTTCACTCACCAGAGGTAGGCCTATCTCATTTCTTCAACTTTCCAGTGGAGTACGATGAGAAGAAATGAAATGAAAATGTTAGATGGATTAATGGGGAAAAAATGATGCAGTAGTTCCTCTGGTAACAATAAGATTTCTGATGAGATGATTATTTACAGTTCAAACATTTTTTAATTTCACATTCAGCTGTGAAATGAGCTATGAGATGAGATGAAAGGGAGACGTTACCTTTTTTTTTGTTTTGTTTTTTTGTACTAGTTCTTTTCTCTGTATTTGTTTGTGTGTTATGTACCGGTATTACTGTAGGACTGGCAGGCAGTGTATTCTCAGCCAACTGGGCCACCACTGCGTTGGCAGGCTCCATCTCTGGTGGATGAGTGGCTCTCCAGTAGGATTCCAGGTAATCAGCAATGTGCTCACAGGCATCTGATAGCTGGTTTTCATCTAAGATGACATCAAACATTTCCTACAGGAAAATTGAAATTGAAAGGTGTGTGATAATCAAGTTACTAGGTAAAATCTACAGTTACTGTTATGAGACTCAGATAAGGAGATGTGAGAAAATAAGATCATATAAACAAATAAATGTCTAAATGATGTTTCAAAGCCGTACCAAAGTCACAAAAATCAATTATGCTGCTGAAATCCCTAGTTCAAACAAAACCAAAAAGAAGGCAAACAAACAAAATATAGAGGATTTTTGGGGGACTGCAGCAGCTCCAATGGGCATGACACATGTAGCATTAGACCACTAAAGTAACTCTTCATATCTGCCACTAGATGGCACTCACGGGTGGACACTGGGCAAGCTTGTCTGCTGCCACAAGCTGAACATTCAGATGTTTGGTCTGAGACTTCCCTCTAGTCTTGATCAGTCTTGTCAACACCTATTTGATAGGAATCAGGAGAGGGAGGGGAATAAAAGAAGTAGAGAGAAAAAAAATGCATTTACATGATTTCCTTTTAGTTATTAAAGAACAGAGATGGCCCAGAACTCAGTTTTAGAAAATCATATTTTATCTGATTTGACATTGCTTTCTGATGAAGCTTACTTTTGGGGAGGAGATCTTGACATAGACCAGAATTGGAGCCAGGGAGGTCTTGGACACCTGCAGAGGGTGGTTGACGGTGTCTGCATCTAAAACAACCAACTGCAGACTGCGGGCGAGCTCAAAGATACGCTCCACCTCCCCTTGGATCTGGGCTGCAAAACCAGAAAGCAAAAGCAAGATTGACACCTAAGATCCAGGAAAGTCAGTGTGTGTGTGCATAATTAAATTCTTTAACATTTTAAATGAGTTGCCACATCTTGAATCCAACTTATGAAAATGTTTTTAGATCACTGGTCTTTATCAAGACAGCACTTTTATGTATTTTATCTAACATTTACCAGGTCCTTTGAATCAGTTCATCATGAGGAAATAAATAAAAATAGTGAGTGAGTTTGTTTGTATAGTGATATGTTGCTTTGGTAACTCTAAAGCATCCAGGAATTTCTGGACACTTAATTTGCATGGATTACATCCCAAAGTGTGAACATTCATTCTTGAACATGTATACAAAATAACCTCAGTATTACTTTCAAACACATCTCACTGTCACATGGAAATCCGCAGAAATTCTAGGATATCCACTTATGCAATCTGTTATCATAACTGTCTTGTCCCTGCTATACCATTTCTAATACTGAAAACAAATAAGTATCGAACAACAAAAGCACACACACACCTATCACGTCAATAGAAAAGACTTCCCAAAATACCTCAGTAGATTAAAAACTGAAACTGTGTTAATGAAAAACAAGACACACTTAATGAAGCTGCCTAAAAAACGTAATTTATTTTCCTTTTCTTGTTTAACTAATCATTGAGGTGAGTCAGATTTGTTGCACTCATGGGAGTGTATTAAAAGACTGGCCACAAGGGGGAGAGTAAAGAAGGACATATAGGAAACTGTGGCTCCTTCTGTCCTTAATGAGTTCTAGTATTCACAAATAAAATACATGCATATCACCCAACCCAGCAAACTGAAAAGCTTAATAACAGTAACAGTGAAGTCCACAAGTCTATGGCTGTATACACACAGTGTTTAAAAAAAGTGGCAGTTGGGACAGAGGCAGTGAGATAATGAAAGGAGAAGGAAGGTGGCGCATTCAAAAACACAAGGACTAGCAGTGCTTTCAGTCATACATACCAGCAGCATCTGGGATGAGACAGCAACGAGAAAGACAAGAGTAGAGAAAACCAAACAAATTTTTATCATGCTTCTGTTTGATATCAAATATTTCCCCCTGTAGCAAAACAGGAGATTTGTGCTACCTTACTGCACAACGTCATTGGGACAAAGACATCAAATCCACAGTAAGTTTCCAGTCAATATATTAACATAACTGATATAATTCACCAAGTAACTGTACTATACTAAAAACTCAGTTTTTTTGTTTGTTTGTTTGTTTTTTTGATGCACTTATTTTCTTTCTTTCGAGAACTGAATGTGAAGCACTACTGCTAAGCACTACTGCATTAACATGTTAATTTTAAATACAAAGCAACTGTCACTGATTGAGCTTGAAGCTATGTCCACACTGGAAGCGATTAGTAGTGTCATGACGACCAGAGACGATGCAAAGTCAAGGACATTCAGCGACTTCAAGCGACTGCCGATGGAACAGCCGGTGGACAGCGAAGTGGGTGGGACCTAAGATAAACTTTTTTCAATCCCACGGGATTGACGTGACTGCTGATGAGAACGCAGGACACCGCTGACATATGACCTGGTAGGAAATATACTGGAGGGTTACCTGAGCAACTAGATTCTAGAAAGTCTGTAAGTGACCAGCTGTCAGCTTCAAAGTGATATGTGACGAGCAAATCACTTAATGTGTTAATGCGGCGGTGCTGACAGATTTTTGGCCTATGCTGGTTGGACTGTTGGTTGCTCAGTTTATGTCAGTAGCTTTTAGAAAGAAATTAGTAAAAAGAAAATGCTGACTTAAAGTGTATTTGGTTATTTCTTGTCTCTTCCTCTAAGGCCTTTTTTTCTTTTTTGAAAATTACTTTAATGTAATTTAAATTTAGCCTATTAGTTAAATATCACAACAATTACTAGAGGAACTGGGATTAAAATTTTCACATATATTCATGTAGGACAGCTGGCTGTAATGCTGATATGAGAGTGAAGTCAATATTCTCATCTGAATTGCATATATTATTCTCTGACATTATTATCGTTGCAATAATCTTTGCACCACATAGAAAAGCAAACACTGTGAGCATGAGTCACACAGTGTTAATGAGATAAAGCAAGAATCATATCAAACCTGGGTCAGACAGTATCACTTTCCTATTTTATCCTAATTAGGTTTCCAAGTGGGCAACTTTTTTTGCCACCAGGGACCGCACAGTGAGTCCCAGAACACTTAAACAATTAAAGAAGTTTAGTCAGACCACTGTTGTTTGAAATGACTGATTTATTACAGCAGCATAATACAGTTAGAGTTTGGTATCTATGCTCTGAGCTCATATGGATGTTTATTCATCACTCCCCATTTTTAAGTGTACCACATTTACAGTGAGTGATGTGTAAACATCCCCTGGAGCCTGAAGGTAGAGGCCGGGGTGGTGGAGGGGTTGAAACAGGGTGCAGGGCTGTGGCACTGACATGTCAGAGGGAGAGATGCTTAATAGGGAGGGTGTGTTTTCGTATATGACAGTGCATCCTGAATTGCCTTCCTGAACTAGCTTGCAGCCTTTGCTCCATTTATTTTAATAAATGATTTAGTCTTTCTTATGGCTAGTACTATTTGAGCTGCCCCGAGGCTGTAAATGCCAACCACAGCTCTCCAAATAAGTGCCAACGAAACCATTCTACAATGATAAACCACATACCTAAATTGGAGCGGGTGTTGGACCGATCAATTAAGGCCTTTTTGCCAGGATTGTTGAGGATGGACCGTTTAGCCAGTGAGATGTCTGCTGTGACCCGTGTAATAGTAATTCTGGACAAGAGACAAAATAACATGGTTACAAAATAACATGATTGCATAGTTATAATTTTCATTGTTTTTTTGTTTTTTCATTTATACAACAGATTACATATATGAAAAATTAAATCAGAACTTACCTGCCTTCAAATCGATGTTTTAAAAAATCAAATAGTGCTTTTTGCATCATATCTGTAACCTGGAAGTGAACCCAAAACAAACAAACAAACAAACAAACAAACAAAAATAAATAAATTACTCCAAACTATACTGCTTTAGAGACCACTCAAAATCAAAGGAAACTCACCTCTAAGCCCTTCAGTGATGGTCCCATTAGAACCACAGGACGCATTGTAGGCACTACATCATACATAGCCACCTGCTCCCCCTGTAGCCGCAAGGCAGTAAAAATCCGCAAAGTTAGATTTTTGCTGTGAAACCAGTGCTACATACTGAGAACTGTTGCATTTATCATCCAGTGGGTTGAATGATCTTATTTTCTATATGCAGCATCTTAGCGGAGAGGGAATTCAGAAAAATGGATAAGAATTGAGCACTCTGTGACATAGTTTTGCAATATGGCAGGATCTTAAGTATAAAGGTTTTCAAAAACCACCGCATACAAGTTGAGGTGGCCACCTGGTGGCCAGTATACAAAAAATCCAATATGGCTACCATCAGAAAAAGAAAATAGCTTCTGTTACCAGTAGAACCTTGCATGATACCATCTTTCATGTTTTTGAAAACCTTATGTCCATACGTTTGACCATACCAAATTGCAAAAACTTGTCTCAGTGTGCACAATTTCCACCTCGCTCTCTGGGTTTCTGATTAATGACAATCAACATTTCAATTGTGGCTATAATCGCTAATATAACCATCCTAGTATAAAGATAAGTCCTCAAATGATTACATATGAGGAGAATAAATTGGTTATTAATACCACTTTGATCATTAATTAATCGTTTCAGTCACTTTCAAGCAAAGAGTCATAATTTTTTGTTATATTTTAACTTGTCATATGTGATAGCAAACTTAGAAATTCACGACAGTGGAGGAAAAGTCCACCAACTAACTAACACCAACCTTCAGGTCAATGTGAATAAGGCACTCTAAATTATGGCAACAGGTCAGGAGTAAGTAAATAGTCTTCTTAAGTTTTAAGTGAAAAGTCTAACACAGTTAATTTTAAGAACCTACAATACAAAAAAATGTGATCTTTGTTAATACAAGTTCTCTAAAAGTTCACTGAGCCAGTTTCAGTTCAGGAAAACAAAGGTCCTCAAGTTTAGGACCTTTGTTTGTCCCAGTCAAGGCAATGGTGTCCTTGCTTTAGTCTGAAAGACATATGTACCACTTGGAGGGGTTCACGCTGACAAAAGATACAATTTGACACCGTATGAGCTAACTTTTCTCAAATGTTTTTCAACAAGCGTAGTTCAGGCAGACAGCAACGAATGCAAAAATGGTATAGAAGACAAAACCAAAGATCCTGCGTGTCACATGCAGTGATCGGTTTTGCTGTTAATTCACATAGTGTGTTTCTATGGAAGACTATTCTTTATAAGAAGGAACAATGGGCTGAAAGAGATAAGAATAGAGCAGAAAACTTTCATCACTTACCGGCTTTTTTTTCACCTGCTGATTGGCTGCTCGTACAGAACGACAAAATAACAAAGATTCAGCAGTTATTATAAATAATCTCTCTCTCTCTCTCTCTCTCTCTCTCTCTCTCTCTCTCTCTCTCTCTCTATATATATATATATATATATATATATATATATATATATATATATATATATACAATCACTTTATTACACATACTGACCTTGTGATGGCGGAGTATATTTCTTTGAGTTCATATCTTGAGCTGCTTGAGATGCAGCTTTGCTAAAATGAGAGGAAATCTCTGATTTAGTTTAAGTCTGCCACTTCCAAACACTGATTTTACCACACTCTAAATTTCAGTGTCTTCGTCATGATAAAAATAGACCACCATGTTTCTATGCAATAAAGGATTTTGGTGCTTAGAGACTCCGTGTCTATTTATAGCATAACACACAAACTTGTGAAGCTTAGAGGGTAAATCCTTTAAAGTGGTTAAGCTCAGTTTCCACCAAAGCCAAATTTTCAAGTTTCTTTAAATATGTTACAGTCTAACTGGGTCAAGTTCAAATCAATGAGCTTTTGCTTTCTGGGAGGGGGTGGGGTCAACCTATTGAAGTAACAAAAGCATTCACAAAATAATAAAACAAAATATTCTCATTTTAGTATTAATTTACTGTCTCACGTAAGTTACTAAGCTGAAAAAAAAACCTAAAAACAATGAAAAATGAAATAATGGACTTTTAAATTGTCCATATCTTTTCTTTTTAAGAAAACTTCCAAATAACTGTACATATCTGGTCTACATATCCATCCATAAGTCCATTTTCTTGTAACTGCTTACCCAGCTTTGGGTCACTGGGGCGGGGGCTGGAGCGTATCCCAACCACACAAGTACATGTGCACCTCCAAATTTGGGGTTTGTAATGTTGGGTGTGTAAATCAAATTGACCTGTCTTCACAATGCACAGACGTGCACAGATGTGCACACATCCTTGAATACTGTCAAAACTCTGCTTTCTGCAAAAGATATTTAACTTCATTTAGAATTTAAATAGTTCCAATATCCAAATACATGAGCATGTAGAGGACTCACAACAAACTAAATGATAAAACGGAGAGCTGGAACCAGGTATGCTGAAGGTTATTTGTCTTGGAAATCTCTGGCATGCTGTGTCTGTATCATCCATGTGTAAGCTTCTGCTTTGAAACCATATTACATTCAAATCCCTCACTATCATCTTAATAAGCTGAACTTTAAGTATTTAACTGCAAAGTTACTAATATTAAAATCTCAAATATTCCATTTGTATTTGTTTTGTTTGAAGACAGAAATAATTTGAGTTATAGTTTTTTATATATATATGGGTCTGTTTTTACATTTTTACGCTGCAGCAAAATCATAAAAGCACTCTAATCCTGCAGAAATATGGATTGGAAATCTGTGGTCTCTTTCTATAAAGTTGTATTTGGCAGCTGTATGTTGGGGGGTAGAGAGGGTTGCCGTCTATAATCAGCAGGTTGATGGTTCAATCCCTGGGTCCTCCAGTCCACATGCCAAAATGTCCTTAGGCAAGATACTGAACCCCAAATTGCTCCTGATGCATCCGCTGGAGGAGAGTATGTGTGTGACATTGACAGAAAGTGCTTAAAGGCCTAGAAAAAAGCACTGCATGAATGTATATGTGAACAAATGAGTGAGGTTTGTAGTAAAAAGTGCTTTGAGTACTCAGAGTAGAAAAGCACTGTGTACTAAGTACTAGTCCATTTATCTAAACAGACTAAAGTTGTAGTGGAAATGCTACCACTGCTGGGGTGCCACCTCTGTGTTGGTCTTCTTTAAACAGATAAACTACAGTTTATTTTTTTCACAAACAATCTTTAGCTGGATAAGTACAACATCTTGGGGAGAATATAAAAAAACCCAAAACTATTTAAACCAGTAAAACAGTGCTGAATAAGAATCAGCAGTAACATGTTTATAAAATGGGAATTGTAATTAACAAAGAGCAAGGGAAAAGGACCAAGGCTTCTTAACTTCAGAAAGGTCAATTCAGTTTGGCACAGTTTAATCTAGCAGCACCCGCTTAGTTTCTGCCTACAATGCAACTTCTGGTGTGATCCCTTCCCACTTATCTAACCTTTTAAGTCAAAAAGTAGCTTGGCTAATTTTCAGCAGTTTTTAAAGAGTATCAGAATGCCTAAAATATCAAATAACCCTCTTTGTATCAGGACAGGGCACACAGTAGTATCACCACAGTAGGCTCGTGTGCCAGAATGGTTGTTTGCAGAATTTGGTTGATTTTGAAAAATTAAAAAACAAGTAACTAACACCATGCCAAAAAACAGACTACAGTCACAAGCAGGTGCAGAGTTAAGGTGCCCAACTAAGACAGCATCTGGTGACAACGCTTTGGCTGATATCACAGGTTTTTTGCCAAAACTAACCGAGCATACACTTTTAAAGTAAATCTTCTGTTCTAGCAATTTGCTTGAGGTCAATTTAAAGGACAACTTCTGCATTGAAATACCTGCAAAAAAATGAAAAGAGCATCATGATGTACATACTTGGCTAAAGCCTTGGCAGCTTTCCTCGCTTGGACTTCCCTTCTGATGAGAATGGTTTCCAGATTGACTGGACTGGGGATGAAGCCCACCACACCATCCTCCTTCACTGGCCGTCCAATCCACCAGTCATTGTTAAACTTCTGATCATTCAGGGAGAAAAAAAAAGAGTGTACATTGAAGGCTTGATGTTCTCATGTGGCTCACATTTTTTTTTATGTGATGTCAACGGTCCAGTTTAGCAACTTTTGAGTTATCATTTGAACACCCATCTGCACATTATCCCAAATCTTAATGAACAGATGTCAAGCTTTATCAGCTAAGCAGCACCATATTTCAAAATATTTGAATAGAACAAGAGTGCATCAAAAAGTGCATCACTATCGAGAGAATTTTGGGTTTTCGTGTCTACTGTTTTGTGTCTCCTTGTGTTAATTTTGAACCTCTTTGAATCTGTTTTGTATCTCTTGGGGTACATTTCATCAGTTTATTGTCAATTTGCATCTCATTTTAGAATCCAACTGGTTCTGCTCCTTCAGCTAGGTCCTTGTAATAACCCCCATCTGTACTGTTTGTAACTTTGCATGATGTGTGTATTTTTGTGTCTGTTTCAAACCTCTTTGATATGTAGGAAGTCCCTGGCCTCAAAAGTGACAGCTTGGCCTGGTACAGGGACGTTGTCATCGTCTGCTGGCGTGTAAGAGAAGTTGCATCGTACAGCAAATGCCACAGGCTTGTACTGGAAACACAAGGCAAGAATTAAAATTAGTAACAAACCTTTTCACATTTTAATATATACAACACTGTACACAGGGGTAAGATAATACCACTGTGTATCCAGTATGCCTTGGATACAGAATGCTGTTACTGTACAATAGCTAACCAATAAAAAAAGACCTCTTATAAATATGTAGATACAATGTAAATGCAATAAATTAGGTCAGTAATAAGTTAATAAAGATAGATACTAAAGCCCTGTGTGTGGCTGTGTAAACACACAGGGCTTTTTTTGGTTTTTTTTGCATTTTTGGCCACCGCGACTTTTATGGGCAGTGGAGAGAGACAGGAAATGGGGGAAAGATACAGGGGAAGACACACAGGCAAACTGGCGACAGGCCGGGACTCAAACCCACGCCGCCTGCACCGCAATGCGGTATATGTATGTGGTCGCCAGCTTCACCACTAAGCCACCCAGGTGCCAAACACATGCTGTTCATACACACTGTGTGTTGCATGCACTGTGTGTAGATCACCTGTATGTGATATATGTAAAAATGTTCATTTGCTGTCACAAGGTTATAAAAACACATTAATCAAGCAAGACAAGAGTGTTAATATGATAACACCACGATCTGCAAAGTACTAGCAAATCCAAACAAGTCACTGAGTTTAGGTTATCCCTGTCTCAGTGTTATAGTGCTGTACCTGAAGTTGCATATTATTGTGGTTCTTTGAGTCAGTAAGAAATAACTTTAATAAAAAAAACAGAAATAAAATTCAGCTTTATATAATAAAGTTAATGATAGCTGAATTCATTTTGTCCCATTGTTTTGTTTTGTTTTGTTTTGTTTCCACCATGACAAAGGGCTGTGTTTACTGTGGAAAAATAACCTATTGCAACCTCTTCTTTGGTGCACTGTAGCTACTGCATGCTTCCTCCTGACTGAATGCCTGTTGGTGTTGTTGGTGTCGTAATCATATCACAGTCAAATGTCAGTGGCATGTCGATCAAGCTGCTAATTACTCCGATTTGGAAAGATGAGGCTGTGGGAGAGGCTGCAGGGTCAGCAGGGGACAGGCCGAGTGTCTTTGCCGCCTTAATTACAAAGCACCAGCGAGAGCATATTAAATCTGTGGGGGAGGATTTAATTCAATATACAGTACTATGTATGTCAGCAGGGGCTGCTTAAAAGGCAAAGAGATATCAACTGAGGCTTTTTTTTTAATGTATACACATCCCTAATTACCTTAATTGCTACTATGCCCCCAGAGAAAATATATATTCCACCTGGTTATATATATTTAAATTATGTACTACCAGAAAAACTAAAGCAAATGGCTGATGGCCTCTCATTTCTATTCTAGTTTCTACTGTATTTTACTGTATTAGCAGTTTTCTCAATTTGCTTTGGTTTTCTGTATTAACAGCACTTATTGTGTCTTTGTGTCACATTAAATACGCACAGTGCAATTTCCAGATTAATCCATTTAATTTTCTTTTAATTTTTCGTGCTACAGCTCTAAAATTTAAAAAAAATAAATTTAGAAAATTGTTTATATTCATTTACTTCATGGTCTTGTTTTATACTTATTTTGTGTCAAGAGACACAAAAACCAGGAATAACTAGGAATGAAATGATGACTGGAAAGGGGGGAGAATGCATGTGCAAAGCCCAATAAATTTAAATTACACATTCATTCCAGTTCAATCTGATATTTTTCTAAATTTTTGCTTTTTTTTGTGAAAAACCTTTTCGGGACATCAAAACCCATAAAATGAAGTAATGTAAGTATTGTAGTTTACTTGAACTGAATCAGCAATAATCAATATCTTTGATTTTAATCCTTCTCCAGGCAGCGAGCACACAAAGGAATGACAAGGATGAAGACTGTGATGACTCATTTCAGCAGCAGAATATTGCTTCGCTAATCCGATGTCCCGATGTGTGTGTTTCATGTCTGTGATGTAATCATGTCCTTGAGAGCAGCCTCTCTCAAAAATGAGTCTGTAAGAGTCACAGTGGGTCAGGTCAGGTGATCGCATGATGCAACAGTGCAAAAGTACCTTGGCCTTCTCCAGCTGCACCTGGGCATTTCTTTCCTCAATGACATCTGTGTCCTGACGCTCTCCCTGCAGGAGACAGAAAGTAACAGCAATTAGTTTGATTAATCCCCTGCAATGTGCAATGAGATGTACATGAGAAATTCTTCAAAATAATTAAGCATTAAAAAAAAAGACCACATTGATTATCTTTATCTCAATAATATACATCTTTGTTTTCACTGAGATTAGAAATGGCTTTTTTAGTGTTTGGAAGGGGATACTACAAGCAAGCTTAACAAAGCCAGGCTTTCTTTGCATAAGCTGGCTTGACAAAACCTAAAACCTCAGTCAGAGATAACGGGTATCACAACTGTAGTTATCAGCTTTCTTACAGGGGTTCTGATTCGTTTGATGTCTTCTTCTGCATGAAATGGGCCAATTAAGCATCAACTACTCCAGTCAGAGACATTATAAGAGGAGTGAGAAACAGAGATCATTGAAGATCATTTAAAAAAAATCACAATATTCAAAACTGTTACTGCAAATGAGACGAGAGGAATACTGCAGAAAATCTTGTGACATCAGAAGGAAGACGAGGAGTGATACAGTTTCTGCTGCAGTTATTTCAAGAGTGCTCACATAGTGCGGGACACATGAGACATTGAAAAAATTGTTCAGTCCAAAGCAGCAGCAACTGGGATACACTCATATCATGGTTCATGCTTCAGAAAAACTGGATTCTATGCAACAATGCAACTCAGCAGCATCATTAGTTGTCCCTTCCTATACTTATGCCTTCCCAGCCTCACCTCTATGGATCCTACCACTTACACAAGGAAGGGGTGATCAGTTATATATTATATATTTACAGAATGTCAGTGACTACATAAAACCATTCCCCTATTCTACCTTACTGCTTCTGTGTGCCAATTGCTCACTGTTCAGTCCTAATCAAGCACACGTGTCTTTACTACCAATGACTAACACCTGATTCCCAGGAAACAGGTGAATCCAGAAGCAAAACAGAAACTAATCATGTGATCAATAATCACAATGACATTGCAATATCTCAGTAATTTCCTCAATTTTTTCCCATAATCTCAGCCCAACAATTCAGACTAATTAAAGACTTTACCAATCAGCCTCACATTTACTGCCCCCT
Source organism: Archocentrus centrarchus (assembly GCF_007364275.1). NCBI lineage: Eukaryota > Metazoa > Chordata > Actinopteri > Cichliformes > Cichlidae > Archocentrus > Archocentrus centrarchus. The sequence continues at coordinate 22,944,350 of NC_044362.1, read as the reverse complement.
TTTCAAGAAACTTTGCATTTAATTCTCCAAAAGCGTAGTAGCAGATCCCCCCAGGGATGCTCAGGTTTTTCGCCATGTGTCCCTAAGATTAGATTGTCCCCTCAAAGACATGTTAATTAATGCCCTCGGTGTCATAGCCAGGAGGTGCCACAGCCCCTCGTGTCAATCTGGCACTCATGATACGCACTCGCGTCCCAGAGTCACAAATCAGATCTGTTGTTGTAGACAGCCTGCTCGGTCTGATGCATTTTGATCATGCGCCCTTGGTGAGTCAAAGTCAATATTCTCAAATTTAATCTCAAATTGTCAGCACACAGAAAGATTTTAGTCAGTGCCTACCATTGACATGAAACACTAATATTAGTTTGCAAATGCTTGCTCTACTTCATTTGGAAGATAGTTCTTTTGCTTGTTAACACATGGAAAATCAAAGATGATTGAACAATGAAGTAATATACAAGCTCATTATGTTTTTCTGCAATCTCCTTCAGGCATGAAGGCATGATTAATGTTTTTATGGTAATGTTTTTGTGTAACTCAAATCTGTAAATTCAGGTTTGTATTGAAAATCAAAGAGTATGTGGTTTATGAGATAGCTTAGATTGTTGTATGCAACACTACAGCCTTTTCCCAAACTTAACTAAAGTAGTTTTTTTTTTTTTTTTGCAACTCCTTGTCTTTAGAGTTGCTTTTGTTTACCCGCTGCCCACCCTGACCGATGCGCCCTACAACCAGCATGGCAAAAAAAAGAAAAGAAAAAAAAAAGAAAAGAAAAAAGGGTTTCCACTTAATCACAGTGGAGGGAAGGGTTGTATTTAATTTTAAAATACCCCACCTTTCACCCTATGGCAGCTGGGATAAGCTCCAGCCCCCCTGCGATCCTGAATTAGAGAAGCAGAAGAAGATGAATGGATGGATGAATGGATGGATGGATGGATGGATGGACAGATGGATAAGAATATATTGAGTGAATATGAATATCAGTCCAGACCACGTTCATGTGCTAACCTAGAGATCACTTTTCCTCTTGACCCTCCTTTGCTCTACCACCTGCTCCCACTCTACATGTTATTCCAAATGAGTGCACACTGACACTAGAGAAACACTGACAATGATGGATTATGCAGCATGTCATTACTATAGGCCAATTTTTAGTTCTGACCTATCTTCAAATCCAAATGGTTTAACTTTAAAATGAAATTAAAAGGGAATACCGGGGCTGCTGAAGAAGGGAAAGCTAGGAGGAAGCAAAGCATGAGGTATGAGGAAGGTGATTGAGAGAAAATCTAAGAGTACATGCTGAAAGAAGAAAACAAAATTTAAAAAAAATGTGTTCAGAGAGAAAAAACTAATGCAGTGGAAGCTCGTAAAACTTG